>NC_052506.1:4185641-4545037 GCF_014356525.2 Nilaparvata lugens | reverse complement strand
CACAGAATCACTCGCTCACCTTTTACTATCTGCAGACGACGAAAGTCTCAGCTGTTTCAGCCAGGATGAATTATCCTTTTATGTCGTTCAGTGAGTTCCCAGGATGAGACCTAGTACAATCGAATTTTTATATCATAAACCTACTATGTTCCAAATATCGTGAAAATCGTTAGAGCTGTTTTCGAGATCCGTTGGACATAACCAGACATAAATATAGATAAATAACCAGATATAAAAATACAGAAATTGCTCGCTTAATATACTAGCTTCAAACTGTCAAAGCTATTTATGATTAGAACAATAGAGTTCCACGTTATAATGACAATGGAGAGAGATTGGAATGGAGAAGGAGAGAGAACAGTATTGCCAATTCTCTGCCTTGCCTCTGCCATCTGTAGAGGATGGCTGATACCGGTAAATCTGATGTAATATTAACTGTATCAAATTCAAATTATATATTTGCATTTTCATTCGTTCACAATATTAATTAAAAATGTAAAGAATTTCTCCATTGTCATCATATACATTTCAACATAATTATGAAAATCACAAATTCATAAAAATACACTTGATAAGTTTAGTAACTATTATAAGTCTAAAAGTTTTGAATCCAATCAATTTGGATCTAACTTAGTACCTTGCGGTCAAAAAAAAATCATTCATCTAAAAACTCGCGAACCGAATAATATGATTTATTTGACAAATATTTTAAAATATTCTCATTGAATTGGAATTTGGAATTTAAAACTTCAGTATCATTTGGAAGTTTGTTTCTTGAAGAATTTTACTGCGCTGTAAAGTGTTCCTTCTCCAAATTCAGTTGTCCAATGCATTGGGTAATATAATAAGCTATGTGCTCTTGGTCCTTTTTGCTTTTGTTCAGTAACTCATATCAAGGTTTCTGAATGCTAACATTAGTATTGTTATTCTTGTTAAAATATTATCAATTATATTTAATTTGTCAAGATAATATATTTTTGAATGAATAATAATTAATTTTCATAATTGAGATCAGATATTTTGTCAATCGATAAATATTTTCTACATTGTTAAGAAACGAACTGGTAGCTAGAAAAGGATAACGCTTTCTTCTTTGTCGAATCATAGACAAGGATAGCAACTCCATTGTGATCAATACAAATACTGCCATTATAACGTGGACATCACTGTAGGTTTTTGCTTACAAATGACAATGATGGTACTATTCGAAATGATTTTCTACATCTGTATATATAAAAATGAATGCCTGTTTGTGTGTTAGTTTGTTTGTTCCCTATAGACTCGAAAACCACTTGAAAGAACGGCATGACACTTTGGGGATATGTTGTGTGAATATTGGGGATGGTTTCTGACCAGAAATTTTAGTAGGGGGCTGATAATAATAATTATTAGCATGCTTTTTACATGGCACAAATAGACACGTCACGTGACATTAGGAAGTTCCAATCCTGGTCTTCTGATATATTAATCCATTTTACAGACCTATGTTTTCGAAATTGTCGGCCGAGCGGCTAACGTAGAACGGGAAGATCATCATGATTCAAGATCATGTTGTGATAATATGATTTAGCATCTAAACTTACCAGCTGTAATAAACACGTCACTCTGTGATAAAATTGTTTACTGGTATTAAAACGGTAGTTTTCAAGCACATAGGAAGTCCGTATTGAGATGTAAATGAAAATATTGATTGTAAATGAATAAATTTCATGATTCACCAAATAAAGTCAAGTGTGACATGAAATACATTGACTTTTTGGCGGTACGAAGTTCGCCGGGTAAGCTAGTAATACAATAATAGTTTGATAGTACTACCATTGTAACGTTGAACTCACTATAGTCGATCTTCCAATGTGATTAATTGAATTACAAAGTTTTGATTTTATAATGATATCATTGAATACAAAACCACTTGCTCTTCGAGAAATAGTCGATCCTACAATGTGATTAATTGAATTACAAAGTTTTAATTTTATAATGATATCATTGAATACAAAACCACTTGCTCTTCGAGAAATAGTCGATCTTACAATGTGATTAATTGAAATACAAGTTTTTGATTTTATAATGATATCATTGAATACAAAACCACTTGCTCTTCGAGAAATAGTCGATCTTACAATGTGATTAATTGAATTACAAAGTTTTGATTTTATAATGATATCATTGAATACAAAACCACTTGCTCTTCGAGAAATAGTCGATCTTACAATGTGATTAATTGAATTACAAAGTTTTGATTTGATAATGAGATCAAATATGAATACAAAACCGTTTGCTCTTCGAGAAATAGTCGATCTTACAATGTGATTAATTGAGCTACAGAGTTGTGATTTTATAATGAGATAATTGATTTACAAAACTGTATATTCTCCGAGCTGTGAGCTTAAATTCTGGGGATGAATCTGTTGGAAACAGTTTGTTGAAAGACTTCGTTTTAATAGAGTAAGCGCCACTTTGTAACACATTTGTTTCGGCACATTGTAAATATCGTTGCTCAAGTGAAATCCACTTCAAACTGACAGCAGCCCTCATAAATAGCATCAAAGATCCCCGTTTAACCAATACTGACAGCTTGAAATGTATCTCACTGAGCTTTTAGACTGTCAGTATCCCTCATAAAGAACATCAAGGCTTCCCATAAGACCAATGCTGACAGATGTTAGTGAACTTGGCTGCCCGTAATGAAATCGTACAGCTGTAGCCAGCAGTGTTAATAAAACACTCGCCATTGCCAGATTGGTCACGTGACTCACCGAAGGACAGTCGCCATGTTGGATTTAGAGCAAAATGTTTTTAGAGGTTCCTGGTTTAGCTGGGGATAATGGGGAAGTCATGAGTTGAGAATCTGAAAATTAGGGAGATTCGAAGAACTGGGGATGGAAGCTTGTTGAAACTTTCATATCCACTGATTTATTGAAACATTTTGAGGAATTAGTTTCGGTTGTTACACCATAATCAATCTCCAGTATATTATAGTCTGTATGAAATAAGGTGAGACTCGAAGTAAAATCTGTATTGCCAAATTATGCGAAATTTCAGCGATCTTTTAATGCAAACTTATATGATAGGGTGCATTCAAATCTACAACACCGTCCATTCAGAGTTGTCATTTGAATCTTATATATATATATTATATATATATATATATATATATATATATAATAATAAAGCTTTATTTACATTCATTACATGAAAAATTTACTTCCTGCTTGTTCAAATGCTCAAGTGACAACCAATCATTGTTTACCTTCAGTTTATTTCCAATCATTATCATTTGTTTCCTTCTTCCTTCAATCTAATAAGATTGGAAATAGTAGTTTCCTGGTTTCCCTAATCTCTTTCGTGAAGTCCTCTTTAACCTGAATATATTTGAAACGCTGTTCTCCTCGTAGTTTTCCTTTCCCCCTTAATATCATGTTTTTTACTGTAATGGAATTGAGTACACGACAACTGGAGATCCTTCCTTGCTCCTATTCGTTCTCCATAGGTCCCTGATATAATTGTTATTTATTTCCGGAACCCGAAATTTCAACACACTCATCACTCTCATTCATGTCAAAGAAATTTCTACTCTGAACTCCAAATATTAACAAATTGAGTTTTCTCTCTCTTTCCTCCTTTATTCTCTCGCTTTTGAGTTAATATTTTAATTTATATAATATATATATATATATATTATATATATATATATATATATATATATAAAAGCGAAATGGCACTCACTCACTGACTGACTGACTGACTCACTCACTCACTCGCAGAACTAAAGATCTACCGGACCAAAAACGTTCAAATTTAGTAGGTATGTTCAGTTGGCCCTTTAGAGGCGCACTAAGAAATCTTTTGGCAATATTTTAACTTCAAGGGTGGTTTTTGAGGGTTCAAAGTTCGTCTTTTGGAATGTATATTCTTCTTATTCTCATAATTATAATTGAAAAATGTCCATACCATATCTTATATAGAACTATAATCTAGAGAGACCTCTTCGAACATTTGTTAACTGAAATAAATTAATAATTTTGTAGGTTGGCACCAAGTTGAAGATTGAAATGCATTTATCGCGGAAAAAATTGATTGGGCACTGCTACTTCAATCAGAGCTATTCCTGGGAATATTATATTTATATTACTAGCCGTCAGGCTCGCTTCGCTCGCCATATCCGTTTAGCCAGACGTTTAGTCTGGACCCCCGACTGTATCGTCCTGACATAATCATGATAAAAATGATCAAATGAGAAATGCAGGCGAGCGAGGCGAGCCTGCTGATCTCATCCTTGTATGATCCAGTCGGGGTTCCAGAGAGCGGAGCCCCCTGGCTAGACGGATATGGCGAGCGAAGCGAGCCTGACGGCTAGTATATTATATCAGTCATATGGGCTGGCATGAAAAGATTGGAATATCGCACAATCTGGCAACGTTGATTATAATTTCTCCAAGATAGATAGATATACAATTATACTGTTGTGAGTCGGAACAGGCAAGAGCCTAAACCTTGAATGAAGGAAGAAGAAAAAGAAGACTAAAGAGGTCTTTAATTAAGGAGTGAAACTACTAAAAATTGACTGAAATGTTCTTTACTAGAGATTGATAATGGTGTAACAACCGAAAATAGTTTCTAAAAATGTTCAAATAGATCAGTCGGTGTAACAATTTCAAGTTTTCTCCATTCATAACGGATATCTAGACCTATTTGACCGAGCGAAGTGAGGTCTAAGATTCAAGTTGACGGTTTGGCATTTCTCTTAAAATGTTTAAATGTTTACATGTTGCGCATTTACGGCGAAACGCGGTAATAGATTTTCATGAAATTTGACAGGTATGTTCCTTTTTAAATTGCGCGTCCACGTATTTCAAGGATAATATAAAAGGAAAAAGGAGCCTCCTTCATTCGCCAATATTAGAGTAAAAATCAGACTGTAGAATTATTCATCATGAATCAGCTGACAAGTGATTTGACAGATGTGTGGAGAAGCCAGTCTATTGCTGTTTTTCCATAAGGTCTATAGTTTCAATCAGGTACTTGTTGATGAGAATACTGCGTGAGGTCTACTGTTCACAGAACTACTAGTAATAAAATCTTCCAACGCACATGACTTTCACATCATATGAAGCATCAGTACTGCAACTTGGGTGTAAAACAATTTCATGAATATTCTTGATAGAATGAATATTCTTGATAGAATGAATATTCTTGATAGAAATGTGAAGTGAACTGAGTGATGCGAATATATTGTGTGATGAATTTTAAAAAATATGGAAAGTGAGACAATAAAGTACTCGTGATAGTATATGGAACCGAATTTTGTTTATGATAAAACACATTTTCCAATGCAACAAAGTTTACAAGCTCCTATAATGTAGAGGAAAAAGTTTCTGCAAGTGCTTAGAAAATAATGAGGAGAGAATCAGTAGAGATTCTCATCCAAACTCTAGAATAGAATTATCAGAATAGAACAGAATTTTGATTGAATTAGAACATGGTTTCAAACAAAAATCTCTCGGAATTTGAACAAGTCTGAAAATTCCGTCTTGATTCCAAACTTGAAGACATTTTATAAGTTCATGGAAAAGTTGAAAGAAATAGGACTACAGCTATTGGTTGACCACTATCAGGAATTTGGCAGCTTGTGAGCTTGAACTTTATAGTTTCTCCGAAGAGAGTTGTTTGGGGAAGTTTTCTACACATGTCTATGTTTATGCTAGAATAGTTCACGGAAGGAGAATATTATCGAAATAATTTTTTGCAATTAACTGATTTTTGAGAATTGGATAAATATACCCTTCACTAGTCGTGTTTCAAATAGAAATATTAAAAGTGTACTAGTGGCTTCCCACGAGTGGTAAAAAATAATGCCAATAGGTTTGCTCCATTATAAGTGACCCAATCGATAAATAGAGGATAGAACTATCCAACTATTCATGAGTATAAACTGAAGTCTGACTGAATAAAAAAGTTATTCTATACAATTCTAACTTCCATGAATGCTATGAAAAGTTCCATGATTTTCCATGGAAGCTTAAAAATTACTCACAACTGGTCTAGAAACCCCCTAGAACTGTTGGTAGGCAGGCATTCATTCAATTTCCATCATCACTCTCATTACACAAGCACAAGCCTGCTTTTTTTGTCAGCATCATCCTCAGAGAATAATTTTTGCTCGGTATCTGTACCTATGAGATTCATTCATACAGATACCGAGATGGATGAGGTTTATAAAGATAGAAGTTTGAACTAAATAGACAAATAGAATTGAATAAACGTGATAGAAGCTATAGAATGGGGATTATATTTTGTCAAGTATTTGATGACGTTTTTTACTTTCCTTGCCCTATTACCATAGGTAAGGAAAGTATTGCTTTCCGAAAAAAATTATTAAGGTACCCCAATTTCTAAATTTTTATACGTTTCAAGGTCCCCTGAGCCCGAAAAAGTGGTTTTTGGGTATTGGTCTGTGTGTGTGTGTGTGTGTGTGTGTGTGTGGTGTGTGTGTGTGTGTGTGTGTGTGTGTGTGTGTGTGTATGTGCGTCTGTGTACACGATATCTCATCTCCCAGTTAACGGAATGACTTGAAATTTGGAACGTAAGGTCCTTACAGTATAAGGATCCGACACGAAGAATTTCGATCAAATGCAATCCAAGATGGCGGCTAAAATGGCGAAAATGTTGTCAAAAACAGGGTTTTTCGCGATTTTCTCGAAAACGGCTCGAACGATTTTGATAAAATTTAAACCTGGAATAGTCATTGATAAGCTCTATCAACTGCAAGAAGTCCTATATCTGTACAATTAGTCTAATATCTGTATATGCCTTCATATACAATTTAAACAAAAAATTTCGAGTGGAAAAGATTGAGCATGAAAATCTCTGCAATTAATGTCGGTAACATTTTCCACCTAGAATTGAAAATAAGCTTGAAATCCGAGAAAATGTAATTATTAAATTGCAAACTGTTGGCAACTGTTGGTTCTATTAAATCATTCACTACGAAGAGATAGCAGATATAGTGTGTTTCCAGCGTTATTGACCTATCACCAGCTGTCTCATATCTTTGAATAGTAGACTTGAGATGCGCGAGTACACTAGCGTCAGGTGATCAATTTTCTTAACGGCAAGGAAAGTTGAGTGAGTGTGCCACACCAGATTTTTCATATATAAATGGTATATTGTCATTACCTCTAAGGCTCAACTACTCACACTACCTGGACTCAAATCGTACGACTCCAGTCTCTTGACCTTGCGACTTCCTTGCTCATTGTCACTACTTCAGTTCCATGCTACTCCATTTCTAATTTCACATTATTGAAAATATGAGATCCAATTCGTCACTTCTGCGTATGACACAAATTTTATGATAATTATTATGAATATATTGTCTCATCTAATTCATATTATTGTCTTATCTGAAATGATAAAACATCACTTTCATGAAACATAACCTCATTTTCAATAAAAATGCATGGTACTGTAGCCGACCCAGAATGGGATTCTACCCCATAAGAGATCCCTAAATTCTAAAGGGCGAGTCATGTGACTTTATTAATAAACAAAAAACCTTAGCATTCTATTAAACTTGTAAAATTTTATTAAATGAATTGAACTAATTTAAATTTGGACAATAATAAAAATAATCTATATCGGTTCATTGCACATTCTAAAAATTCAAGATGACTGCATGTAAGATTTTGCTAACTGCTTATTTGGATTCTAACTGTTCACGAAGAAGCGTGGACTTTACTCATTTCTCATTACAATTTATGATACGAGGACTCGGTCATTCAAGGGGTTTAGCATGAGCTAGAAAATATAATTGCACTAATAATCGATCAATTTATAAATTCATTACTATGTAGAAATTTTTACTACACTGATTACTCCCGGATAACTTACTAATTTAAACAAACATTGACATATTCACTTCAAATAATTAATAAACTACTTCAACTTAACTTACGGCGAAAAATAATACATATTAACAAACTTAAACAGCAAACAAATTCAACACACACGTTAATTTTGAGCCCTCGAGGCCCGAGGCTACCTCTGGATTTCAAATGTGAATTCGGCCGCGGCTTGATTGGAACTGAACTATTCCACGCAAATTATGTTCCCCTTCCACCAAAGAGACAACGGTCTACGTGGAGACGAGCATAATTCCGTGGGAAAGGAAAATAATGCAAGTTTGAAATATTCCCAAATACACGTGTATTTTCCATCGCTAACGGAAATACAGTTCCGTGAGAATACCTCAACGCTGCATAAAATTGGAATCTTCCCGGACGCAAGTTAGCAAAAACTTAATGTGAGAAAATTATTTTTTAACACAAAAATAAATTTCTCACGATAAAAATTTACACACAAAATTCAGCTACAAGATCACTAAAGTCTCATTGTTGAAGTCCTAATTCTACACTTTTCGAATGAACCCATACTAAATTTATCTCTATGAAAACACAAACCCATAATTAATTTATTTCAATATCATCACCATCAACTCAAGTCGAGGCTCGACCAACATGTCGAGTCGACGCTCGACTCAGTCTCACAGTCGGGAGGACGCGGGGACTAGAAGAGTCGACTGGTCTGAGTGTCACCATTTGAAAACACAGTCATGCTGCGTCGAGAAGAGACTAGAGTCGCAGTCTCTTCTCGACTTGAGTTGCGTAAGTGTAAGTTGAGCCAAACTTTCTATATAGAAATCATTTTGGTTGGGTACAATCATAGAGAAACAATAGCGTAAGTAGATATCCCATGGTATAGGGCGTTTATGTCGCAACTTTTACTGTTATCCCAAGCCGATAGTTCACATAGTTCTTTCCTATGCAGCTGTGTGACGCTGGTAGTCTCTCAAATTGTGCCGTTCATACACTATCACCTCAACAAAACAGTGAAAATTGACAATAATCGACAGTAATCGGCTTGAGATAACAGTAAAAGTTGCGACATAAATTCCCTATACCATGGGATATCTACTTACGCTATTGTTTCTCTATGGTACAATCTAGTTACCAGAATAGTATTTGGAAATTATCATTAGTATATTTCTACATACATTTAAAACATTACCAGTTTTCACATTTTCTCTCGCGTCAAGTGAACCTTTCGCAAACTGAGTGCAAATCTGCAACCAATTAACTTCTTCTTCTCCACAATCTATTTTCCAAATGCTGTCTATTTTTAGCAGTATGCAATTTATTTCCATCCAATATATTAGCTTGCTCTCCTCGCGTCCCACATTACCTTGGGGTTGAATTATCGTCAACGTGGAAAGTGAAACTGAAAATTTGACATTTTTTTCGTCATCTGTAGCAAGGTGTGGGTGCTTGTTACTTGCCTGCTTCCATTAGTAGGACGTTTTGACATGAATCCAGACACTGGCCTGCAGTGGAGCCGGCAGCCTACCCAATTAACGCCAATCAGCGGTCATGTCGAAGAAGAAAAACTAAGAAGAGGATGAAGAATAAAACCAGAAGTGAAAGAATAGAAGAAAAATAACGAAGGAGAATAGAAAGAGAAAAAAAGAAGAAGAAGAAAAATGAGAGGAAGAACATTGGAGAAGAAGAAGAAGGAGAAGAAGAAGAAGAAGAAGAGAAGAAGAAGAAGAGGAATCCTAAACTCTCAGCAATTTACTCTTTGGAATGATAGAGTTGTGGAATCAACCTGTTCTCAGAATTTCATTCTATAGTCTACAAAGGAAAATGTACTTTGAACACAATAACAATAGTATATTCGTAGTTTCAATTATTTAGCCGCCAATCGGCATAATGTTATTCCGCTAAATTATCCTCGTTAATGAGGCTCATAGATCAATGAGCAAGGAAAGTTTGTGAGTGTACCACACCAGATTTTTTCCTTTTTGTGTAGTTGAGAAGTTGATATTGTGGTATTTATTCATATTAAATTGAAAAGGACTAAGAAATTGTCAAAAAAATACAGATTTATTGATACTTAGAAAGACCGGCTTTGGTTATTACTCCATGTCAATCTCTGATAAACCCTGATAAGTCCTTCTTCTGAGTCTTTTCCATTTAAAAAACTAATTTGTATTTAATGACATTTTACATATTTTTATTCAATAGCGATGATTATTTTTAAGGGTATTGTCTTCGATCGGATGGGAAGGCAAGCCAATTGTGCAAATTTACAATTTAATTTCAAATATCCTCATTTCATGATGATTTAAAAGGTTATTGTCTTCAATTTTTGAAAAATTGACTGGAGGTTTGTGAAGCGAGCGAATTGCTCTGAAATAAAGTGTTAGCGTTTTAGTTTTAGCTGCTATTCAAAACGTAAACGCAGTAAAGACAGACGAACGTTTATTTTGGCGAAAATCGGCAGCATCTGCAATTGAGTTAGTGAGGTAAGAGAGAGATTGTGAGGAGAAAAGAGGGATTGTAAGATCGATAGAGAGAGAGAGAGTGAGAGGGTGTAGGAGAAGAATCACTGACCAATAATGAGAGAGTGAGATAAGTGACAGTGTATGTGTAAGTCGATGAATGTGTGTGAGTAAATAAGTGAGTTAGTAAGTTAAATGAGTTGGTGAGTGAGTGAATTAGTAGAAGAGAGTGAGTGAGGGGAGAGAGAGAACGCCACGTGTTGGCTTTTGAAAACATGAGTTGATAGTGACCAGTAGTCTCTAGTCTCTACATCCACAGTTTGATTATCCAATGCCTTTCTTTCATTTCATCCGCTATTGTGATCTAATATTAAACTGTGCAACTTCTTTTTCTACTTTTACAACCATTTTTTCAATTCGGGAGCCCGATTTTATGAGAAATACATGTTGAAAAAGGATTGAATTCAAGTAAGAGATGAGATGATAACTAGTTAATTCACTTAAAAAAAGTAAATTCGTATGGCTTTTGTTAGTGAGGAGTCCCTTGCGGGAAGGTCCCACCGTCTGAATATATAATTTAAGCTGTCAATGGGCCTTACGACTGTCATACTTCAGCCGGGACCGACAGTTTAACGTGCCTATCCGATAACACGGGAGTGATCTGGTTGAAAAACGTTTGGTATTGAGAGGGTTTGAACCCGGGATCTCTATAACATTATAAATTAACGACTAGCAGTCCATTTATTCCTATTGAGCATATAATAAGCTGTTATTTCAAAAGTAAGTTTTGTAAGGAAGCGGTGACACTTCCACTAAATTTGTAAAGCGGGAATGAAAAATGATAACAAAAGGAGAACAGAATAACTAGAACTTCAATTAATTGGTATCTTTCGGTTAAATATGGTTGAATATGATAAGTCATATTTTTTTTATTCCAAAAAAGGTAAAATATGAATATTTATATACAAATACAATATCGAAATAGAATTAATGGGGGAACTACTCGCTTGCTGCTAGTGATGATTCAATCTTTGTGGTTATGAAAATATTAAGAACAAGATCTTATCCAGTAATCACCTATCTTTTGAAGATGGCTTCCCCCTTTGGCATTCACTGGTTGAAACGCGACTTCACAGTTAGTATTTGAAAACAAAATTAACTGAACCAAAGAATAGGTTCAGAACCTGTATCCCTTAATTATTTGTAAACTGCCCTATCTGTGACACAATAACTGTCACAATAAAACTAAACAAGTCTATCCTTTTTCACTGGATCAGCCGGACTTTACTCACAGTTCTAACCAAAGACCTTAAATATGCATAGACTCACATGCAGCGTTAGTGTCGTACTTGGAATTGAAATCCGCCATTGAGGGAGCAACCCATAAGATTATTACATACCAATGCCACCAATGCCTTTGTGATCTATAGTATTACAAATAATAATATATATATCTCGTGCTAAAATACCCCATGGTGGCCTTCAATTTCAAGTAAGAGCTATCATTGGGAAGGCATAGGCATTGTGGGTCTATATCTCTTTAAGGTCTTTGGTTCTAACGAACCAGCTCTGCCCCAGAAGCTTAGTGTCGTACTTGGAATTGAAATCCGCCATTGAGGGGGCAACCCATAAGATTATTACATACCAATGCCACCAATGCCTTTGTGATCTATAGTATTACAAATAAATAATATAATATCTCGTGCTAAAATACCCCAATGGTGGCCTTCAATTTCAAGTAGAGCTATCATTGGGAAGGCATAGGCATTGTGGGTCTATATCTCTTTAAGTCTTTGGTTCTAACGAACCAGCTCTGCCCCAGAAGCTTAGTGTCGTACTTGGAATTGAAATCCGCCATTGAGGGGCAACCCATAGATTATTACATACCAATGCCACCAATGCCTTTGTGATCTATAGTATTACAAATAAATAATATATAATATCTCGTGCTAAAATACCCCAATGGTGGCCTTCAATTTCAAGTAAGAGCTATCATTGGGAAGGCATAGGCATTGTGGGTCTATATCTCTTTAAGGTCTTTGGTTCTAACGAACCAGCTCTGCCCCAGAAGCTAAATTTTGGGTATTAATATAAACTCAGTCAATGCCAAACATGAAAGCCATCTGAAGTACGGTACATATTTCTATCCATCGCACAAGCGCATGTTTGTTATAAAAAACAGAAAGAAGCTAACGTTAATATTGACAACAAATAAAATAAACAATTTTCTGTCGATGACAAAAGATAAAATACTTTTCATTAAACTTTCAATTTGAAAACTCTAAAATCCAGATCAATAAATATATGATTCATATAATTATATATATATATATTATATTAATATTATGTTATTCATATAATTATATGTCCTATAATTATGACCAGGTGACAGTCTGAGTTTCTTTACAAGTTTTAAATTTTCTATATTTTAATAGAGTATTTCCAAGTTATCAGTGATGATTTAGTGATATATTGTTATTTTATTTGGGTTTCAACCCACCTAAATTCTAAATTCCTAGTTTATATATATTTTGGACTTAATATTGGACAATTATAAAGTGACTAACCGTCAGGCTCGCTTCGCTCGCCATATCCGTCTAGCCAGGGGGCTCCGCCCCCTGGACCCCCGACTGGATCGTCCAAGAATGAGATCAGCAGGCTCGCTTCGCTCGCCTGCATTTTTCATTTGAGCATTTTTATCATATGTTAGAACAATCCAGTCGGGGGTCCAGACTAAACTTCAGGCTAAACGGATATGGCGAGCGAAGCGAGCCTGACGGCTAGTAATATAATATTCCCAGGATGAAGTAGCAGTGCCCAATCAATTTTTCCGCGATAAATGCATTGAAATCTTCAACTTGGTGCCAACCTAACAAAGTCAACTCAACTTAATGCCACCTGACAAAATTACTAATTAGTTGCCAGTTAACAACTGTTTCGAAGAGGTACTCTATCTAGATTATAGTTCTATATTAATATGATATGGAATTACAATTATAATTAAGAGATTAGGAGAAGAAAATATACATGCTAAAAGACGAACTTTAAACCCTTAAAACAACCCTTAGAGTTAAAATATTGCCAAAAGATTTCTCAGTTCGCCTCTAAAGGGCCAACTGAACATACCTACAAAATTTGAAAGTTTTTGGTCCGGTAGATTTTTAGTTATGCGAGTGAGTGAGTGAGTGAGTCAGTCAGTCAATCAGTCAGTCAATCAGTCAGTCTGTCAGTGAGTGAGTGCCATTTCGCTTTTATATATAAAGATAAATATAACCTATTTTTGGAAAATTTCTATCTAAATTTGGAAAAGGAACAGTTTTGGGCTTTACGCCTGTTGTTCCTTCCCCAATCATTCATAGTTGAGAATTATATTGTATCTATCAATGTATGAATGTATAATGGACTGCTGGATTTATAAAATATCAAGTAAATCGCAGTTTGCAATGTAATCCAAAATTAATGAACTAGTTAATTGTTAATAGAATGAATATGAAACATGTTTCAAATGTTCGTGATCACAAATATTGAAATTGAAATTTATTTGCAATCAATAACGGAAAGAATAGACAAAATAGGATTTAATTACAAATTGATAAATACAATAGTTAATCAATCATGATTTCCCAAGATTTAATGAAGTATCTGGCTAGCCACACACCAGCTAGTCAAGACAATACAAGACATGATCAGACCCAATACTTCACATAGTTGCACACTGATTAGTCATTGCAATAAGACATGTCTTCATAAGCAACTATGTGAAGTATTGTGTCTGATCATGTCTTGTCTTGTCTTGACTGACTGGTGATTGTCTTGCGTTATAGTGTAGTTAGTTGATTATAAGTCAAAATCTACTAAAGACTCTGTCGGCTTCTCCAATGTTTTGAAACATTCTCCCTACAGCTTACCAGTCTTATATTTGGAATTAATCTCTTTGAATAGAATTCGCTTGACTATGATTGTAGGTACTTGAATATTTGAGAAGCATAAACACTTTCCCCTGAATCACGTGAAATTGAATCTATCTATGATTGTGGAAAATTCGTATGCACATATTTATTCATTTATCTATTTATGTAGACAACAGATAACCTTACTTTGTCTCTTCGGCGATTGAATATGAAAATGTATCGAATTTCGAAAAATATTAACCCAGTTTGTGATTTTAGAGCTCTACAAATTTAAGAATTCATAAATATCATTCTGTCATCAATCCCAGACACAAGAAATATAGTTGAGTCACAATAATCGATTCAATTGAAGAGGAAGAACAAAGGACTGCTGGATTTATAAAATATCAAGTGAATCGCAGTTTGCAATGTAATCCAAAATTAATGAACTAGTTAATTGTTGATAGAAGGACTATTCAAATCGTTTCAAATCTGTTCGTAGTCTCAAATATTGAAATTGAAATTCATTTGCAATAAATAACAGAAAGAATAGACAAAATAGGATATAATTACAAATTGATAAATACAATAGTTAATTAATCATGATTTTCCTAAGATTTAATGAAGTATTACGCAAGACAATCACCAGTTAGTCAACACAATACAAGACATGATCAGACCCAATACTTCACATAGTTGCTTATGACGCAACACACGCTGATTAGTCATTGCAATTAGATATGTCTTCATAAGCAACTATGTGAAGTATTGTGTCTGATCATGTCTTGTCTTGTCTTGACTAACTGGTGATTGTCTTGCGTTATAGTGTAGTTAGTTGATTATGAGTCAAAATCTACTAAAGATCTGTCGGCGTTTCCAATGTTTTGAAATATTCTCCCTACAGCTTACCAGTCTTATATTTGGAATTAATCTCCTTGAATAGAATTCGCTTGTATATGATTGTAGGTACTTGAATATTTGAGAAGCACAAACAGTTTCCCCTGAATCACGTGAAAGTGAATCTATCTATGATTGTGGAAAATTCGTATGCACATATTTATTCATTTATCTATTTATGTAGACAACAGATAACCTTACTTTGTCTCTTCGGCGATTGAATATGAAAATTTATCGAATTTCGAAAAATATTAACCCAGTTTGTGATTTTAGAGCTCTACAAATTAAGGAATACATAAATATCATTCTGTCATCAATCCTACACACAAGAAATATGGTTGAATCACAATAATCGATGCGATTGAAGAGGAAGAACAAAGGACCAATCACAGACAAGATCCAGATTTGGTATTCCCACTCCACTCCCACTGACACACCTCCAAGCTCCGCCTCATCGTCTCTGATTGGTCGACATTGCAAGCTGTGTTAATTCATGAATACTGCCGATAGATAGCAGCAAGTAATGGGTCATTGACAAGTTATTCCTCCTTTCATTTATTTCGGACCATGTGTAACCAGAAAGGAGTAAGTAATTTTATAGAAGTTACAATCTATCTAGAACTTAGATCTTCCCTTGTCTCTGGTGTAACCTTATCTAAATTTAGGAGAGGTCTAACATAAGGTTACCTTATGTTTCCTCTTCCTATCATTTCCATGATGTACTTGTATGAATAAAGATTAGAATAAATATTGACAGTTTGGGGTGAATTTTGCTATAGTGAATTCACTTAGTCTCCTGCCAACTTGATAAACATATTTGAGCACTAATATTTAGTTGAAGTGAAAACCTAGAAGGCATAACCCTATTTCGGACTTTTCAATGTTACCTAAATTTGGGGGAGAAATAGTACAAGGTTCCCTTGGTTTTTCTCTTCCGATGTGTGCTTTTTTGTAAAAAAATAATTGACCGTGCGAAGTGAGATCTAAAGCGACAAAGGTGAACTAGTACTTCTCCTTAGTAAAAAGTAACATTTTAAATGTTTGCGAATACACAACTATAGTGGGGGTCACGTTAGTTGATTCTAGATGACGAAGATCTAGATTCAAGTCGACGGTTTTGCATTTCTCTTTACGTTTATGTTTCTGTTCCGCATTCACGGCGAAACGCGGTAATAGATTTTCATGAAATTTCACAGGTATGTTCCTTTTGTAATATCGCGTCGACTTATATAATATATAAGGTATTTGAATTTTGCATTTTAAGGATAATACAAAAGGATAAGGAGTCTCCTTTGAACGCTAATATTACCGTAAAAATCAGTCTATATAATATTAATCATCATAAATCAGTTGTCGACTGGATTATCAGTTGCATGCTACTAATTGCATTAATATCTCAATGTAAGTTAGTGGAAAATCAGCTGTCTTGTGGAATATTAATTGCATGCAATGACGCATGCAATGGATTAATAACTGGAAGGAACATAGTATTTCCTCTCGACCTATCTCTGATTTCAACTCAGGCTGACCTGTTGCCAGTATGTCTTGAAGGAGATTAGCTTTTGATTTTAGAATTTTTGACACACCAACCCCAACAGCCATTACTCGTTTTCACACCGATATCTCGCCGACACGACAGGACAGGACAGAATTTACTCTGATGGACAGTAAGGACAGAGGAGGCTGCGGTTGGTTTATAACTGCGCGAGGTCTACTGTTCACAGAACTACTAGTAGATAGATAAATAAAATAAAAAATACTTGAATACTGGCTCTGGTAAAAACCAGTAGGCTACTATTTTACTTGATACTACTTCAAGTCCACCATTATAAAAATAGACTGTCTATTAACTTCCTAGAACCTCTTCATATGTGACATGAGTCATAGCAGGCGAGTCACTTTTTGAAGAAAATTAAAAATACCAAATGAATTCCCAAACTGTCTGGAGTGGATCACCCACCAAGTAGCCAGACATTTTCGAGACTTGATACGAAAGAGATCCTATTTTTCAACCCTTCCAGAAAGTTTTTCAAAAATATCAACTTTTTCAAAAATCGTTTCCTTGTCTATGTCAACAGACATCTTCTACTTCGCCTCAAGATATTCAGGAATATGTACCAATTCAACACTGAAAGTATATATTTAGAGAGAGCTGCATATATATTTGGGTTGAGTGTGATATTTTTAAAGCTGAATGGAAAAAACATGTCTGCACCAACATTCGATAAATAAGATTGTCAAAAGAGACTGAAAAACATAAAAAGACGAGCAATTCAGAAAAAGTTAATGAAAGAAACGAACGTAAATTCTGCAGCTTGTTAGTGGTATCTCTGTAATTTAGGAATGATCCAGATTAGATTTGATTCTCAAGAAAAGCAGAAGATGTCATCGTAAAGTTTGTGAAATTATTATTACAGACATCAGAAAAGATAATTGTGATGAAAACGGTGATAGAATAAATAATAGTGATGCTGGATAAATTTTCTCATCTCGATAAACGAAATACTTGAAACAGGGTTCTCCAGTCTAATAAAAATGCAAGACTGGATTAACAACACTTCATAACTGTTATAAAATATATAAAATGAATGCATATGGCAGAAATTTTAATCTTGTTTTTGATGGAGCATGAGGATCTACAGTTTTCCAGAATTGATACAACTTGAGAAAAAACTTTGATAAAATAAACTGGGATACTTATGTTTATAGACATAGAGTCAATAGGATTAACAATGATTTTTGGGGTTGACATACTGTAAAATAGAACGCAAAAAGAAAATTGATAATACTCCATCACTTTCGCTCATAGCTTGAAATAATAATATTATGACAAATTTATGTAAAAACACAATGTTGTGTGTTATGTTGTCCCATGAGAATTCGGAGTTTATGTTGTTGACTTGATGAACCATTTTGAATGGGAAAGGATAAATTATTTTGGTAAAGTCGCAGCTTAAACTGAGAAATAGAAATAGTTTTCTGGATTAGCTTCGAGGAACGAGTACCTTGAAACTACGCAGTGAAAGTGTTGGTAACAGTCTCAAAATTTGAAAAAAATTGTAATTTAAAGAGTCAAACAGAGCCGCAGTGGAACAGTTTCAAAAATTGAAAAAAAATTGTAATTTAGAGAGTCAACTCTGAAGACATTGAAGCCATCAGGAATTTGAGGTGGAAGTGTTGAAATTTGCTATTCTTTCTTGAGAAACTATGAAAAATTTGGTAAATATGAAGATTTGATATAGATATGAGAACATAAGTAGAAGCTAAAGATTGCACTGAATCTGTTGAAAGTTATCAAAAGTTGAGGTTTCTTGCTTGATTGAAGATCATTTCACTGATAACGTCATGCTTATCCAATAATTCTACCAATGAATTTCTCCTGTGTTTGGCGAAAAAAAATTCCATTGCTTCAAATGGAAGTGTTCACACTTATGCAGACGGAAATGTGTGAGCAGTGCTTTGAGAACCAATGGCATCCATTGGGAACAGAATTTAAGTATCAATGTGTTCTCTCTTATATCTGTCTCTGGGTTTTGAGAGATTGACTGAACCATCAAAAACAAGTTTAATCCAGGTAAGCCTACGATTAGATCACCTGGAATTTAAACACAAGAATCGTTCTAATAAATGAATGAATAATCGTTGTCTGTAAATTGAGTAAATAGATACATATAACTGATTTATAATCAAGTCAAGTTCAAACTAAATAATCTTTCGTGAATACTGAATCCTCCTCATAAGGTTTCTCCGAACCATGAATCTTGTTTTATGCCTGAGAATCGCGACCAATAGCCAAGAATCACGACTAGGAATTGAATTGGAGGCATGCCTCAGTTGCATGCCTTACATCGTCCTCGCACTCTCTACTCCCTCAAGGCATTCCTGAAATGAGGCAGATAGAGGGGATCAGAAGGCAAGTTGAAAGAAAAGTAGTATAGAAGAAGAATTTGAAAGAGGATTTTAGCAAGAAACTGTTTTTTGAAGGAGTTTGAGGCATGCGTCAGGTGCATGCCTTACAGTCTCCTCTGACTCCGTACTCCTCAAGGCATTCCTCGAATGAGGAAGACTGAGAAGATCATGAGGCAAGTTTAAAGAGAAGTGGTACAGAAGATGAATTTGAAAGAGGATTTGGAGCAAGAAACTGTTCCTTGCGGAATTGAATTTGAGGCATGCCTTACAGTCTCCTCTCACTCTCTACCTTCTCAAGGCATTCCTCAAATGAGGCAAACAGAGATGATTATAAGGAAAGTTGGAAGAGAATTAGTGAAGAAGTAGAATTTGAAACAAGATTTGAAGCAAGAAACTGTTCCTTGCAGGAATTGAATTTGAGGCATGCCTTACAGTCTCCTCTCACTCTATAACTTCTCAAGGCATTCCTCATATGAGGCAAACAGAGAGGATTATAAGGCAAGTTGAAAGAGAATTAGTAAAAAAGTAGAATTTGAAACAGGATTTGAAGCAAGAAACTGTTCCTTGCAGGAATTGAATTTGAGGCATGCCTTACAGTCTCCTCTCACTCTCTACCTTCTCAAGGCATTCCTCAAATGAGGCAAACAGAGAGGATTATAAGGCAAGTTGAAAGAGAATTAGTAAAAAAGTAGAATTTGAAACAGGATTTGAAGCAAGAAACTGTTCCTTGCAGGAATTGAATTTGAGGCATGCCTTACAGTCACCTCTCACTCTCTACTCCTCAAGGCATTCCTCAAATGAGGCAAACAGAGAGGATCATAAAGCAAGTTGAAAGAGGAATAGTATACACGTGTTGAGATTGCCATCTTACAACACACTTTCTTGGAAAGATTTATTAGATTATTTAGATAGCTCTTTCCCGGTAAAGCGGTGAATAAAGTGGTATTCCACGTTCTTGTAGTGCGATGTTTTGGTTGGGGCTATAAAAAGGTGTCAGTCAAGGGAAGATCAGGCTTAATAGACTGCAAGCACAGATTAATGGCTGCGTTCTTGGATTCTCACTATTTCCCCCTATAGTGAGATTTACATTCAACTGTCAACAGTTTTATGGGAAGCAGTGATGTTATCATTTTATAAGGATTGCTAACCGTTGTTTCCCTCAAAGTGAGATTTACTTTGTACCATAGAGAAAAGATAGAATAAAAAGATGATTGACCGAGCGAAGCGAGGTCTAAGATTCAAGTCGACGGTTTGGCATTTCTCTTAAAGTTTATATGTTGCGCATTTACGACGAAACGCATTAATAGATTTTCATGAAATTTGACAGGTATGTTTCTTTTTTAATTGCGCGTCGACGTATATACAAGGTTTTTGAAAATTTTGCATTTCAAGGATAATATAAAAGGAAAAAGGAGCCTCCTTCATACGCCAATATCGGAGTAAAAATCAGACTATAGAATTATTCATCATAAATCAGCTGTTTAGTGGACTCTTGGAAATTTTGCATTTCAAAGATGATATAAAAGGAAAAAGGAGCCTCCTTCATACGCCAATATCGGAGTAAAAATCAGACTATAGAAAATTATTCATCATAAATCAGCTGTTTAGTGGACTATAATACTACCCGTTCAAAAACATCGAACATTTTGAAGATTTATCTTTCCATCAACGTAAGTAGACAGTTGAGTATAATACTACCAGTTCAAAAACATGGAATATCTTGAAAATGTATCTTTCCACCAACGTTGTAGACAGTTGCAGCCTGACCTGACAGCGCTCACACTCACATTCCGGGACGACACGTCACGGTAAGATCAGAGAGAAGCTCTACGTTTATTATTTTCTAGACATTTTAAATTGATAAATTATTTATTAATTCTTGAGAAAACATAACAATAGGTCAATGTAACTTACTGAGCGCGAGGTCTACTGTTCACAGAGCTACTAGTATAATCTTAGAGTTCAAAGCATAGAGAAGAGATAGCATAAGATATTCCATGGTATAGGGCGTTGCGAAGTGAACATTTCAGTGTTAACTCAAGCCGTTAGTCTTCGGCCCGGTTGCACAAAAGCCGGTTGAATTTTAACCGTGATTAATTAAACGAGAGCCTTTCTGATAAGACGGCTTCTCTGATTGGTTCTTGCGGAATTAATCACGGTTAAAATTTAACCGGCTTTTGTGGGACCGGCACTTAGTTGTTGTTTTTGGTGAAGCTGTTTGACACTGGTCTCTTATAATGTGCGTTCTTACACTCTCACCATAACAAAAAAGTAATTAAAGACAGTTTAGTCGACAGTGATCGGCTTGAGTTGAAAAAAATCGCCTTGGGAATTGGAAGATAAACGACCTATACCATGGGATATCTTTTGCTATTTATTTTCTTTATGCTTTGAACTTTGAGCTTATGCTTTGTATGTATATTTAAAAGTTGTATATTTGGACCACTGTATATTTAAAAGTTGCGGATTTCAAAGATTACAATACAAAAGTTCTTGAGCGAGTTCTCCAACCGAGTGGGTCACTAGTTATACGAGTTGAAAAAATGATGATAGGCCAGTGAGTAAGTATTGAATAAAAAAGACTAAGAAATTGTCAAAAAAACACAGATTTATTGATACTTAGAAATGGTGTAGTAACCGAAATCGGTTTTTCTAAGTATCAATAAATGTGTGGTTTTTTTGACAATTTCTCAGTCTTTTTCATTCAATATGAAAATTACCACAATGATAATATTAATAATAACCACAATATCAACTTCACAACTACACAAAAACAGTGAGTAAGTTATTAGTGTTGGATGAAATCAGTTATTTTACAAAAAAAATCAAATCAAAATTTTTATTCGAACTCGAACAATTGAGGGTCCTGCCAAACCCGAAGGTTTTTCGGCGGGTGCCTAGTTACAAAAAAATACGAGTTACAAAAGATAAATAAACATAGACAAAATAAATATGACACTTCAAAGATTGTAAGTATAAGATGAAAGAAAACAAATACGAATCGCAAAAAGAAATTACAACAATCTTGTTTTGGATGAGTGTTAATCAATTAGTAAAACGTCAGGAGATTCAACGTCAATTTAAGCAATACTCTCATACGATGGGGATTAATTTGAACCGTTCACTAGAGCACTGTACTAATATTTTCCAACAGAAATCCCAGCTACTTGCAGTGTGAGCGCTGCAAAACATTCAACAGCCAACTTAGTAACAATTTACGGCTCTTTGATGCCGAATTAGTCTTTTGAAACTGAAACTAAGAAACGAGAAACAGAACACCTGCTTGGGCAGACGATGAGTAACATTGAAATTGTGTATCGATAGATACAGCGTGAGGGAGTGCGAGATTTTATTTTTGAAATGAAGAGTTTATTTCGGACTTGTTGTCGTTAAAAATAGTTTGAAGCATTGTTGAGTTTGGCGCTGTAAAATGGCCGCATTTTATAGTGGAATTCATGTGAAACTGTCATCGTCCCTTACTTAAATGACAGGAATACTTCCCATTACACCAATCTTGACAGACCACTTGAGAGGACTGTGGCATAGCCTAATGGGTAACTAACCTTCAAATTCAAAATTAATATTTCTGCAGTAGAAATGCAATAAACTAGTAGTTCTGTGAACATTAGACCTCGCGCTCAGTAAGTTACATTGACCTGTTGTTATGTTTTCTTAAAAATTAATAAATAGTTTATCAATTTAGAATGTCTAGAAAGAATACAAAATAAAATATAGAGCTTTCTGTCCTATCGTACCGTGACGTGTCGTCCCGGAATGAGAGAGTGAGCGCTGTTATCAGGTCTGGCTGCAACTGTCTACAACGTTGATGGAAAGATACAATTTTCAAGATGTTCGATGTTTTTGAACGGGTAGTATTATAGTCAACTGTCTACTAACGTTGATGGAAAGATAAATTTTCAAGATGTTCGATGTTTTTGAATGGGTAGTATTATAGTCCACTAGACAGCTGATTTATGATGAATAATTCTATAGTCTGACTTTTACGGTAATGTTGGCGTATGAAGGAGGCTCCTTTTTCCTTTTATATTATCCTTGAAATGCAAAATTTCCAAAAACCTTGTATATACGTCGACGCGCAATTTATAAAGGAACATACCTGTCAAATTTCATGAAAATCTATTACCGCGTTCCGCCGTAAATGCGCAACATAAAAACATATAAACATATAAACTACTTTATAATTTAAACATTTGAACATTTAAACATTAAGAGAAATGCCAAACCGTCGACTGATTTTTACTCTAATATTGGCGTATGAAGGAGGCTCCTTTTTCCTTTTATATTATCCTTTCCTACCTGTCAAATTTCATGGAAATCTATTACCGCGTTCCTCCGTAAATGCGCAACATAAAAACATATAAACATCAAGATAAATGCCAAACCGTCGACTTGAATCTTAGACCTCACTTCGCTCGGTCAATTAGCCTATAGAACAATTTTGTCCAAAAGTTCTCACAATAAAATTCCAGGATTGTTGTCAGCTGTTATCAGGTCTGGCTGCAAATGTCTACAACGTTGATGGAAAGATACAATAATTCTCAAGATGTTTGATGTTTTTGAACGGGTAGTATTATAGTTAACTGTCTACTAACGTTGATGGAAAGATAAATTTTCAAGATGTTCGATGTTTTTGAACGGGTAGTATTATAGTCCACTAGACAGCTGATTTATGATGAATAATTCTATAGTCTGACTTTTACGGTAATATTGGCGTATGAAGGAGGCTCATTTTTCCTTTTATATTATCCTTGAAATGCAAAATTTCCAAAAACCTTGTATATACGTCGACGCGCAATTTATAAAGGAACATACCTGTCAAATTTCATTAAAATCTATTACCGCGTTTCTCCGTGAATGCGCAACATAAAAACATATAAACATATAAACTACTTTATAATTTAAACATTTGAACATTTAAACATTAAGAGAAATGCCAAACCGTCGACTGATTTTTACTCTAATATTGGCGTATGAAGGAGGCTCCTTTTTCCTTTTATATTATCCTTTCCTACCTGTCAAATTTCATGAAAATCTATTAACGCGTTCCGCCGTAAATGCGCAACATAAAAACATTTAAACATTAAGATAAATGCCAAACCGTCGACTTCAATCTTAGACCTCACTTCGCTCGGTCAATTAGCCTATAGAACAATTTTGTCCAAAAGTTCTCACAATAAAATTCCAGGATTGTTGTCATCTACACTTTCCAAACTGTCAGTATTCCTTATTGATTACATCAATGTTTCCCATTTAAACAATGCTGACAGTTTGATTATTACCAACGTCTTGTTTCAGCGGCGTGTCTCTGTGTGTGAGCTCCAACTTATTTACAACTGTTTTATTATTAGAATATTGTGCCAGCTTAATAGTCAGTGAATACATGGTTATTTTTGTAATGTACAGTCCGAGCGAAAAGTCGGCCGCCGCGTGGTACAGTTCGCCTCAAAGATTACGCACTTATTGGCTCTATCAGGCGGTTAAATGATTTGCCGGTCGTCTATGGTTTCCAATTTACGATTTCCTCGAGTTTGGACATTCAGAAACATTTCAGTACATGTCAAATCTTAACTAGGTATGATGTCAAGAGTGTACACTACGGGTAACTTAACCTTCCGGTAGTTGCGCCCTACTCAATCACACGAGCAGTCGCGTGTTGTACTTTTTACAACATCCAATTTCCCAAGTGTTATGTACTCTGTTCTCTGTCAATAGTTCTTTGCAACTAGTGCGCAAAGTGACAGTTTGCTGCACCGAAAGAAACGTTTACGCACGAGCCGTAGGTGAGTGCAGAATATTGGTTTCTTGAGTGCAGCAAATGGACTTTGCGCACGTATTTCACATTAAATTTTTCCTACAGTTACCATTGAATATGAAAAGTGGGTAATTATGGGTAAAATACCCTGAATTCCATCAAATGTTTTTCTGTGTAATTTTATTATTAATAAAAACCTTAATTTATTTGAAAGTGAATAATAATAATTAAATTATAATGATTAGTAATTAAATTGAAAATTCATCTGACTGCTTGAAGGGGGTTTATCTTATGTCAGCCATGAAATGACTATAATCAAGGCACATAATGGCAAGGCAACGCTGTTCTCCACTGCCATATTATAACGTGGACCACAGTCAGTGTTACCAACATAATTTTGATTTTCCTGTACTTGTGCTCCATATAACCTACTAACTATTTTGCGTTGCCATGCTGCAAATCTGGAGTACGCAAAGTAATACTTTGCGCACTAGAGCGGAAAAGTGATTCTTTGTGGCCTGCATCCAGTGCAGAAATGCTCACTTTTCAAGGTAACTGTAGGGAAGCATATTAATAAATTGTATAATTAATTTTTCCATCTTCTTGTATTAATTTAAACCTATGAACACTTGGATGATTACCATTTCATAGCCCAATAAGGTACACCAAGCAAAGCCATCAATTCTGTGTTATTGGTTCGTTTAGTCTTTCCCTATCTTATGCACAGTGCGACTTATGCACTGTCGCGACTAAATGGCACCTAAAGACTGAACCATTGCTCGGTTGATACTGCAACTCAGTGGAGTGATGGGGGAAAGTTTTGGAATGCATAGGTGACTCATTCACTGACACCACCCCATCCAATAGTTTTGTGCAGCAAAAAAGCTGACACTGTTGTACTTTTTACAACAGCGCGACTGACGGAAGGTTAACTAAGTACTAAGATGAATGAATAATTAAAAAAAGAGCATCATTTGATATAAAGCGAAATGTGCGTGTTGTGGCGCATACGTTTGTAAACACCTTGAAATATCTAGTGGTGAAATCGAGCATGAATGATACAAGCTGTTGCCAAATCGTGCGAAATTGATTGATCGGAATCACATCTGTCTACTATGGAAGGCGCGATAGTAACAGAGAATTGACAACTCTGTTTTTCTTCTATAACCATAATAATTATATCTTTAATATTAATATTTTTTTTGTGTAGTTGAGAAGTTGATATTGTGGTAATTATTCATATTGAATGAAAAAAGACTAAGAAATTGTCAAAAAACCACTGATTTATTGATAATTAGAAAGACCGGTTTCGGTTATTACACCATTGTCAATCTCTGATAAACTAAAACTAAATACAAGAGCAGCAGAATTTATACTAGTAGGCGAGTACTGCTATTGGTCGAAAAATTTGTCACACCGTTGAGGGGGAGGAGACTGTCTAACTAGGCCAATGGCAGGCGTTCATGTCCTCGACCAATAGCAGTACTCGCCTACTAGTATAAATTCTGCTGCTCTTGTATTTAGTTTTAGTTTATCAGAGATTGACAATGGTGTAATAACCGAAACCGGTCTTTCTAATTATCAATAAATCAGTGGTTTTTTGACAATTTCTTAGTCTTTTTTCATTCAATTTAATATTAATATTATAACCATAATAATTATATCTCCTTTCTCACTGACGTCATAATCAAATCAATCAATCGATGAATCATAATAAGAGAACAAAGATATTGGTAAACGTGAAACCATGGTACTGTTTTTAAGTATTCAATGAATATTAAAGTGAAATTCGACAATATCTTTGTTTTCTTATTATGGAGAGATTTCACAATATCACCATCAATTCTACTGATTTTATTAATCAATGAATCTCTTCTGATCATGATTATGTTTTTTTTCAGGGGACCAAATAGTGATGGAAGTAGAGACTGATAATTCGATTTTGCAAAGGTGACAGATTACCTGGAAACCCAAACATGGGAGTGCTTAGTGATCTCACCGATTTCAAAAACAAAAGTGAGTATTAACACTAATTCGTTTGGAATCCACCCAAAATTGTAGGCTCATTCAACGTAAGGTGGCTATAACAAAATTGTGATTGATAAATTTCAAGTATGTGAGGGAAATTAATAGTCTACAACTGGACTAGTATGAGAATAATTGGTGGATAATAATGATTAGACAATATTTCGAAAGGATGACTGTTTTCACACTTACCGGTTCCTTGACGTCACGACACGACAGGACAGGGCAAGGAGCTCTCTGATTGGCCTGATTCTATAAACCTTAACCTAATCAGCCAATCGGAGAGCTTCCTGTCCTCGACACGACAGGGTGTGAGCTCTCCGATTGGCTGATTGAGTTATCGTATTGTGAATCAGCCAATTGGAGAGCTCACTTCGTTGAATGTCGTGTCGTGCCATTCGTATAGGAATCGGAAAGAGTGAAAACGGCCAATTTTCTTTTTTTTTGGCTACCCTTTCCATCACAAGAATATTGTAAAGAGTCGGATCCAAGCCACCAAGAAACGATTTTAAAATATTATTATATTAATCTTTAGTTACTAGATGACCCAGAATTTCATTTTCTATTCACTTCTTTATAATTGCTATTATTTTTATTATATTTGATATTGAAATAGCTATTATACTCCCAATTTTCATTAGTTAATCCCAGTTAATCGTAGTTTGTAGCTCCTCAGTTAGGGTCACATGCTAACTCTACGTTTAAACCACGTTTACTTGTGGATATTATGATTGCATTGATAATAATGTGTTTCATATTGGGTTTGAACGACATTTCTCAGTTTAAACCGAATAGTTGCTTATGGACCTTAGTAAGCCTCGTTTATCTACAAATTGTCACAATTGGGCAAGTGAGTTGCCTCCTGGCCAACAAGTGATCATCTTTATTGCAAATATTATATTGTTCAATTCATTTTTTCTATTTATATTGGGTTTATACATGTCTGATATTGTGATCATCTTCATTCCAAATAATAATGATCATGTTGTTCTATTTTTTCATTGAATTTTGTGTGTTTTTTGATGTTTAATTGTTCTTCAGTTTTGTGTTTATTGTTGAGGTAAATACTGTTCAATGTGTCGAAGTCGAAACATTATAAACAATTTTATGTAAATTCAGAAATACAATATTTCCATATTATCATCTTCACATATGAGGAAGCATGGGAATGATGAAAAGTCAGCATCTGTAACTTGTACTGTAACGTTAGTATTATGGATACTACCGGGCAAACTCATATTATCTCTTATTAAAGAGTTGCTTCGAAATCTCCCCACTAATATGAGCTTCTCCATCTAGGCATCATCTGAGCAAATCGATACTGATAACAAAGGTTAACTACTGTACCCTGAATTATACCCTGTATTGAGCTATCATTGAACCTAAGTGTGCTTGATCAGGCGGAAAACCACAATGAGGGCGGTGCTAAAACCGAGAATATGATTTTCCTAAACAAGACACCTCTAAGAAAAATAACTGGAATGATTTTTGGGCATTGTCGGCATCTTAAGGTATGAAGCTAGAGAGGATCTTCAAGTATCTCATGAAAGCTAAAAGGAAGCAAAGCAAGAGTAAAAATATGTTCAAACAAAAACCACCTGTTGTATTAATTGCAAGAAAGGCTGAAGGGGAGTGGCCAGCATCAGAACCGATGGAGTGGGGGAAGCTCCAAATCGTCGGTGAAGAATGTGAGAATATTGTTTCAGTCCAAAGTCTGAGCAAATGTACAAGATTAAGAGCTCATTCACCCCAAAAAATACACGAAGTTTTGAATTTCAAGGTCGAATACAGATTTTCTAGGACCTGTGCACCTGAAGACAATAGCTGGAATAATTTTTCGGGCAAGGTAAGCATCTCAAGAGATGCAAAGGGAGTCTTAAATCCCATACTTCAAAAAGGATGTTCAAAAATTAAGAGTTTTAAGAGAGTTTTAAATTTCAAGGTCAAATACAGATTTTCTAGGACCTGTAGACAATAGCTGGAATAATTTTTCGGGCAAGGTAAGCATCTCAAGAGATGCAAAGGGAGTCTTAAATCCCATCCTTCAAAAAGGATGTTCAAAAATTAAGAGTTTTAAAGAGAGTTTTAAGAGAGTTTTAAATTTCAAGGTCAAATACAGATTTTCTAGGACCTGTAGACAATAGCTGGAATAATTTTTCGGGCAAGGTAAGCATCTCAAGAGATGCAAAGGGAGTCTTAAATCCCATCCTTCAAAAAGGATGTTCAAAAATTAAGAGGTCATTCACCCCAAAAAATACACGAAGTTTTGAATTTCAAGGTCAAATACAGATTTTCTAGGACCTGTGGACCTGTAGACAATAGCTGGAATAATTTTTCGGGCATGGTGAGCACTCAAGAGATGGGCCAAGGGGAGCCTTAAATCCCATCCTTCAAAAAGGATGTTCAGAAAGAAAAAGCTCCAGGGGGGCAGAGGCAGAGTCAAAAATTTGGTTACACTTGTTGCACGTGGAAGAAAGGCTGAGGGGGCGTGGCTACAAATAAACTACAGGATTGATTGATTGAGTACTTTATTTATGTAGATTACAATATATACTGACTTATACACTTATATACAATAACTTACAATACAGCAACATTATAGATGAATTTACATAACATAGACTAAGAAAATAATTATTGAACTGTATATGATATGAAAAGCAATGTGTAATATAATAACTATAGATAATTAAATTGTAATGCATCTACATAAATTGGCGGAGCTTTGGACATATCAATGTCCATTCTTCGGAAAGAATATTAAAAAAAATATCCTCCCCACTAACTCTCTACCAAAAGGTAGGATTGGAGTTACAGTAAGGTTTGAACAGTGAACATTGTATGTTGTTTGTAATGTAATGTATACTTATGTTCCATACATTATGAACATTCTGCTTTAGCAAAGAGGCATATGTTTTCTCTCTCCTGTATGTTTAAAGTTGAAACTGGAATAAGTTTTTGTATTGCGCTATTATTCAATATTCAATTTGTATCTCATTTTAACTTCACTATTCAAATGAGATTGAGATTGAGCCCAAGCTCAATGAAGCTCGTTGTCTGTGAAACCCAGGGCAGAAAGACATTGTAAGATGCAGAACTCAACTTGTTATACATTCAATATAGGCCATACTAGGTCTACATACTCAAATCGCCAGTTGCACAACAGCCGGTAAAATTTTAACCATCAATTATTTCACGAGAACCAATCAGAGAAGGCCTTTTCGATAAGACGGCTTCTCTGAATGGTTCTCGTGGAATTAATCACGGTTAAAATTTAACCGGCTTTTCTGCAACCGGCACCTGGATTGGTAGAGCGTTGGAGGATGGTGCTTCATCGTTGAGTGGCGTTGGTGATGGTGATCCATGGAGACTATATGTAGTTTTTCTGAATTAAAGAAGTTGAGATTTGGACATAATTTCCACATTGTGATAAATTATCTTTGCTTAAAATAACCTTTTCATGCAAGATCATGTGACTGGATATATTCAATTCGACAACATAGGTCGATGCAGAAAAGTACCATTGAATTTATTGAATCATATGGGCTTGCTTGGAGAGGTCACAATAATTTGACAAAGTTAAAACTATCAATTTTCACTTTATTACCAGCTTCAAGTTCATTTCAGTATGAATTCGGCTATCCTCCTTATTACTTATCATTAAGTATAACCTGTATTATAAACTATACTATGAACAAAATTAGCTACTTTTGACTTGGAGGGACATGCACAGCAGAGGTGGGGATACAGCGGCGCGATGTTACCGGTCTGAACCCGGCCAGCGTTCTCTAATTTCCAATGAGTGTTCAACTGCTCATGATACGCATGATGTTTCCTCTCTGGAAGCACTCAGTCGACTGAGTCTAATCGACAAATTGGCAATTGTGCTTCTACCTATGACTCTATTAAGGCTGTGCAAAGGCTAAAAATAAACTTTCTACTCGTGATATTTTCCCTAGTTTTTTGATTTGTATATTTTTAAAGTTCCCATTTTTGGGACAGAACATTTCAAATTCGATATGAGATAAATCCATGAAATTTAGAGGATGAACTCTTCATGGTGTTGTTGATCTATTAAAACAAACATTTTTCTGAAAATATCAATTTTTAAGAAAGTTATTCAAATTTACTAAAAATAACCAAAAATAACTTTTATTCGAGTTATTTCTGGTACATTGAATAACTTCTCCAAAAATTGATATTTTCAGAAAATGTTTGTTTCACTAGATCAACAATACCATGAAGAATCCATCCTCTAAATCTCATGGATTTATATAGTTTCGAATTTAAAATGTTCTGTCCCAAAAATTCAAACTTCAGTCGCTCATATCTCAAAAAGTATTGATCGGAAAAAAATGTTTTCCTGAGAAAACTTTTTCATTTTGATAGCTTGATGATATACAAATCGAAAAACTTAGAAAAATATAATGAGTAGAAAGTTTATTTATAGCCTTTGCACATCCTTAGTTACTGTAGTTGTCTGATTTCCCTCCATTTCTCTGTGCCGCATATTCCTCCAAGTCAAAAGTAATTTTGTACAGAGTATAAGCGTAAAAATTTGTTTCTCTGTCAATATTATCAGTTGTAGTCCGTTCTGTTTCTGCCATGTGCTTCCCTCGTGGCCTGTTTCATCTGATGTTTTTAGAAATCACACAAAAACCTGGCTGAGTAACTAACTCTCCTGAAAATAAGATTCTGCTTGGTATACAACACACAACTCTAGAAAAACATGTGGTTGTATTTTAGATTTTAGACCGACGCTCTGGCGATTTAGATTGGTTGGATTGGTACAACTGCCATGCTTGTTAATATATTGTTGGCCAACCTGTAGTGGCAGAACTTTCACCGCGTTCGTTCGCTATCTGTTGGCGAATTTTGAAACTATTTGGGAGAGACTTATAGAAGCTAAAAGCAGTACTGAAGCGCAACATTGTTAGTTGACTAGAGAGAGTAGAAACCATCTTCACTTTTGACATAATATGGAAAAATGTCCTTCCCTTTCACTGTCCGATAAACCATCGCGAGCGGAGGGGCTGGGTACGATTTCCACATGGACAATTCGTTTTTGGATAGTACATAGCAATCGTATTCCCTTCCAGCTGTCCTTTTTGTTGTAAATATAAAAGAAGTTTTAAGGATTGTTGATATCAATTAATTTTGTTAGCTCGTTTGCTCGATGCTCGATTGATAATATTAATTATTACCTTATATTATTATAATCGTATATTATTAGTAATGTTTGTCTTGACTAGAATTGTAGTTACTCTAGTAACGGTTCCGGTTTTTTACTTTCCTTGCCCTATTACCATGGGTAAGGAAAGTATTGCTTTCCGAAAAAAAATTAAGGTACTCCAATTTCTACATTATTCTGTACGTTACAAGGTCCCCTGAGTCCAAAAAAACTGGTTTTTGGGTATTGGTCTGTATGTGTGTGTGTGTTGTGAGTGTGTGTGTGTTTTTATGAGTGTATGTGCGTCTGTGTACACGATATCTAATCTCCCAATTAACGGAATGACTTGAAATTTGGAACGTGAGGTCCTTACAATATAAGGATTCGACACGAACAATTTCGATCAAATGCGATTCAAGATTGCAGTTAAAATGGCGTAAATGTTGTCAAAAACAGGGCTTTTCGCGATTTTCTCGAAAACGGCTTGAACGATTTTGATTAAAGTTATACCTAACATAGTCACCGATAAGCTCTATCAACTGTCACAAGTCCCATATCTGTAAAAATTCCAGGAGCTCCGCCCCATCTATGCAAAGTTTGATTTCAGATTCTCAATTATCAGGCTTAAGATACCATTTAAACAAAAAATTTTGAGTGGAAAAGATCCAGCATGAAAATCTCTACAAGTAATGTTCAGTAACATTCTCACTTTAATTTGAAAATAAGCTCGATATTCGAGAAAATGTGATTATTCAATTGAAAAATTTTGGCAACTGTTGATTCTATTAAATCACTAGCCGTCAGGCTCGCTTCGCTCGCCATATCCGTCTAGCCAGGGGGCTCCGCCCCCTGGACCCCCGACTGGATCGTCCAATGATAAGATCATCAGGTTCGCTCCGCTCGCCTGCATTTTTCATTTGAGCATTTTTATCATATGTTAGGACGATCCACTCGGGGGTCCAGACTAAAAGTCTGGCTAAACGGATATGGCGAGCGAAACGAGTCTGACGGCTAGTAATATAATATTCCCAGGATTGAAGTAGCAGTGCCCAATCAATTTTTCCGCGATAAATGCATTTAAATCTTCAAATTGGTGCCAACCTAACATAGTCAACTCGAACTTAATGCCAACCTGACAAAATTATTAATTTAGTTGCCAGTTAACAACTGTTCGAAGAGGTACTCTTATCTAGATTATAGTTCTATAGTAACATATGATATGGAAAATTTCAATTATATTTAAGAGATTGGGAGAAGAAGAATATACATGCTATAAGACGAACTTTAAACCCTTAATAACAACCCTTAGAGTTAAAATATTGCCAAAAGATTTCTTAGTGCGCCTCTAAAGGGCCAACTGAACATACCTACCAAATTTGAACGTTTTTGGTCCGGTAGATTTTTAGTTATGCGAGTGAGTGAGTGAGTGAGTGAGTGAGTGAGTCAGTCAGTGAGTGAGTGCCATTTCGCTTTTATATATATAGATTCTTTATGAAGAGATAGCAGACCTGGTATGTCCCCAGCCCTATTGCCCTGTTACCAGCTGGCTCAAATCTTTGAATAGTAGTCTTCAGATTCGCGGGAACACTAGCGTCAGGTGATCAATATTCATAACGGCAAGGGAAGTTGTGTGAGTGCGCCACACCAGGTATTTGAATGTAGATACTAGATAATTCACAGAATAAGATTGGAGAAAATGAAGATAATATTGAGAGATGAATAAGTTTCACCATTCGATTTTACAATATGATCAAAATACATTATTCAAACTGCAAGTTGCATGTACAGTATTTGAAATTGTAGTTATTTGAATAAGGATTGACTGAGCTTAAGATTGATAAAACTTTCAGTTGCATTTATTTAAAACTGTGAGTAGTACCATGAAGATATCCTCATTTAGGATTTACGAGGCTCTAAATGAGTCGGCAATATCATGAAATAAGATGATAGTGAGCTCTCCAACTAGGGATGTTAATCCCGGGACTGATTTCCAATCCCGGTATTTGGGGATTATCCAATATCAATCCCTGGATCCCGGGGATGATCCCGGGATTGGCAGGAATCAGTTACATGCATTTTTAACCATTTTTCCTCCTCAATTACATGTTCAGTAACAGTGTGTGGAGATGAAAAAGGGCTCATGAATAGATCATCAGCTGTTCTTAGTGAGAATTTGTGTGTATTTTTGGCTTCAAAATTCATAAAATAACTTAATTAATACAATGTGCAGTGATAATTAAGTGTAATATTTAACTATAAATTGGTGGTTTAATTTTTCTAAATTTAAAATTTGCATCTCATATTTATTTTTGGACGAAAGTTGAGCTTGAACTTCTTACAGAAGAAACATAGCCTATTTTTTGGACATGTAATCAAAATTTAGGAATGGAATAGTTTTGGGCCAAGCCTGTTGTTCCTTCCCAATCATATTTATATGATTTGTTATTGTATCCACGTATAAATAAATGAATAAATAAATAAACTATTCTCATTATAGAGGGAGAGGATATTATTGAAATGGAAAAATACATAGGAATAATATTAAAATTAAACATTCTATCGCTATAAATGTTTTCAAGATAAGGAGTAACTTTTTTTGAAAGCTGAACCACTACTGAATGAAATTTCGAAGAGCCAACTATATTTACTTCAACTGGATATTCAAAGAAATGACTTCAGCACTATTGACAATATTGCGCTGTCTAGACCAGAGAGTATAAAATATAGAATGTACATTCTATTCTCACTGGTCTAGACTGGTAATTATTGTGGTGCTGTGTAAACACCAGCACCGAATAATGCGAATCTATTTAGTCAGTAGAGAGTATGATATATTATGTATATGCAACTGTAGGCTGCGCCTGTAGAATAAATTAGTCAAAACAATAAACTAGTCATGCAAAACTCATATTCATCACCCAAATGAATTCTATATTCAATGGTTTTTGGAAAAATACCATTCACAAATTCAGGTTTTCTAATCCCGGAAATCCCCGGGATTGACGCTGAAAAATTCCGGGATTGTTAGGTATCAAAAATGGACTGGGATTCCGGGATTCAGGATCCAGGGATCCTGGGATTGACATCCCTACTCCAGCCCGCGGGCTGATAAATTTACTTTAATAAATTCAAACTTGTAGAATATGTCAAAAATCGAAAATCAAATAATAACTAGTAACATTACATCATCCAATCACCAATCAAATTAAGTTTTAGATACATTCAGGAGCTGCATACATTACAGAAATATAATCAGTTGCTATATACTTTTGTTAAAGCGCTAGCTATCAGAGGTGCAAGACATTTGCTTTCTGTCTTGAAAAATTATTTTCAGTACATGCTTCAATTTTTTCCAAACATTTTTTCGTATCATTAGTGCAGTCTCACTATGTATCACACAATTGTTTTATTTCGGTTCTCGTCAGAAGTCGAGGGACGAGAGGGTGTGTGTGAGAGAGAGAGAGAAAGAGTAAGAGACGTTCATCTTTTAAGATTTGGGACACATTTAAAAATAGCCGTTTGACGTAAATAGCTTCTTTTTCAAGTCTCTCAAGTCCTCAACACTGTGCGTTTATTCACGCACTCACTCTCTCTCTTTCTCTTTTCAGCTATGCTACTTTCTTTGTCTCTCTTACTCTTAAACTCTCTTCATGTTTTCTTCTCTCTCAGTGCTGCTGGAGCGTTGTACACTGTTTTGTTAGTGCAGAAACACTTCTCTCAGTGAACACTCTCAGAAAGCATATCATTTTCTCACATCGAATAATTCATAACACATTCTTACAATCACTTATCATATGTTTATTTATTTTTGTCATTCGAGAAAATATTGGGATTAGGGTTCAAAGTGATAGTGCTTGATAATCAGGATTGGAAGCCATCTGAATGAGCTGACTGATTTGTTTCATTTGTTTGCAAATGAAATTCTATAAAACATGTTACTATTTAGAAAAATTCAACTGAGTCGATGTCAATATTGTAGAACCGTTCCATAATTGAATAAAACACACAAATATTATGTTGTCAAATTCTACACTGTTTTATTTGGTACACGACCATGGTTTTGTAACCACACCGGTGACCGGTCACTTAGTTTCTAGTCTAACTTGACCGGTGTGGTAACGAAACCATGGTCGTTTACCAAATAAAAATATAATTAATGTGTGTTTTTATTCATTTATAATTTTTACAAAGTAGCACTGAATGGGAGAGAAAAACTAAGGATACTCCTTGTTCTATTTCTCTCCCAAATTTAGATAACATTTTAAAAGTCCAAAATAGGGTTATGGTTTCACTTTTCTACTATTACTATTTGAATTTTCCCTATGTTAATTATTAATCCATCTCTGTCATCAGAACCACTATAACATTTTGTTAGTGTTGAATGAACACATTCCAGTATTTCATATCAAAGTATACATTGAACACTTTTCCGATGACTTTATTCAATGGTTTTGAATCCATTTTTGTCATCGAAGCAGAGTACATATTACCATAGAATAACCAATGTATAATTATCATAATATTATCCATTTGGATTTCATAACGTACAGTAGGCTACTGCGATTATTATTCCACTTGAAACTTTTAAAAATTTAAGTACTGGCAGTCAATTTTTCCAAAACTTTCTGGTTTATAAGTTACTCACTTCCGACAACGAGATCTTTGGGCTGGGTAGCCATCCTCAGGTTGTCAATTTATTATATGACTTTTCTCTGGTACTACTTTTGGGATTGGAATTCGGAATTCACTACAAGTCTCAACCTACTTCGGAGTATGTGAAACCTTATCTAAATTTGGGAGAGGAATAGCACAAGGCTACCTTATTTTTCTCTCCCTATCATTTTGATGATGTACTTATTGTATGAATCAATAAAGAATATTTATTCAAAATTTTTAGTTTAGTCATTAGTTTTGAAGTGAAAATTGGACTTTTTGAAGTGAGAGTGAAATCTTAACCTTATTCTCATTTGAAACTTTTATTTGTAAAAATTTGGGAGAAGACAGTTTTGGGCTATGCTTGTTGTCTTCTCCCAATCATTATTATATTTATTATAATTATGATTTGTAATTGTCAATGAAATAAATAAATAAATATGAGTTGGTTCCAAGTGAAGCTTTTTTTCAAAATTTGTATTTTGAAAGCCTTTATAAACATTGCTCAACTGGATCTGATAGAATCGGCTGTTATGCTAATTGAACGATCTGCCCTGGGGCCCACATGCACTCGTTCACTCACTTCCATTACGGTGTCGACAGACGACAAAATCTCCAGCTGTTTTTCCAAGGACGTATTTATCCTTTTAATGTCCTGCAGCAAGTTATCCCAGGGTTGAGACCTAGTGCAATCGAATTTTCATATTATAAACTTACTTTGTTCCAGATTTCGTGAGAATCGTTAGAGTTGTTTTCGAGATCCAGTCACATACATATACACAAGGTTATTCTTAATTATGGTATAATAATTTTATACGTGATAATATAGCTGAAAATAAGAAAAAAGTACCCATAAATATATATCCATAAACGCTCCATTAGCGAGCTATACAGAGTGAAAGATTTCGCCCAGAATTCAGTCCCTCTGGTGAAATACACCGATGCTGAATTGTTTGGAGACTTGTTTTTGAAAAACTTATGCTGGATTCATATGGAAAAATATCTAAAATATTGAATAAAACTAGTCTGGAAGCTGTAGTGTGAGTATGTTTTGAGGAAAAAGTTGAAATATGCAAAAAATCCAAGTAGAAAAACACAGACTTCTACGTTTGATGCCCAATGACTTTCTTTAATGACAAGTAAACAAATAATTTTTCGCAATAAAAATTGTAGAGAATTTAATCCTGAAAAAAATTATGTAAGCTGTGTAAACTAAATTAGAATAAAAGTCGAATAAAATGTATTCTTACAGTATGTAGTACATTACACCACAAAAATTTGCTATTTTATGAGGAGAGAACTAATAACTCATAGGTTATAGCTGTAAATAAATCAGCTGTTATTTAAATCCATGTTTTATTTGCAATCAGCTCGCTCTGTATAGCTCGCTAATGAAGCGTTCATGGATATATGTTTATAAGAACTTTTTTCTAATTTTTACCTCTACTAACTTATCACGTATTAAATTATTTTACCATGATAAAATACACCATGATAATATACCCTGTATATACAAACATAAAACCTCTAAACTTTTAATATAAATAGAAATAAAAATAAAAATCTATGTACCTTTTTTTTCAAAAATTTAATCACATGTTTCAGCATTGATGACATTTTCAAGTGATTTGAAGTAAATAAATAAATACTGCTGGAAGATTCTTATTTTTATTTTTGTTCTTATCAAAAATAAGAATCTTCCAGCGGTATTTATTTATTTACTCCATATCACTTGAAAATGGCACCAATGTTGTGATTAAATAAATCAAAAAAGGGTACTAAGATTTTTATTTCTATTTGAACATCTAAACATATAAACAGAAATTGCCCGTTTAATAGTATAGGATAGAATAAAAATCGCGATCAATATGCTATCAACTGCCCTGGAGACTTTTGTGACCGCAAATATTGACGATAGGCAATAGCCTGTTGTTTCTTTCTGATATTGTATTTTCTTCCTTAAAATGGATAGATAAATAATTGCTATTTTTCAATGGTTGTCAAACTAACTATACTAGTACACAGGCATAAATAAATTATTTTTCTTTCAATAATTAAATAGATAAATAATTGATATTTTTCAATGGTTGAAAACTACCTATACTAGTACACACGCATATGTTATACAAAACGTGAATGTAAATTCAGTCTGATTTCTTAAAATTTCGTAAAACATCCTTAGCTCTAAACACATACTACACACCCACTATTGTTTTGGGGCGTTGTTCCTAGCCGTCAGATTAGTAGTGAGTAACGAAAAGTCTAACAGTTTTCTCTGTAGTTAATTTGGGGCTATTATTGTCTGTAGCTACAGGATCTGGACATAAAAATCTTGCGCTATTTTTCTCGCTAAGTCCATAGCTGCTAAAAACAGTCTGTTACCCAATATAACTTTAATGTTTTGATTTTTTCCGATGAATCCACTCTTTCACTGCTCATAGGCTTTCTAATTTTCACGCAAAACTTTTATATCATGAAGTGTTCAGTTGAATGAACCACGGATATATACTGTAGTTATACTGGTATAACTATCCTATTATAAGAGTTCCTATTATATTAAATAATAAATAAATGTTTATTTCCCCAACAAAAAAAACTAAAACTACAACATCAATTACACAAAATATTAGATAAATTACAATATACATACAGTAGTTAGTTACGAGAAATTCTTTTAATGTGTCCTCTACTTGTTAAGTTTTTTCTGTGTGGAAATTGACCTACTCCACTATGGCGTACCATGTTCTAGAGTAGGTTTTGTTAGTTTTATTGCGTATTATTAATTAGTTAGTGTTTAGTAACTCATTAGTTGGTTAGTTGTTATTTGAAATAATGTTTTCTATGTTCTATATTAAGCGAGCAATTTCTGTATGTTTGTTTATATTTTGATATCGGGTTATCTGGTTATTTATGTTCAACTGATCTCGAAAACGACTCTAAAGAATTTCACGAAATTTGGACCATAGTAGGTTTATGATATAAAGACTCGATTGCACTAGGTCTCATCCTCGGGAAAACTCGCTGAAGGACATGAAAAGGATAATTCATCCTTGGTTGAAAACAGCTGAGACTTTCGTCGTCTGTGGATAGTAAAAAGTGAGCGAGTGATTCTGGGGAAATCAAAATATGTTGACGTATAGCCAGCTGTAAAATGTAAACACGATCATTTTAGAGAATTGTGTTCTGTCATAGACTACTATAGATAGTGTAAGCCATGGTTCTGTTTATGAATGAATAAAAATCTGGTGTGGCGGTACAGACACACGAAGTCTGCTATCTCTTCATAGTGAATGATTAATAATTAGAATCAACAGTTGCCAACAGTCTGCAATTGAATAATCTTATTTTCTCGCATTTCGAGCTTATTTTCAATTTTAGGTGAAAATGTTTAGGTGAATTCCGTTAATTGGGAGATGAGATAACGTGTACACAGACGCACATACACTCATACACACACACCACACACACACACACACACACACACACACACAACACACACACCACACACACACACCACACACACACACACAACACACACACACACACCACACACACACACACACACACACACCACACACACACACACACACACACACCACACACACACACACAACACACCACACACACACACACACCACACACACACACACACACACACACACCACACACACACACACACCACACACACACACACAACACACACACACACACACAACACACACACACACAACACACACACACACACACACACACCACACACACACCACACACACACACACACACACCACACACACACACCACACACACACACACACACACCACACACACACACATTGTTCGTGTCGGATCCGTATACTGTAAGGACCTTAAGTTCCAAATTTCAAGTCATTCCGTTAATTGGGAGATGAGATATCGTGTACACAGACGCACATACACTCATACACACACACACACACACACAGACACACACACACACACACACACACACACACACACACACACACACAGACTAATACCCAAAAACCACTTTTTGGACTCAGGGGACCTTGAAAAGTATAGAAATTTAAAAACTGGGGTACCTTAATTTTTTTCGGAAAGCATTACTTTCCTTACCTATGGTAATAGGGCAAGGAAAGTAAAGATTAAGAGCGAAGCTCGGTCCCCCGATATTTGGCTATGTATGTATTGTCATAGAGAAGAGATAGCATAAGTGTCTTACCTATCTATCTATCTTTCTCTGTGGTATCATATAGTAACATTCTTTATGAATTGTCAGAATTGGTTTAATTATTGATCGGACAGTATTGATGGTGTTTATACGAAATGTTGTTATTTTGAATTTGTTATCATTTGTGAGAGTGATGCTCACATGAGCTTAAGGCTTGTGCGTGGGTGATGAAACGATGGTGATAAGAGTAAATGTATAAGCTTCATCATTTAGTTTATAACAATGTTATGAGTAGAATGGACTGAATAAAGTAGGCCAAATTGTGTATCTTCAACTTAACGATGGATGGCTTGATTGTTCTGAACAAATTCCGTGAACTGTTGACCATTAATTTTGTTTCTATTGTGCTTTATTGATCTCGTGTACCATAGAAAAATGTAGTTTATTCTATTCCAATAGTCTAATATTTTTTATTCCCTCTGATTATACTTTGGTCGTCCTACAAGACGTTGTATATTATGTTTGAATGAGTACAATAATAATTTGAAGATTTTTCTCAAAAATTCACTCATAGGATAACATAAGAAATAGAATATAAAATATCCTATTGAATAGGATATCAATTATATTGAAGCACACATATATGTCTAATATTCTATTATTCCCTCTGATTATACTTTGGTTGTCCTACAAGACGTTGTATATTATGTTTGGATGAGTACAATAAAAATTTGAAGATTTTTCTCAAAAATTCACTTGCAGGATAACATAAGGAATATAATATAAAATATCCTATTGAATAGGATATCAATAATGAAGCACCCTTCAGCAAATCCCATTATTAATAGTTGTTTTCTGATTCGAAAACGTAATTGATCAAAACGACTTGACAATTTTACCTCTTATAATTCTATTCACTCATCTACCTATATGGAATTAAGTTAACTTTTTGGTGTGGGTTACTATTACAGTATTCATCAGGAGATGAAAAATTCAAGTAGGCTAGCCTTTATTAAACACTTCCATTCATGACATTTTTCAACATAATTATATGTGTTTTTGATAAAAAGAATCAGATTTCTCATTTTCCTGATTGATTGATTTACTATTCATTATCATAAATATTTCAAGATGTTGAAAAAATATCCATATGCTTTTAATGAAGGATATCAGGTTTTCCATTTCCGGATCAATCATGTTACTTTTCAGTATCATAATATAACACACTATCCTTCTTGAGGGAGGATAACAGACGAAAACTGTTCTTCTCATAGCTTGATAAAAAGCCTAATTCTTGTGAAAGGATAACAGACAGAAACTTCTTCTTCTTATTGTTCAATAATATTTATATAGCAAGTGAGACTTTGTAACCCTTCCTTTGCAACTCTTTGTAGTAGCTTTGCAAGTTGTAAAAGTTTGAACTTACAAATCGCAATTTCTAATTGAAAAGTAACAAGCATTCTTGAGAATAATTCTTCCCAAATGAAGAAAATTTGTCAAATCTAATATTTTAAATAAAAGCACTAAAATTGAACTTTTACATTCGTATGAATTCAATTCCAACTTTTACATTCAATTTCACTTCTAAATGTGCATTTTCGTTTGTGCGTAAACTTCCGTAGTCGACGTCCAAGAATAGTGTATAGTACACTATCCTTCCTATACACTATCCTTGGTCGACGTCAACGAGCATTGTTGTCATTCATATTGTGCAAATTCAAAGTGTGCTAAAACAGCTGATCAAATAACTTTTCATTATTTGAGTTTATTATTCAAGAATCAAAACATTTCTAATAATATCAACATATTGCCATTCAAAAGTATAAACTTAACCTCCCTTATTAAAACATAAGGCTGGTCACACACTGATTAGTCAAGACAAGACTAGTCACGGTCAGTCACATTACTTCATATAGTTGCTTATGAAATCATGTCTAATTACAATGACTAAACAGTGTGAGTTGAGTCATAAGCAGCAATGTGAAGTATTGTGACTAAACGTGACTAGTCTTGTCTTGACTAATCGGTGTGTGACCAGCCTAATTGAACATAATCTTTTACGTTATTTATACATATTAGAATCTACCCAATTTGAGATCCTTACCCTGGCGTGGTCGTCGACTGCATTTACGCATAACGAAAATCCAGCTTAAACTGTAGTAGTTCCTTTTCCAAAGTACCTCACTGCTTTCCAAGAAGATTTCTTATATTCAATCCTCAAATAATGAAAATTCTTGATCCAAAGTTTGCACCTATTTTCACCTTTACTAAACTTTTTCTCACAGTTCTCTCCTGCCTTCATCCTGTATAAAGAACTTCAATGTGATCCACTTGTAACCGTCAGTATTCCTCATAACTAACTACACTATGCTTTCTATTCTACTCATACTGACTGATATTCCGATGTCCTTTACATTCCCTCTCCTGATCTTCCTCTTTTTTCATTTCTCACCATTATCAGTTGATACTTCCTTGATTTTTGTATCTTTCCACGTTTTTTTTTTCCAAGCTGACACAGAGTTTTCCCTTTCCTCTTTCCTGTTTCCACATTCGCCGTGCGATGTTCCTTTCTCACTTCTTATAATGATAATTATGTTAGACAATTCTCAATAATCTCAATCCACGAAGCTTCATAGAGAGTAAACAGCATTGTCCATTTGTTCGTCCTCTCACAATTTCAATCTGAAATCTGAAAGTAAGGCTGGCTACAAACGGTCGGACATGCATGATAAGTATGTGTGTACATGCATGTCTATCATGCCTGTTTTTTCATCAGTGAGAGGCTTTTAACATGGAATAAACAACCAATAAAAATAAATAGTAATGAAAAATTACAAACTACAGTATAATGATACAAGAATAATTTAACCTCAGATAGAGTAGAGAAGAAAAAATAAACAACAAAAAATAGAATGATACAAAAACCTATTCTCAGAAATGTCTTGTTTGAATCCTTAAGCGGTGAAGACACAACAATGTATGACCACATGTGTGTACACACATGTTTATCATGCATGTTCAGTCTTTAGTGACCAGCCTGAAGTATAATTTCAGGAAACGGTTGGCTTCATAGCTGTCTACCTTTTCCAACTTTATTTGAGAAAGTATCAATTGTAATTGAGAATAGTCATTTGTATTTGATAAAACGTCAGATGTGAATGGGAATAGTCAATTGTATTTGAGAAGTCATCACTTGTAATTGAGAATAGTGAATTTAATTTGAGAAAGTATCATTTGAATTTGAGAACATACGATTTGAAATCGAGAAGTTGTCAGTTGTAATTGGGAAATGATTTTAAAAAATCTGGTTTGGCGCACTCACACAACTTTCCTTGCCGTTATGAAAATTGATCACCTGACGCTAGTGTTCCCGCGCATCTCAAGTCTACTATTCAAAGATTTGAGCCAGCTGGTGACAGGGCAATAACGCTGGAGACACACATGAGGTCTGCTATCTCTTCATAGTGAATGATTTAATAGAATCAACAATAATTTGCAATTGAATAATCACATTTTTTCGAATTTAAAGCTTATTTTCAATTTTAGGTGAAAATGTTACTGGACATTAATTGTAGAGATTTTCATGCTCAATCTACTCCACTTGATTATTTTTGTTTCAATTGTATCTGAAGCCTGATAATTGGGAATCTATTTGCATTGATGAGGCGGAGCTCCTGAAATTTTTACAGATATGGGACTTGTGGCAGTTAATAGAGCTTATCGATGACTATTCAAGGTATGAATTTGATCAAAATCGTTGGAGCCGTTTCCGAGAAAATCACGAAAAACCATGTTTTTGACAACATTTTCGGCATTTTAGCCGCCATCTTGAATTGCATTTGATCGAAATTGTTCGTGTCGAATCCTTATAGTGAAAGGATCTTAAGTTCCAAATTTCAAGTCATTCCGTTAATTGGGAGATGAGATATAGTGTACACAGACGCACATACACACACACACACCACACACACACACACACACACACACACACACACACACACACACACACATACAGACCAATACCCAAAAAACATTTTTTTGGACTCAGGGGACCTTGAAACGTATAGAAATTTAGAAATTTGGGTACCTTAATTTTTTTCGGAAAGCAATACTTTCCTTACCTATGGTAATGGGGCAAGGAAAGTAAAAAACCAGTACTCCCAGTATTTATATTTTTCATAACTGTACTCATATGAAATAATAGATAATATATATTTAATATTCCAATAAACGTTTAGTTTTTGAATAAAACATTATTTTCAAGCCCCTAAATCCATTGAAGAATTGCTGAATTGTTTAATCAAGAGATTCAATTGATTAATGATAAAGTTCAATTGCGCCGTGAACATAGAGAATTTGATCTTCATCAAGTGCAATGTTTCACAAAATGTTTGGAGACAAAAGTCACGTGGCCAATACATACATAGAAAATTAATAATTATCATTAATCATTCGTAAACAGTACAGGGGAAATACTTTCACCATTAAAAATATTAATTTTCCTCCATGCAAAGCCTTTGATAGTAATTGAAATATTGTGTGTACGTAGTACAGTATCCTTTCCTGCTCAAATAAAACCTGTACTGTAGGCTACAGAAGAGTCACGACATATCAATTGGAAAATTTTCTCATTTTCAATTGATGTATCTTCTCATTTACATTTGTCAATTTCTCAAATACAATTGACTATTCTCATCTACATCTGACATTCTCTCAATATCAAGTGACTATTCTCAAATTGACTTGATACTTTCTCAAATAAAATTGGAAAAGGTGGAAATAAGGGATCGTCCGCAAAAATCATGTTGCTTGCGCCTGCATGGACTCTCAATGGAAGGGTGACCAGTTGCAGAGCCGTATTCGCTAAACATAACTTATGAGTTAAGGTTCACCTGAGCCTTGGGTCTCTCATAATCTATCTCAATCTTTTGTACTCTAACTTCCATCCAATTCCAATGTGAATCAAATTTTCCACTCAATCTAATCTAATATGAGCCTCATCCTCATCACTACCAAAGCACAAGTATGGAGCTCGTTTGGGTATCACCCACAACCTCAGATAGAGAACAAAAAAGTATTCGAGACACTCCTTGTGAATCAAATATCTCGAATACATCTCACAAAACAAATACTTATACTCAATTTTTCTAATAGTTTCTCATTTCATCCCATCCAATATCCGAAATTCAGCTTTAATTCAGAGCACACACTACTACTGCATTTTCTTATTGTTTTATCATCTTTACAAAATTTATAAGGTTTCAGACTTGCAACTACTACCAAATACAATTGCGTGACAACGCGCATGCCCTCGCAAGATGAAGGGCAGCCTTACATTTTTCGCCGGAATAAGGTATTTTCGCGAGGTGTGCGGCCAAAATCACCCTCACTCTCATACTCTATCCTCTTTCTCTCACAGGTTGGAAGAGGGTCTTTCTCTCTCTCTCTCGGTAGGGTGAGGGTCTAGGGGGGTCTGTACCTGGCAAAGCGTCTTCGGTCTAGATGGACGCCGGAGTAAGATGAAGAGAGAGTAAGGGTGGGTGGGAGAGAGAGTAAAAATGTGTGAGAAATAGTATGGGAGAGAGTGAGGGAGAGAGAGAGAGAGAGGTAGCGAATAGTTGGCAACGATCCGTTGAGACGCCCAGTGCTATTGTGACACCAACTCCGGGTAGTCACGTCTCGCGTCCCGGTCGCGAAAGACTTTTGCGCGCGCGCGTGATAATTAAACCTAACCTAACATCAACCGGGTTCAAAAACTTCAATACAGCGGTAGTTAGTTGTAAAGTACGAAAAATCAACCCCACCTGACAGTTTTATGTGGTGATTACTTCGGTTTGTTTGTTGAAAGTTGGGTGAAAAGAAGTTTAAAAATCGAATATACCTAACCTGACTGTGCGTGAAACCTAACCTAACATTGACCGGGCATGGAGACTGTTATCATTCACTTCAAGATCATAAACCACATTGAATTTTCATTATATGAAGTGAATATTTTCTGCAGTTTCTCATAAACTACCTACATAAAACGAGGTGAAACTCCTCTCAACGTTGATAAGGTGTGAAAGTGTTCATCTCTAGATAGAAACTCCCCCAACATCGTTGATAGTTCAGCCCAAATTCTAAAACTGAGTTGGGTTGAAACTTTTCAACTCCGAATTCTAAAAAGCGAATTAAGATTAAATTTCCAATGTTTTTCAGTGTGAAAGCTTCCCAAGTCATATGAAATCTACCGGAGATTAGTTAGAACACAGTTTTCATTTTGTGTAGTTGACTAATTTTGTTTGCAACTTGAAATTCCCAAGTATTTGGAGAGTCTAAGCTCACTAGTGGTTCCTTCCTGTGCTACGTTTTTTCGAGTGCTGCTTGAAAATTACTCTGTGAAAGCATTTTTGTGTATTGGACACTGAATATAGGTTACCTTCGAAGCTTTTTTCGTGGTTTTTAATAAGGTTTTACTCAACTTTCTAAGGTTTATCGTGGGGTTTATCATGGTACTAAGAGTTCATCAAACTATAGAATTGAATGAAAAAGACTAAGAAATTGTCAAAAAACCACTGATTTATTGATAATTAGAAAGACCTAGTTTATAAACTAGTTTATCAGAGATTGACAATGGTGTAATAACCGAAACCGGCCTTTCTAATTATCAATAAATCAGTGGTTTATTGACAATTTCTTAGTCTTTTTCATTCAATATGAATAATTACCACAATATCAACTTCTCAACTACACAAAAAGTGAAACTATAGAATCATCAATGCTCTCTGGATCCAGTATGTAGGATATACCTGTATGTGGTGAAAATAATTTGTCATCAATAACAAATCGTAGCATATCGGAAATTTGTTTTGACACATTTGAATTTCATAGGAGTTCAATGTTCAATAAGAGTATTGTAATCTCATAGAATAATAGAATGAGTTAGATATGTAGCATTCGTTGTATTGGTCCTGAGTTGATTTCGAGCTTCTACTCCTGATCATACCGTGTCCTCTCCTTACACCTATGAATATGATTATTCAATACCTATCAGATAAAAGTTGGCTTTTGGACGGTGAAAGGAAAGTAATCGATTCGTTTGACGGTTATCTTATGACTGATTTCGTTTGGCAATCGTACAAGAGATAAGGTGAAGATCACGTATGATAGGTGGTAGCTGATAGGTGATAAGAAACTAAAACCTAGAGTTGACATCTCTTCAGTTTGTATAAGGAGCACTTTGGTCCATTGAGAACAAATTCGGTAATCTTCGGCCTAATAGGTATAACATTAGTTATATCTCTAGGCCTTACAAAGACCTTATAGTTATAGGCCTTCAGATATAACAATATAAGCTCAAAATCAAACATGTACTGCCTAGAACAGATTTGTGTGTGAACAAGAGTTACAGCTCTTTGTTCGATAGCTCTTTGAATTATCTAAAACTCCCCATGGATTTCATTCGATTGAGAATTATTACTCTGATATAATTTCAATTCCATCGAGCTCTACAACAAGTAACCGGTATATAGAACATATACCATATTACGTGGACATTTTGATATTCCATGATTCTCTCTTAGTCGACTACCATTTACTGTTGCCATTCAGATCAAATCTCTTCTCTCTCATTGGTTAGCTGGTGATAGGCCTAGGTTCAATCCCCTCATACTATACTCCCATTGGATGCTGCCATGACAACCAATTCCCTGCTCTCCAATTGGTTGATTTGAAAATGTTTGAGGTTCCTGCTGCTCAACTTTCATTGGATAACGTTATGACGAGAAGCCAGTTTCAATCTCATTGTTAAGTCCATGATTGGTTGGTTTTCTCTTACTTAACTCTCATTGGTTGTTGTTGTTATGACAATGGAATCGATTCTCTTATCTTGTTCAATTAATGGTGGGATGTTTTCTTTTCTTTCTCTCCCTATTTTCAACTACTACTGTCTGACATTATGACGAAGAATTCTTTGCTCTCTGATTGGTTAGCAATGATTGTTCGAACTCTCTACTCCTGAAAAACCCTTGAAGTCACAATGACAACGAAAATAAATATTGCTCCTCTAAGGAATCGTTTCTCTTCCATGAAAATGTGAATGTATTTCATCAAAATGTAAATTTATTTAATAAATTCCTCAACACACATCGTTCATTGTCATGAAGATAAACATGTTATTAAAATCTTCTCTACTCAACCTCTATTTTCATTGTTGTCATGAAAAAATAATTAATCTCACAGTTATTGGTCTCTGCTATTTCCCTCAGAGTTATGTGGTAATGGAGACTTCTCTCTCATTGGTTGAATTATTTCGCACTTCTGCGTTGGTCTCTGCTATTTCCCTCAGAGTTATGTGGTATTGATGACTTCTCTCTCATTGGTTGAATTATGTCGCACTTCAACATGACATTTTATCATGACAACCATTTGCTGCTCTCTCATTGGTTACCTTGTGTTATCTAGAATCTTACTCAACTCTCATTTGCTGTAGTCATGAAGACAAAAGTGATTGTACTTAGTTGAATTCTCTCTTATTGCAATAACGCCATCATGACAAAATTGGCTTCATAAAACAATACAATAAAACTCATAATGTATGGAAAAATAATATTCTTTACCTTGAAAGTAGTTCAAGATTATACAGAGTGTTTCAGAATTGGTGTCGAACATTTTAGGGTATTGTTCGTGGATGATAGAAGTCTACAAATGTCGTATTTTAAGTGTCCAAATTTCAGGTCAATACTTTATTTCGTTCTTGAGATGAAAATTCTCAAGTGGAAAAAGCAAAATGGCAGCTATGAGGATAACCGCTGAGTTTTGGACACTTAAAATACGACATTTGTAGTCTCCTATCATCCAGTAACAATACCCTAAAATGTTCGACACTACTTCTGCAAAACTCTGTATAATTCAAAAACGACAAAAATATACATTATGCCGATGCACAAGAGAAGAGTAGGTCACACAGTTTTGTGGATATGTTCACGATAAGCTGGGTAGTTGATAGCGTATTGGAATAGCGTCGATCTTTGCTTACAAATATTGGTTATATATGACACTTTTTTCATCAGTAATGAAGTATAGAAGCTTTAGGATTATCCTCCATAGTTCTATCGCGAAAGAATTCTGTTTTACTGCTTAAACTCTACAATAATACATTTCGTTAAATGTTGAAAAAAATTTAATAATCTATCTAACTTTCTGTTGTGAGTTGAATGGAAGGGGGGCTCTTATTGCCTGAACTTTGCCTACATTACTCGAAAAGTCTTGAAGAGTAAAAATCTGGTGTGGTGCACTCACACGACTTTCCTTGCCGTTATGAAAATTGATCACGTGACGCTAGTGTTAACGCGCATAAGAGTCTACTATTCAAAGATTTGAGCCAGCTGGTGACAGGATAATAACGCTGGAGACACACGATGTGTGCTATCACTCCGTAGTGAATGATTCAATAGAATCAACAGTTGCCAACAGTTTGCAATTGAATAATCACATTTTCTCAAATTTCGAGCTTATTTTCATTTTTAAGTGAAAATGTTACTGAACATTAATTGTGGAGATTTTCATGCTCAATCTTTTCAACTTGAGTTTTTTTGTTTAAATTGTATCTGAAGCCTGATAATTGGGGAATCAAAAATCAAACTTTGCATAGATGAGGCAGAGCTCCTGAAATTTTTACAGATATGGGACATGTGGCAGTTCATAGAGCATATCAATGACAATTTTTGGTATAAATTTGATCAAAATCGTTGGAGCCGTTTTCGAGAAAATCGTGAAAAACCCTGTTTTTGACAACATTTTCGTCATTTTAGCCGCCATCTTGAATTGCATTTGATCGAAATCGTTCGTGTCGGATCCTTATACTGTAAGGACCTTAAGTCATTCCGTTAATTGGGAGATGAGATATCGTGTACACAGACGCACATACACTCATACACACACATACAGACCAACACCCAAAAACCACTTTTTTGGACTCAGGGGACCTTGAAACGTATAGAAATTAAGAAATTTGGGGTACCTTAATTTTTTTCGGAAAGCAATAATTTCCTTACCTATGGTAATAGGGCAAGGAAAGTAAAAATAGAGACATCTATCTATATATCATCGCAGATCGAAGTGGATTATATTTTATTCATTTACGATACAAATTAAACTGAAGTGATATAACATTGGTAGATAAATTAATGAGGTAGCCCTTTGCTATTTTCTTCCAAATTTATAGGTGATGACACACCAGTCTTCTTTTTTCTTACAAACAAGGATTAGGCTTTAACCTGTTCCGACTCACATCTAGCCAATTATTCAAGTAAACATAAAAAATCCTATTATTGCCACCACTTGCGTGGTCTGCCAACATCTCTTTTGCCTACTGGCTGATAATTATAGACTTTAATTGGTATTCTTTCAGCTGACATTCTTTGAACATGATCCCTCCATTGATCCGATTCTCCGTAACTCTTTCATTCATGCTGTAGATATCCAATTCTTTCATTATATCTTCATTACTGGAATGATCTCTTCTGTCACATCCTTGGTTCTTCGGAGAAATCTCATCTCGGCTGCCTGCACTCTACTTTCAAGTGGCTTCGTAGTAACCCACGATTCACTACCATAGAGGAGGACTGGAGCGGGCATTACCTTATGAAATTTCATAATTGTATCTGTTCTAGCTTTTTTACCCAAAGTCCTGGGTAATATTATATATTTCCACATATCATTTGGAACTTTCCTATTTTCTTCTCAATGTCTAATTCATCTTTGTAAACTAATGCCACTTCCTAGATATGTATATTGACACAGTCTAAAATAGTGTAATGTTGTATCGGCGCATTCTTCGTATTTCATGGACAGAAAGGATGAGGAATTCTAAAGTATTAGGACGAATTGGGACTACAGTGGAGGTTCATTACTGTATTAAGAGTCAGAAGCTTCAGTATTTTGGACATGTGATGCGCAATGAGAAGTACAGATTACTGCAGTTGATAATGGAGGGCAAGATTGAAGGAAGACGCCGGCCTGGAAGAAGGAAAACATCCTGGTTGAAGAACCTGAGAGAGTGGTTCAACATTGACTCAACATCTCTGTTCCGAGCTGCTGTCAATAGAATCCAAATTGCATTGATGATCGCCAATCTCCGTCGCGGAGCCGGCATATAGAAGAAGAAGAAAATAGTGTAAGAATTTCACGTGTACAAGTTCTATACAATTTTAGTCCAAAATAAATATAGAACTATAAATTTTTAAATTAAGATGGCTCAATTTACAAATGTTATTTACAATAATCACATTTTTTTAAAAAGATTTCATCAAATATTAACAAAGATCAATATTTCCAAGTTATCTCCACAGTGTATCGAACCTAGGGATCTCCGTTTCTAGATTATCAGTGAGGTAGTGAGGATCCGAGAAACCCAGTCTTGTCTAATTTGTCTGAGCTAAAATAGATCGACACCTTTGCTTGCGCGAGTCTAGTTGTAGTGCTGATGATGATTATTTTAATGATGACTCATCTCTCCGCTTCCATCAGACTGCTTCCAATTTTGCTGTTGATTTGTCCCTAGAGATAAGGAGAGTGGAGAAAGAGAGAGAGTGAGAGAGAAAGAAGTAGTGTGAAGTGAATAACTCATGGTTGAGTTGGTTTGGAAGCGGTGTCCCTCTCTGGCCTTCGGCCAATAGAATTGCTCACCTGATAAATTCTGGGCCAACAGTAATTTTTTTGATAAATCCTGACCAATTACAGACGATCAATAAAGTGATAAGAGTTTATATTCAATTTCAATGACATTCTAGATATCGTGATTTTGAGATTGAAACTCTATCGAATTTTTACTTTCCTTGCCCTATTACCAGTAGTCGGCTATCAGCTGCCGAAGTGAACGGTTGGATTGTTGTCGATCATGATGTCCAAGAAAGCTGGACGTTTCTTTTCACCTATTGAAGAAACGTTTTTCAGATAAGTGGTGGGAAAGAGGGACAAGGATAGCAACAGGCAATTTTATAAAACAGCTGAATGAATTTTATATTCATCTGAAAGCGCCTGAAAAAATGGTTATGGTTTGGTCCTTGAACTTTGTCCTAGCCTTTTTACTTTCCTTGCCCTATTACCATAGGTAAGGAAAGTATTGCAATTTCTAAATTTCTATACGTTTCAAGGTCCCCTGAGTCGAAATAGTGGTTTTTGGGTATTGGTCTGTATGTGTGTGTGTGTGAGTGTGTGTGTATGTGTTTGTGAGTAACATATAGTGTGTGTGTGTGTGTTGTGTGTGTGTGTGTGTGTGTGGTGTGTGTGTGTGTGTGTGTGTATGTGAGTGTGTGTGTGTATGAGTGTATGTGCGTCTGTGTACACGATATCCATCTCCCAATTAACGGAATGACTTCAAATTTGGAACTTGAGGTCCTTACAATATAAGGATCTGACTCGAACAATTTCGATCAAATCTAATTCGAGATGGCGGCTAAAATGACGAAAATGTTCTCAAAAACAGGGTTTTTGGCGATTTTCTCGAAAACGGCTTCAACGATTTTGATTAAAGTTATACCTGAAATAGTCATCGATAAGCTCTATCAACTGCCACAAGTCCCATATCTGTAAAAATTTCAGGAGTTCCGCCCCATCTATGCAAAGTTTGATTTCAGATTCTTTATCAAGCTTCAGATTCAGTTTAAACAAAAATTCGAGTGGAATAGATTGAGCATGAGAATCTCTACAATTAATGTTCAGTAACATTTTCACCTAAAATTAAAAATAAACTTGAAAATCGAGAAAATGTGGTTATTCAATTGCAAACTGTTGATTCTAGTAAATCATTCACTATGAAGAGATAGCAGAGTTCGTGTGTCTCCAGCGTTATTGTCCTGTCACCAGCTGGTTCGATCTTTGAACAGTAGACTTGAGATGCATGTGAACCCTAGTGTCAGGTGATCAATTTTCATAACGACAAGGAAAGTTGTGTGAGTGCGCCACACCAGATTTTTTTTGTTTTTGTTGATCCCAGCTATTGATAGCATATGGTGGCACACCATTCAGCCGCTATCCTTGACTTTGAAGCTCCTGAGAGGCCAAAATACGCTCTTCCTTGTACGTTTGACAATTGGAAAAATAATTTCTGAGAAACTTCTCTTCTTCTTCTTTCAAGGATTAGGCGTACACACCTGTTCCGGTTTCAAAGGATATAACTATTTACTCTACCATCTTTTCAGAGGACTGAGAAACTTTCTCACTTTAACTACCTACTTATCTTTTGAAACAAAAAAGTGTCTAGCTTGTCGAAAATTTCATGTTTTCTGCTCGAAATGTGTCGATATTGATATTGTTAAATTAAAAAAAAACTATAGGACGGATAAAAATGATCCAGACACCAATAGAAAGGAGACATTTTCCCCGTTAATTTGATATAAAATTATTACGCGTTACGACGCCACATGATTCTGAGAAAAGTGATATTCAACAGAAAAACAAATCCTCGCAATGTTTCCAATTTTACCATAAAAGTTGAATTTCCTTTTAATCCTTCAACCCTGAAGCTTTTTTAATACGACTAGGATATCGGGGATGATATTCTACATCCAATTTTGAAGTTGAATTGGAAATTTGAGAAAGTTGCAATTTTACACGATTTGGCAACTCTGTAATTTCTTCGGATGGAGGGTCAAGTCTCAACTTATTTTACACAAACTATATAAATGGTAATTAATATCAATATTAATAGAGATCTTTCAAGTTTGAACTAAACTTCAACACTGAACCGTTTAGTACAATAATGACAATTGAAGCAATTGAGCTCCACTGACACTTCTGATAAGAATTTTTCATTTTTGTTGACAATGAGGCCCAAATACAAATAAGCTTCCACCCTAAGCTTGTGGGTGGAAAATGGCAAAAAAGATTATGAAAGATGAAATAAGAATTCATACAATTATTTCAGATGAGTCTCAAACCATAATGAGCTGACATTAAGTGAAGATGGCCATAAGTAGTCACCCACTCTCTATATCCAGTGAGATTTACTTCAACTGTAAGGGCGAGACCATATTGGGAGTTTTCCAGGTGTTTTCAGAGGCGTTTTTAGAGTAGGCCGGGTAAGAAGTTGATTAGCTGATTGGCGTCTGAGAAAATGCATGAAAAACAAACCCTAATATATGTTCTCGCCATGAGCATTGATTTGAGCATTGATGCTCCACTAACAAACGAATCAAGAATATTAACCTTCCGGCAGTCGCGCTGTTGTAAAAAGTACAACACTGTCAGTTTTTTTGCTGCACAAAACTATTGAATGGGGTGGTGTCAGTGGATGAGTCACCTATGCATTCCAAAACTTTCCCCCCATCACTCCACTGAGTTGCAGTATCAACCGAGCAATGGTTCAGTCTTTAGGTGCCATTTAGTCGCCACAGTGCATAAGTCGCACTGTGCATAAGATAGGGGAAGACTATACGGGGACTGTAAACGAACAAATAACACAGAATTTATGACTTTGATTGGTTTACCTTATTGGGCTACGAAATGGTAATCATCCAAATGTTCATAGGCTTAAAATAATTCAAGAAGATGGAAGAAGTAATTATACAATTAATTAATATGTTTTGACAGTGAACAGAGTACATAACACTTGGAAAATTGGATGTTCCCTTACATAAGGAACAGACTGATCAATCTCATCCCACATAACTTAGCAAAAACTAGTATTAAAAAGATAGCAGACTGGATAAAGTCAGTGAATATCTCGCAATATTCATTCACACATAATTCACTAGTAAATTCCACCTTCACTTAATTATCCTATATTTCTTTTATCGCAGTTACCTTTTTATTTTTCTTCCAAACCTCAAATATATTTTCTCAGATTCATTCTCTGTCTCCTACTCTGAGATTTTTAATTTAATTTTCTGACCACAAATATAATAATATTGTGATATCTTCTAAGCCACATAATGGAATTCATCATTCAGTAATTAGGCTACTTATATATTTTAGTGCTTCAAATTACACTTTTGAATTTACTTTTCCTTTTCATTTATACTATGTTTATTTTTATTCCCTTTCATATGTATATTCATTCTTGTTTCATCTATTCATTTCTTCATTGAAATTTTTTATATTGAAGATTAATATCGATACTCGCTGCCAGCACTCAAACTTCGGTTTTGCAGGCAGCGCCAAACATGTTATTTTGTTTTGACAAAGTTGTTTTTCGTGTATATTTAAATATTGATCAATATGTTTTTTCAACTTTGTATTGAGGATTATTATTTTTGTTGTGGCGAAATAAAATTTGTTTTGATTTAATTTGTTAAATATTTAAATATTGATCAATATGGTTTTTCAACTTTGTATTGAGGATTATTAATTTTGTTTTAGCGAAATAAAATTTGATTTGATTTGATTTGAATTTGATGTTGTAAAATGTACAACACGCGACTGCTCGTGTGATTGAGTAGGGCGCGACTACCGAAAGGTTAAACATTCTCCATGGATCAGTTGAAATAACTTTCAACAATTTTAACAGAAACAATTTTAAATAACATGCAATCAATGCTGACTTTATTTACTTTAATGCTAACAATTTGAAGTAAATTTCACTACACGGTTACATGTAGAAGTCCAAATTCATAGAAGCAACTTCTATAGCTACATATGGGATTGGATAGATCACAGAGTTTCAGTGTCCTTGCATTTCATATAAACGTTATCTGCTTGCACGTATATTGTCGCATCCAATCTAAAGAGAGTTTTTGCCTAGTAAACTTGATCAAAAGCAACAAGTTTCCGACTCAAATTCTAAATTTGTATCTTGCCCAAAATAGTGAACTGTAATAATAACCAAAATAATTTCGTAACTTGTGCCTTATTTTTGGCTGCCACCAATTAATAGGAAGTCAGTTACGAGTTAGCAACTTGTTGGTAGAACAAACCATGGACTAAATAAGCATGCTTAAATCAATAAATAGGTTTGAATCTGTGAACAAACTCATCGGTTATCTTCGAAAACATTTCTTGAGAGACCAATAATCATACAGTCGAATATATACCATACTAGCCGTCAGGCTCGCTTCGCTCGCCATATCCGTCTAGCCCCCTGGACCCCCGACTGGATCGTCCAAGAATGAGATCAGCAGGCTCGCTTCGCTCGCCTGCATTTTTCATTTGAGCATTTTTATCATATGTTAGGACAATCCAGTCGGGGGTCCACACTAAACGTCTGGCTAAACGGATATGGCGAGCTAAGCGAGCCTGACGGCTAGTAATATAATATTCCCAGGATTGAAGTAGCAGTGCCCAATCAATTTTTCCGCGATAAATGCATTTAAATCTTCAACTTGGTTCCAACCTAACAAAGTCAACTCAACTTAATGTCAACCTGACAAAATTATTAATTTAGTTGCCAGTTAACAACAGTTTCGAAGTGGTACTCTATCTAGATTATAGTAACATATGATATGGAAATTTCAATTATAATTAAGAGATTGGGAGAAGAAGAATATACATGCTAAAAGACGAACTTTAAACCCTTAAAAACAACCCTTAGAGTTGAAATATTGTCAAAAGATTTCTTAGTGCGCCTCTAAAGGGCCAATTGAACATACCTACCAAATTTGAACGTTTTTGGTTCGGTAGATTTTTAGTTATGCGAGTGAGTGAGTGAGTGAGTGAGTGAGTGAGTGAGTGAGTCAGTCAGTCAGTGAGTGAGTGCCATTCCGCTTTTATATATATAGATATTGTATGTTATGAGTAAACTATCGAATTTAGGAATTGCCAATGTAACTGCAGTATAAAAGTCATCTATTTATTTAATCATTCAGAATAACACAACTTACAGAGAAGTGCCACAGGCTTACGCCCAAGACTAATCCAATTATTATAATGTATGAAACAGTCCGAATGTAGCTAGGAATACTTATATTGGTGAATCTAACTGTATACTGGTGAATCATTTATCATTGTGATTTAGTACTATAATATGGTCATATATTTGATGGACTGTGTATACTGTATGGTACGCAGGTTATAGTGACCATCTCTCTCTAAGCCTTTGCTGTAATTTTTGTTGATATTTTGTATGAATTTCGAGTGAATAAATTTGAATTTGAATTTGAATTTGAATTTGAATTTATGGGAAATACTAACAGTTTAAAGTAGTGTAAGTTGTATTGTGATTATTGAGAGTATAGCAGTGGCCCGAGTACAGGCTGCAGTTGGTTGGTACCAACAGTAACAAATTTGGAAAGGCAAATCATTTTTGGATCGCACGCTTTTAGAAAACTCGCGGTTTATTCTGAGCGCCACAGGAGAGAGAAAGGGACAGCGAGCGAGAGAGTTAGAACGACAGACAGAGTGAGAGAGAGTGAGAGAGAGTGTGTGAGAAAGTGAGAGGGAGTGACAGAGAGTAGGCGAAAGAATAAGATTGATTTTTCGGTTTACTCGTAGACGATAATAATCCACTTGTATTAAAATATTATTAAAATTCTGATTACTGTACAGTAAATTATAGAGACAAGTGGAATATCTTCCTATAGAATCTGAAGCGATGCTGATACGAGGAATGTGATGGGAAAGTTTAAAATTTGAGGAATTGAAATATCAATTAAAAAGTGAAAGTCAAGTGAAATATTATAATTGAAAGATTCACTGCAAAATGTTGAAGGTTGAAGTATAATAATACCAACAGCGGTTGTAAGAGAAAATAAGATCAACTTTTCAGTTTAGGCTACTCCAAGATAATAATTATTGATAATACACTTGTCGTGATTGGAGAATAATTATTAATTAATTATTAATTATTGTTATATTGGAGAATAATTCTGATTACTGTACAGTAAATTATAGAGGCAAGTGGAACATCTTCCTATATAAAATCTAAAGCAATGCTGCTGATAAGAGAAATATGATGGAGAAGTTAAAAATTAAAGGAATTAAATTTAATTTAATGTTACTTTACATTTTTACATCTATTGAGAATTGAAAGTAAAGTTCGATATAAGAATTGTAAAGAATCTTAATCAATTCTTAATCGTTCGATATAAGAATCGTATAATTAATCGTGTTAATCGAATTTAACACTGCAAAAGAGAAATATGATGGAGAAGTTGGAAAATGGAATTGAAATATCTATTGAGAATTTAAAGTGAAGCTTGATATAAGAATCATAAAGAATCTTAATCGATTCTTAATCGTTTGATATAAGAATCGTATAATTAATCGTGTTGATCGAATTTAATACTGCAAAAGAGAAATATGATGGAGAAGTTGGAAAATTGAATTGGAATATCTATTGAGAATTTAAAGTGAAGTTCGATATAAGAATCGTAAAGAATCTTAATCGATTCTTAAAGGTTCGATATAAAAATCGTGTAATTAATCGTGTTAATCGAATTTAATACTGCAAAAGAGAAATATGATGGCGAAGTTGGAAAATGGAATTGAAATATCTATTGAGAATTTAAAGTGAAGCTCAATATAAGAATCATAAAGAATCTTAATCGATTCTTAATCGTTCGATATAAGAATCGTATAATTAATCGTGTTAATCGAATTTAACACTGCAAAAGAGAAATATGATGGAGAAGTTGGAAAATGGAATTGAAATATCTATTGAGAATTTAAAGTGAAGTTCAATATAAGAATCGTAAAGAATCTTAATCTTTCGATATAAAAATCGTATAATTAATCGTGTTAATCGAATTCAACACTGCAAAATCTTAAAGTAAATAATACCATTTTTTGTAATTGATCTGATTTTTTGAGCTCCTCCATACTAACGCAAATTTCAGAAACCAGTTATTGATTTCTCACCTTTTACAATTGATAGTTTAGTGATGAGGAGTATATGTACTGTAGAATGGTTTGGTCAAGTTTGATACATTGAACCATAGATGAAGGATAAGCGTAAGTTTGTCTGATTGACAAATAGTTTCTCTATTTGTTTGTCTCTGATTGAAGTCACTTCCTCCCAGCTGCATTAGAGCTCTCTTCCATTATCATAAATCAAGGATCGATCATAGATCCATTCTATCGCATGTCATGAGACAGTTACAATAATTCTTTCATTATTTATCAGATGCTGTTTAGGATATGCAAAGGCTAAAAATAAACTTTCTACTGGTGATATTTCAAAAGTTTACCAATTTGTATATCATCAAGCTATCAAGATGAAAAAGTTTTCTCAGGAAAACATTTTTTTCCGATCATTACTTTTTGAGATATGAGCGCCTAAAGTTCAAATTTTTGGGACAGGACATTTAAAATTTGATAAATTCATGAGATTTAGTGGATGAATTCTTCATGGTATTGATGATTGAATAAAACGAGAAAAAGTGTGAAAATATCAATTTTTGAGAATGTTATTCAATTTACCAAAAATGGCTCAACTGAAAGTATTTTTTGGTCATTTTTAGTAAATTGAATATCTTTCTCAAAAATTGATATTCTTAGAAAATGTTTGTTCCATTCAATTAACAATTTGTAATTGTTAAACTGAGAGTTTAACAATTTATAATAATTAAGTTTAACAGTTTAATGATAAAGAGAACAATTTATCCTCTAATGGATTCATCTCTTACCGAATTTGGAATGTTATGTTCCAAAAATTTGAACTTCAGGCGCTCATATCTCAAAGAGTAATGATCGGAAAAAATTGTTTTCCTGAGAAAACTTTTCAATTTCTATAGCTTGATAAAATACAGATCGAAAAACTTTGAAAAATATTACCAGTAGAAAGTTTATTTTCAGTCTTTGCACAGCCTTAAGACTAGATATTTGCACTCAGATCACTGGATAACTTCAAACTTTATACTTCAACTCATAGAGTAGGATGAAATACTAACAAGATACTAGAATCAAACAGGGTTGGAAGAAAATTCGTTCATGCTTCTCTTTGCTAAAACTATCGTGTACTGTATTAGATAAAATTTGAAGCATCCCGAAATTGTAGATCATAAGAGAATAATCTCATTAACCACAATATTGAAACAGATAACCATCGTTTATCATAAGATTCAACAAGAATGTGAATTTGTTATACTTATAAATGTTTTCACATACAATTGAGACCTTGTGATTCCAACTGACACAGTCCTGGCATTGCTAGAGAGAAAGAACTGGGGAGTGGAAATACACTAAATGAATGAGAGAGAAGAATAGTGAGAGAGTTAGTGATGGGGAGAGAGGAGGAGAGAAAGTTAGAGAGATTAAGATTGGGTTCGAGTTCTATATCCATGTATGTTACAATGTAATTCACTGGCTTATACACCAATTCACATTAAATGACAGTATTGCTAATTATTTAAATAGTTTTACAAAGTATGATAAATTGATCAACGAGAATAAAGATTGAATGCAATTTGAATAATAATAATATGATATTGTGATTAAATATCAAAATTCAAAATTTTCAGTTTAGTCTTTAGTTTTGAAGAGGAAATTAGACTTTTTGAAGTGAAAGTGAAATCTTAACCTTATTCTTTTTGACACTTGTATTTGTAAAAATTTGGGAGAAGACAGTTTTGGGCTATGCCTGTTGTCTTCTCCCAATCATATTGTATTTATTATACTTATGATCTGTAATGACAATGGAATAAATAAATAAATAAATAAATTGAATGTAATGTAAAGAATGAAATTTCAAATAAATAATTTGAGCTTTATGAATCGGCGGTGTTTCAACAATTTATTATTGTCGATTCTCTGAAACGTATATAAAATAATATCCCTCCTATTAACACTCGACCGTGATCGGAGAGAGTGATTGATTGATTTTATTGATTGCTGTGCTAGGTCTCGACAGACCCATTGCACAAAAATAGCATTACAAAATATACATCCAGATAATTAAACAAAATAAACGATAGTATTATGGGAACAGATAGTATTCTGAGGAAATTTCATAACTTGTATTAAAAAAGAGTTATTAATGCAATAATATCGGGGCACCGAGCTTCGCTTGTTATTTTTACTTTCCTTGCCCTATTACCATAGGTAAGGAAAGTATTGCTTTCCGAAAAAAATTAAAGTATCCCAATTTCTAAATTTCTATACGTTTCAAGGTCCCCAGACTCCAAAAAAGTGGTTTTTGGGTATTGGTCTGTATGTGTGTGTGTGTGTGTGGTGTGTGTGTGTGTGTGTGTGTGTGTGTGTGTGTGTGTGTGTGTGTGGTGTGGTGTGTGTGTGTGTGTGTGTGTGTGTTGTGTGTGTGTGTGTGGTGTGTGTGTGTGTGTGTGTGTGTGTGGTGTGTGTGTGTGTGTGTGTTGTGTGTGTGTGTGTGTGTGTGTGTGTGTGTGTGTGTGTGTGTGTGTGTGTGGTGTGTGTGTGTGTGTGTGGTGTGTGTGGTGTGTGTGTGTGGTGTGTGTGTGGTGGGTGTGTGTGTGTGTGTATGAGTGTATGTGCGTCTGTGTACACGATATCTCATCTCCCAATAAACGGAATGACTTGAAATTAAGAACTTAAGGTCCTTTCACTATAAGGATCCGACGCGAACAATTTCGATCAAATGCAATTCAAGATGGCGGCTAAAATGGCGAAAATGTTGTCAAAAACAGGGTTCTTCGTGATTTTCTCGGAAACGGCTCCAACGATTTTGATCAAATTCATACCTAAAATAGTTATCGATAAGCTCTATCAACTGCCACAAGTCCCATATCTGTAAAAAATTCAGGAGTTCCGCCCCATCTATGCAAAGTTTGATTTTAGATTCTCAATTATCAGGCTTCAGATACAATTCAAACAAAAAATTTCGAGTGGAAAATATTGGGCATGAGAATCTCTACAATTAATGTCCAGTAACATGTTCACCTAGAATTAAAAATAAGCTCGAGATTCGAGAAAATGTGATTATCCAATTGCAAACTGTTGGCAACTGTTGATTCTATTAAATGATTCACTATGAAGAGATAGCAGTGTGTCTCCAGCGTTATTGCCCTGTCACCAGCTGGCTCAAATCTTTGAATAGTAGACTTGAGATGAGCGGGTACACTAGCGTCACGTGATCAATTTTCATAACGGCAAGGAAAGTTGTGTTAGTGCGCCACACCGGATTTTTATTCATTGATAAACAGAACACAATTCTCTAAAATGATCGTGTTTATATTTCACAGCTGGCTATATGTCATCTTATGAATTTCGGGGATGCGATAATTTGATTTTTCACATACTCACTTTTTCACTATCCACAGCTGTTTCAGCCAAGGATGAATTATCCTTCTAATGTCGTTCAGCGAGTTTTCCCAAGGATGAGACCTAGAGCAATCGAACCTTCATATCATAAACCTACTATGTTCCAAATTTCGTGAAAATCGTTGGAGCCGTTTTCGAGAACCGTTAAACATGAATAACCAGAATGATATAAAAATAGCCAGATATAGAAATAACTAGATATAAAAATAACCAGATATATAAATACAGAAATATTGCTCGCTTAATATAATAGGATTAAGAGAAGAAAAATTAGTAGATGATTGGAGAATGGAAGATCAATTATTAAATATTCATAATGCAATTAAGAGAAGAAAAATTTGTGGAAAATGACAGATTAATTATTGAATAAGATATCAGAAAGCTCTGATCAGGAGGAAGAGAGAATAGAGAAAAATAAGGGGACAGGGAAAAGATATGAAGAAGAAAAGAATAACAGAACATTAACTTCTTCATAATATGAAGAAGAAAAGATTGATTTTTTGATTGAGTACTTTATTTATGTAGATTACAATACTGGCTTATACACTCACAACACAGCAAAATTATAGATGAATTTACATAATATAGACTAACTAAATGATTTTTGAACTGCATATGATACGAAAAAAGCAATTTGGTAATAGCTATAGATAATATTGTTATGCATCTACATAAATTGGTGGAGCTTTGGACATATCAATGTCCATTCTTTGGAAATAATATTCAAAATATCCTTCCCACTAACTCTCTACCATAAGAGAGAGAGAGAGAGAGAGAGATAGATAGATAGATAGAATTTATTTTACAATCGTTACTAGGCTTGTCGCCTATGGTAACATGGTTACAAAATTATAGTTTTACAAATTATCTTAAATTATAACACAGCTACATAACATAAATTTATTATTCTATTACATTCTCATAATAATAAGAGATATGATAATATTTAGATGATAATTCTATATAACTCTAAAATAATTAACAAAAAATGTAAGATGCATAATAATACATACAATATGGTATTATAGTCTCATAGAGAGAGAGAGAGAGAGAGAGAGAAAGACAGTGTGAGTGAGAGAGGGTGATATGATGGGTGAATCTGTGCATGTACCGTATGACGTAGCTGAGACATTTGCAACAGATGAGACTTGCCAATTTCATCTGTTGTTTTTTTTTGTTGTGACATTAATTGGCATCAGTGATTACTGAATGAATGCTTGTATCGTATTGACAAGTTTTTTTGCAGTTAGAGCGGAGAAGGTAGGCTAATAATATTGTCTGCAATAGTTATTTGTGCAACTAGTGCGCAAAGTGTCAGTTTGCTGCACCGAAAGAAACGTTTACGCCCGAGCCGTAGGCGAGGGCGGAATGGTTTGTTGAGTGCAGCAGAGGAACTTTGCGCACGTATTTCACATTAAGTTTTTCCTACAGTTACCATTGAATATGAAAAGTGGGTAATTATGGGTAAAATTGCCTGAAATCCATCAAATGTTTTTCTGTGTAATTTTATTATTGATAAAAACCTTAATCCTAAAATCCTAAAGTCCTCGTTGTCCTTGGTTATAATATATAATGTAATAATTAGCGCGTTGTGCTTGGTTGCACCTCTGCTCACTATAGCAGCCCGGTCACTGTTACCAACTTCATTTTGATTTTGCTGCACTGTTGCTCCATATAACCTACTAAGTATTTTGCGTTGCCATGTTGCAAATCTGGAGTGCAGAAAAATTTTTCCCGCACTAGAGCGGAAAAGTGATTCTTTGCGTTCTGTAATCAGTGCAGCAATGGCCACTTTTCATTCAACGTAACTGTAGGAAAATATTATTTAACTCGGTAGCTCCGCAAAAACTCTTCTTTTTCTGTATGCTCCACAAGTGTTCATTCCGAGCACGTGAGATGTGTGACGTTTTCTCGGTGCTCACGTTGTGAGGGTGACTTCTTGATGCCACTGCTTAGCTTCAATAACTAACAGTTTTTTGTATTCGAAATCAATCTGAAATCATTCTCAAATCAATTTTGAAATCAAAAATGTTGGTTCTTTCATTGTCACTTCGTAACATTGCTTCTTTCTTCATCACCCATGTTAAGGTGCGTACTGATATATGCGCCTCCAACACGCTCTGCTCACGCTCCACACTCGCTCCACGCACGCTCCGCATTCGCTCCCTCACGCCCCGCTCTCGCACCGCAATCGCTCCGATCATGAACATTACGGGAGATGTTGGCTCTTCTCGCGTTCCACTCTTGCTCCCCGGTCGATCATCGATCGATCTGCTCGAGTGACGTTCGATCGCGGAGCAGAGCGAAAGTCTGTACACACCTTAAGCCTCATATGGTTGTTTTACTCATCAGGAATAGTGCAGTTTATGTATGTATTCAATCATTTACTGACACTCAATCCATTGAAATGATAGGGGAAGGGCCAAGGGGCACTGCCCAAAACTGTCATGCCCCAATTCTGATTCATATTTTTTTAATAGTACAAATAGTAGGTTATGTATCTACCACTCTTGCCCAATTGTCAGTGAAAATACTTCCAAACATCATTGACCGAGCGAAGTGAGGTCTAAGATTCAAGTCGACGGTTTGGCATTTCTCTTAATGTTTGTATGTTTATATGTTTATATGTTGCGCATTTACGGCGAAACGCGGTAATATATTTTCATGAAATTTGACAGATATGTTCCTTTTTTGATTGCACGTCGACGTATATACAAGGTTTTTGAAAATTTTGCATTTCAAGGATAATATAAAAGGAAAAAGGAGCCTCCTTCATATGCCAATATTAGAGTAAAAATCAGACTATAGAATTATTCATTATAGATCAGCTGACAAGTGATTACACAGATGAGTGGAGAAGCCAGTCTATTGCTGTATTTCCATAAGGTCTTTAGTTTCAATCAGGTACTTGTGGATGAGAATACTGCGTAAGGTCTACTGTTCACAGAACTACTAGTATTCTTAATTTAGAAAGATCAAAACTCAATTGATTGGTTATTGGTTATTGGCCTGTTAGATTTTAATAGTGAGTAAATTTCACAAGAACCATTCAGAGAAGTATTCTTTCCAGAACAGCTGTCTGATTGGTTCTCGTGGATTTAATCATGATTAAAATTTCACATGCATTTGTGCAGGGGTCAATGGGCTCCTTAGAAAAAATAATGATCAGCTGTTCCAGATTTCCAGGAATTATAGACTCTCCACTATACATGCATCAATGATGACTAGGTAAAGTCAATGAGTCACTTATTGCCCGGCCCGGGCAAGATATTTATCTCGGGCCACTCCCGTGTTTCGGATGGACACGTTAAGCCGTCAGTCCCGGCTGCCTAAAAAGCAGTCGTTAGGTCATGTCAGAGGCCCTGAAATTGATCAGTTGCGACCTGAAAACTCTGACACCAGACCTGAGCCAGCCAGGTCACTCGATATTATTATTATAATATACTGTGAGTAAAGCGCAAGAAGCTCGCTGGCTTGATCTATCCACATTGAAAGATTCTTTATCTAATACCTGACCTTAGATCACATGACAATAGTAATTCACAAATATAATTAAGCGATCACAGGGTTAACAATTAAGCATAATTTTATTACTATGGGAAATATTGGAAACAGGATTACTGTTAAATAGAAATAAGGAATGAATCACATAATATTGTACTCAAATTTTTCAATAAAGGTGATTTTCCTTTTTGAGTAGTTGTGAAGGTTGTAGGTTGAAGGTTGAAATTGTGGTTATAGATGATTCAGTTATTCATACTGTTATCCATACATCATCTAGTCCTCTCATTCTGAAAGATTATTTTATTGACTTTTTTAATAACAATGGAACAGATTATGATCCAGAATGTTTAATTAACTATGAAACAATACCGAATCGATGAGGGATCTATTTGATTGACAAAAATCAAAAGATCTTGAAAAAAACTGGAACAGCTGACAGGAAGGCAAAATTTGCCCTCACATGAAAAGCGTGCAAAAACTTTTATGCAATAAATCGATCTTGTTTATTATGTACCCCTATTACTATCAACTGTTTCCGTTCCACAATACTTTATTTGTTCCAAAATACTCCATTTTTGAGCTCCATGAAACAGTGAACACAATAATGTATGCATTCCAAACAGTATTGAAATGGAGAGTCATGTATTTCATTGGTACTCAAAGCAGCTGAAAATAATTGACATTGTTATGATTTTCACCGCAACAATGGAGTTCTCAGTCAGGAAGTTATGAAATGTCTGACGGAGATAGATGTTGCGATGACGTCACATAGGACTATATTCCAAAATCTAAAATAACCTCAACCGACGGGCATATATCTGCAACAGCCGACTATTTTTAGTAGACACTTTTACTCCTCGAAAAACGATACCTTTTGCAATGACTAACGCTGTCTTTCTCACGGTTTTTTATCTTCTCTCAACATCTCTCAAATTCTTGGGTTTTGTTAATATTCATCTCTGTCTTTTTTCGATCTTTTTCTTGCCAAAATCAATCACAAGAGGATATACCCACTCATCATACTTCTTGAGACTAGAGACTTTTGGGAGTTCATGGCTGTTCAATGATTTATTGACTAGACTTGTCATTCAATTTATTGTTACAATTGGTCCACGATAAATTCAAAATTATTGTAGTACATACATTTTTTGGGCTCGAAATAGTGTGTGAATTAAGTTATCATTTACATAACTTCTAGACTGTGTATTCTGAATTAAGGTTTAAAGCAGTTTTGGGCGAATGCCTGTTGTTTTTACCTGCATTGTATCTATTGTCTATGAATAAATGAAATAAATGATTGTCAAATAGTAGCCTAGTACAACATGATTTTATATGAATTAACATAATATTTCTTTCCTATCTAATCATCTCCTAGAGCAGTAGCACTAAAATTCCATTTCACGGTATATGAAATCCTTTTCTTCTACTATTTCCACATTTCTTGCGGATAAATATAAGCTAGGAAAAGATGCCCTGTGAAGTTCCACCTCCCTCGAATTCTGAAAAAAGTTTGTAACTAATCAGCTCAATCACATTGCTCAAAGTGAACATAGATTTTAGTTGCGTTAGGATCATAATTATTATCCAATACAGTTGGAGTTTGAGGTAAAGAAACAAGTATTTTTTCGTTTTTTTCTATGATAGGAGTTTGCATGATCTTAAAAGGGATGTTCTCCGTTCATTCGCTGTACTCTTATTAGGTTCAGTTCCATGGAATTAATCTATCTATAATTGAATTGAATCAGGCTGTACTTTGAAATTTGTCCCCATTATTTGTGATTATTCATTATCTTGGATCGTCACATCACACACAAACTGAAGAGATGTTGATAAAGGTTTCGTATCTCATAAATTTTTCGTATTTTCAGATAAGCCAACTATTGAACTCTGATTAAGTCAACAACAAAAAAGATTCAACTTGGAAATGACCTAAGTTAGGGTCAAAACTAGTCCTTGAACTATTTCAAAGTTTTTAAAAAATAAAGGGTACTACGAGATTTCTATATTGGTTTTATTAATTTATTAAAAAGTGGCCCATTTTCTGTGAAGTGTTTTTAAGAAAAGATTCATATGACTTAAATCTTCTATATCATATCAGAATAATGAAGACACTTTGAATATTCCAAATTATTGAACTTGGAATACTGCATCTATTCCTACATCAGTGGTTTGGAACTCTGTGCACATGATCAAGTGACTGACGTTTGATCGCCATATATACATTCAAACATCAAAATTATATGTGATTGTTTTAGTTTGTGATCAAACATTATATATAACTTCTTAATAGTGTTCTTGTTAGTTGACCAATAGCTGAGCTAGCTATACTTTGACTATCATACAAAATGATCAGCTTCAACAATACAAGAACTACTTCACAATCCAAGATCACCCATTCGACGAGATCAAATGTCCAAGTGCATCCCAATTATAATTTCACCTATATCAACCGATTGTTGAACGTTATTTTGAAAACTGACTTTTTAAAAATTTTCAAATTTCAAGAAATTGAGTGGTGGTTATTGAAGCGCAAAGTTTTTTAGATGATGAGATTGTGAATAACAATCGAACACAGCTATCTTGAAGTTTCTTAGATGATGAAATTGTAGATAACATTTGAACAGAGTGGTAGAGAGTCCGTGTTTGCAAGTGTCTCATAATTATTGATGATTTCTCTGAATGCCAATGATTTGCATTCAGAGGAGTCTATTTGAGAATACATAATACATAATGAGTGATAATAGCTTGCAGAAACGCAGTAGTTTTAGAACAAGGTCGAAGGCTAGATACAGACGAACTAGTCGCGATTTGAGTGTCGGAGACGGAGGAACAGAGATGGGGAAGCCGAAGACGGATGGCGTGACAAAGGAGAGGAAGGGCAAAAGGGAGAGATGGTTGCTGACAAGGAAAACATGGCGGTACATGGCGGATGCCGGGAGGAAGTTGATTCCCGACGGTGCACTGAACAGAGCCGACGATGTGCCCAAGATCGAGGCTTACTTCCAGGAGGTGTGTCACCGGGAGCCCAGGTTCCTGCTGTGGAGGAAGCAGTCGTACCCGGGTGCACTGGGGTTCCGGGCACGTGGGCGGAGTCGCGGGGGGCGCCGGAAGAAAGGAGGCAGTTGTCGCGACAAGACTAGCTCAGCTGACGAGGCGGATGATCTGAGACAACAACAAGAGAAAGAAGCAAAGACTTCCACTGAAGATCCCTCCTTCAAAAAACTTGTCACCCGGCCCTCACTCCTCCAACTGAAACAAGAATTCTTGTTTGGACGTAAAGAATCTCCCCCAGAAACCACCTCACCCAAAGATGCATTAATCGAAAATGTTCTCTGTCATTTCGATGATGGAACCTCATCTAAAGCACTGGACCACCAAGAGCTCCTTGATCGTCTCACTGCCCACCTAGCTAGTATTGAGTTGAAAGAGTCTCAACAATCTAGATCGGACTCGTATAGTGTTGATACTACCCAAAAACAACTCATAGAAACTATGAGAAGGTATTACAGTAAGTCCACCAACAGGGATAAAGTGATAAGTGATATATTGACTGATAGGAAGCTTCTTCACAAGATGTATTTTGAGCTGAGACGAGCTAGAGGGTTTTCTTTGGGTAGTAGTGGTGGTTCATCAGGGGGTGCCACATCAAGGGGATTCGATGGTGGAGATGCTAGAGGGATACTGAAATCAAGATCTAGAACAGGGATGAACTTGTCAGGGGCTGGACCCAGTGGCTGGAGTGGTTCAGGTGCATTTAGGAGGGCATTCAACCCCAGTTTGTCCAACTTTCCTGGTTCCTCAGGATGGAAATACTCAGAGTTTGACGAGGGTGATGAGGAGAACGACGAGGCATCCCCTTGGAGCAGTCCTCCCCAGAGCGACACTCCCCTCTCCGGGGACATGGATTACGGCACACAAACAGACCCCATCACAGAGCAGATGATGGCCAGTATAGATGAGGAGGTGAGACGCCAAGAGGAGGCACAGAGGGTTGCCCAACAAAAGGAGGCTGCACAGAAGTCGGGTGGGGGGAGTGGTAGTGGAGGGAGGAGGAGTAGTCTCAACCATGATGATGTCTCACAATCTGTGAGTGACACCATCAAGAGGTATTTAAGGATGGCTAGGAAGAAGAGTATGGACTCTGATAAAGCGGACAGGTTTAAAAGGATTAATTATGATCAAACCCTGAGGGACATCAAGGCGAAACCAGAGGACCCAATCAGTAAGGATGAAGATCAGGATAAGGGTGTACAGACAGATCTGTCCTGGGTGTCTGCGATTAAATCCTTGAAACTGGTCTATGTAGAGGAGGATGCACCTTCGGAGGTGTCTTCCCCACCACCAGCTACCAAATCCCTGTTGTCATCAGGTCAGATGTTTCTGTCGAATCTGCTTCACGGTCTGCAGCATTCATCATCCTCTTGTTCTGTTGTCGCAGCTGCTGCCGGGTCCATGCAGAAATCCAAGTCATCCTCATCTGTCGTGCAGCAGGGCACGCGACTTGTGGCCCGCAAGGTGTGGAAAGGCCGCTCCAAGAGCCAAACGCGTGCCACGCCTGCCGCCACGTCTACATGGACGCCGCAGGTGAGTCGGAGGACACCTAGAATGTGTCACAACTAATGTGTTGCAATGCTCACTAACTGTTGTAAATGCATGTGGATTCCATGTCATACAGATTGCTTTCCACTAGTTCTATCAATCATTCCACTAAAGGTACGTTTCCTTTATGTGTAAATTCCCGCAGTCGACAATGGCAAGCATTGTTGACATCCATATTGTCCAAATTTCAAGTGTACTAAAACAGCTGATCAAATAACTTTCCATCATTTCTTTATTATTAAAGAATTAAGCATTTCTAAAGATGCGTACAGACTTTCGCTCTGCTCCACAATCGAACGTCACTCTAGTGAATTCTATGTCATACAGATTGCTTTCCAGTAATAATATCAATCATTCCACTATAGGTACGTTCCTTTATGCGTAAATTCCCGCAGTCGACGATGGCAAGCATTGTTGACATGCATATTGTCCAAATTTCAAGTGTACTAAAACAGCTGATCAAATAACTTTCCATCATTTCTTTATTATTAAAAAAATTAAACATTTCTTAAGGTGCGTACAGACTTTCGCTCTGCTCCACAATCGAACGTCACTCTAGCAGATCGTTTGATGATCGACCGGGGAGCAAGAGTGGAACGCTAGAAGAGCTAACATCTCCCGTAACGTTCATGATAGGAGCGGTTGCGGAGCGGTTGCGGAGCGAGTGCGGGCGTGCGTGGAGCGTGTTGGAGGCGCGTGTATCTGTACGCACCTTAATAATATCAACATATTGCCATTTTAAATTATAAAAAAGTATAAGCTCAACTTGCCCCATTAAAACATAATTGAACATAATATTTCAGGTTATGTAGACAAATTGAAATCTACCCAATCTGAGACTCTCTCCCTGTCGTGGTCGACGACGGTATTTACGCACAAAGGAAAACCCAGCTTTGATTTAATATCTAATACATTTTCTAGTAATAACTAGAGTGTAATTTGTTTTCAAGAAGCCTTTTTTCACAAACATTTCTTAAGATTATGAGATAATCTTTCTTACTTTTACTTAGTGAAAATACTTGAGGACTGATCATTTTGTGAATTGGAGAACTACGAGACTCAATCTATTTCGGACTATGTATTATCATAGAGAAACAATAGCGCAAGTAGATATCTCATGGTATAGGGCATTTATGTCGCAACTTTTACTGTTATCCCAAGCCGATTACTATCGTTTATTGTCGATTTTCACTGTTTTGACCGGGTAAGAGAGTGTATGAACGGCACAATATGAGAGACTACTAGCGTCATAAAGCTTCACGGGAAAGAACTACGTGGACTATCGGCTTGAGATAACAAACAGTAAAAGTTGCGACATAAACGCCCTATACCATGGGATATCTACTTACGCTATTGTTTCTGTATGATAATAAATAGTCCGAAATAGGTTGATTCTCGTAGATCCACGTATAGGGCGATACCATGGGATATCTACTCATGCTATTGTTTCTCTATGGTATTATCTAGATTTGGGAGAGGAATAGCACAAGGTTACCTTATTTTTCCTCTCCCTATCATTTTGATAATGTACTTATTGTATAAATGAATAAAGATACTGTTCATGTCACTCCAAATTAATCGTCAAGAGCGAATGGTATTATTGTATAAATGAATAAAGAATGAATGAATAAAGATACTGTTCATAATTCATATGTTGCACCAAATTAATCGTCAAGAGCAAAAATGGTGTTAGGAGCGCTACAAACTTCTGCTAGCACTACCTGGTCGTTGAGTTTGGATCCCGCCGATGACAAGGACCTTATCCATATCACTATTTATTTATTTATTTATTCATTCATCTTCATTACATACAAAAGCTCACAGAAATCTTTAAAGAGCCTTATTTGAACAAGTAACTGAAAAAACAATCTAACTTATATACAATGCAATGATTGTTAAGATTTCAATTTTCAATTTCAATTTTATTAAAAACAATCGGGCTGTGAGGCTGCTGCAGCTGGGATAGAATTCTTTGGTGTGTCTGCTATGGCTTTCAAGAGAGCGGTTTTATTGCTGGGTCTATAGTTTTTCTATTTTGCAGATCTTGTTACGATTGTATTCTTTTGAAATTGGTGTATACCGTTGGAAATGTAATAAATAAATAAAAACACACAAAACAAGACAAAACAAAATTACAAAGAACTACGGAACAAATAAAACACAATAAAATGTTACAAATAAAAAACCATGGGCTTTGTGGTTGGGTGTGTTGGAGAAGAGAAAAAAAGAGAGGAAGATACCTAGCCAACTATGGTTTCCCATGTAATAGGCAGACAAAGAAGAGAAGAGAAGTAATGAGGAAAAAAGGGAAGGGAGAAATGGGGAGAAGGAAGAAAACAGAGGAATAGGTACTCAAAATTAAGGTAAGCGAGTCCACTGAAAAATGAAAAAACAATGCTGAGCAGAAATCTCGAGTCATATAATCTAAATGGAAGAAGAAATTACTGTATGTCCAGTTTAATTTTTCCCTTGATCTTATTGTCCATAAGAAAGTGATTTGGAATGAGGTTTATTATTTTAGTACCTATGTAAATTAACTGCCTCCTTATACATTCAATATTAGTGTTATAGGTTACATATTTGTTAGCAGTGGCCCTTAGATTATAATAATTAATTAGATAATGAGATAACTTTGTTGAATTGTTGGTACTCATGGCAACTGTTCTGTAGTTGCTAAAATAAAAATATTCATCAATCTAACGAATATTGTTTAAGACAAGCAATTGATCTTCCCAAGTCACTCCAAGACAAACTGAATTTGTGGACCAGTCCATAGTGATACTATAGTGGACCCGTCCAATAGTGATACTTTGAACTATCATTTTATTTCTATTTTATTTATTTATTTATTTATTTATTTATGTATTTACAATGCAAATGACACTTATGTAATAACATTGGAAAATAAAATAATAAGATAGTCCTTGTGCTATTTTTCTTCCAAATTTATAGGTGACAAAGTCCAAGATAAGGTTAGAATTTCACTTGTACAATTTTTATAAAATTTTAGACCAAAATAACTATCACCGTTCCTTATGAATATAGCATCCAAATCATGAATTCCATTCAAACCACGTCAAACATTGAAAACTTTGAACCAGTCTACAGCAAGATTCACAAGAAACTGTCACCATTTCTTATGAATAACATCAATGCCCCCCATTAAAAACAATGCTGTACAAGAGAAACCTACTCAAAACTGTGGACCAGTCTGTTATACAGAGTGAGTCATATGTATTTTTTTATTTTATTTATTTATAATTTTCACAAATTAACACTGTTTGGGAGAGAAAAACTAAAGATACTCCTTGTACTATTTCTCTCCTTAAATTTTCCGAAGAATGGACATTGATATGTCCAAAGCTCCGCCAATTTATGTAGATGCATAACAATATGATTATTATCTATAGTTATTATATTACAAACTGCTTTTTCATATCATATACAGTTCAATAATTATTTTCTTAGTCTATATTATGTAAATTCATCTATAATTTTGCTGTATTGTAAGCTATTGTATATAAGTGTATAAGCCAGTATATATTGTAATCTACATAAATAAAGTACTCAGTCAATCAATCAATCAATCAATAATTTAGATAACATTTTAAATGTCCGAAATAGGGTTATGGTTTCACTTTCCTGAAATTTAGTTCATTTTCACTAAAAAACAACGAAAACTAAGAATTTTTAATTTTGACGGTTAAAAACAGAATAAAAACAAAAAATATCACACTCAAATCACTATTAATTGGAACATTTTTGCCTAATTTGACAAAATTTAGAGCCAGAAAAAACACAACTCGTATGTATGGGAACCCTTCAATAAATTTTGGAACTGTTGTAGATATAATACTGTAACTATCACCATAAGTTATTGGTCAAATTAATATTCTACCGTTTGATATACAACTGAATTTCAACCCCTCTTAAGTGGGTGACTTGGGGTTGTAACTCGAATATTTTGAATGTAAACACCCATTGTGTGGTTATTCATTTTAAAAGTCTTTTCAAAACAAGACAGATGGCATCAATTGAAACGTTCTATGATACTTGTATCCAATATGGCGGCTGATTGAAGTTTTAGTTTTTCAGGAATAATAATAATATAATAATAATAATAATAATAATATAATAATAATAATATAATAATAATAATAATATAATAAAATAATAAAAATAATAATAATAATAATAATAATAATAATAATAATAATAATAATAGCCACCAGCAGCCACCACAAATATGCTGTAACGATTCTATGGCTCTCCTGCAGAGCCGACAGTTACTATCCACTGTGAGTCCCATCACATATCTTTTGTAAGCTCTAGTGCTGATTACCTGGTACTGAATGGCAAACATGAAACCTTCAGTCTCACCGAATATTCCACTAGTCTGCAACCATTCAATTGATTCTTTTCTGTCAACACAATCAGAATGAAGTGCTGCAGCAAATCTTCCATGCAGCTCTTTCTGCTTCCACGCTTCCAGCCTCTCTTCTACTGTGCTGGCTGTTAGCTGTTGGACTCCATGTGCCAGCTGCAATGGACTGTACTCCCTGTCTACCAGACAAACCGGACAAACAATTCCTTCAGCTCAAATGAAAGCTATTATTATTATTATTATTATTATTTTATTATTATTATTATTATTATTATTATTATTATTATTATTTTATTATTATTATTATTATTATTATTATTCCTTGAAACTAGAACTTCAATCAGCCGCCATTTTGGATACAAGTATCATAGAACATTTCAATTGATGCCATCTTTCTTGTTTTGGAAAGGCTTTTAAAATGAATAACCACACAATGGGTGTTTACATTTAAAATATTCGAGTTACAACCCCAAGTCACCCACTTAAGAGGGGTTGAAATTCAGTTGTATATCAAACGGTAGAATATTTGACCAATAACTTATCGTGATAGTTACAGTATTATATCTACAACAGTCTCCAACTTATTGAAGGCTTGTCTATACATATGACTCACTCTGTATAATAGACTGGTCTACAGTTTTGAGTAGGATTTCCGTGTACAGCATTGTTTGAAAGGGGACATTGATGTTATTCATAAGAAATGGTGACAGTTTCATGTGAATCTTGCTGTAGACTGGTTCAAACTTTTCAATGTTTGACATGGTTTGAATGGAATGCATTAATGTTATATTCATAAGGAACGGTGATAGTTCAAAGTAGACTATACCTATTGGACGGGTCCACTATAGTATCACTATGGACTGGTCCACAAATTCAGTTTGTCTTGGAGTGACTTGGGAAGATCAATTGCTTGTCTTAAACAATATTCGTTAGATTGATGAATATTTTTACTTTAGCAACTACAGAACAGTTGCCATAAGTACCAACAAAAAGTTATCTCATTATCTCAACAATCATTGCATTGTATATAAGTTAGATTGTTTTTTCAGTTACTTGTTCAAATAAGGCTCTTTTAAGATTCCTGTGAGCCTTTGTATGTAATGAAGATGAATGAATAAATAAATAAATAGTGATATGGATAAGGTCCTTGTCATCGGCGTTGAAATCCTTGAGGGGTTGAAATTCAGTTGTACGTCAAACGGTACAGTATTTGACCAATAACTTATCCTGAAAGTTACAGTATTATATCTACAACAGTCTCAAATTTATTGAAGGGTTCACATACATATGACTCACTCTGTATAGTGAGTCTCACTTTAAACTTTGAACATTTCATATAAATATACCATCAACACTCTCCATCCAACCAACTTATGCTGACTCTCTCAATATCACAGCACAAAGTATTGAACAACGTCTCTCGTTTATGTGAATCTATGGTCAATCTTCTCTGTGAATACAGCCACCTACTTGTCTCCTCACAATGACTTCAGTGAGATTCAGGCTCGGTTGCACAAAAGCCGGTTACATTTTAATCGTGGTTAATTCCACAAGAACCAATCAGAGAAGCCGTCTTATCAAAAGCGCCTTCTCTGATTAGTTCTCGATAAATTGATCACGGTTAAAATTTAACCGGCTTTTGTGCAACTGGGCATTTTATTAGACTCTAGTCTTTCAGCATTCCTTACGAATAGCATCTATGCTGATTGAATGAAAAAGACTGAGAAATTGTCAAAAAACCACTGATTTATTGATAATTAGAAAGACCGGTTTCGGTTATTACACCATTGTCAATCTCTGATAAACCAATATCAGATAAACGTTTATCAGAGATTGAACAATGGTGTAATAACCGAAACCGGTCTTTCTAATTATCAATATCAGATAATATCAGATTAATATATTTACTATAATTAATTATATTTATAAATTAATTATATTAATTATTATTAATTATATTATATTTATATCAGATTAATTAATAATTACTAATATCAGATAAACGTTTATCAGAGATTGACAATGGTGTAATAACCGAAACCGGTCTTTCTAATTATCAATAAATCAGTGGTTTTTTGACAATTTCTTAGTCTTTTTCATTCAATATGAATAATTAACACAATATCAACTTCTCAACTACACAAAACATCTATGCTGATCTCGTTCAACTCATACTGACAGATTGAAGAGATCTCACTGAGCTGTCCACAATGAAATCCCGTTCAAACTGTCATCATACCTTATTGATAACATCAATGTTGATCTCCTTCAAACAACACTGACAGTAGAGTTATTGGATCTAGTTGTCTGCCCACTTTCGAACAACTGTCAAAAGTGTTGAAATTCAATTTGGGGGCTCTCAAGATGACACATTTCTGATTAATCGACTGTTCAAGTCGTCGAAATGTCGACTGGTCAAAGCGGAGAGAGCTGCTCAGTATCCATTACTGAAATTGTCGCCTCCCCTCACGGAGGCGAAGCGAGTTCTAAAATTAGCCACCGCTTGGGCATAAATAACGCCGTCGCTGCCTAAACCGAGCGCGCATTGCATCACATGTCTTGCTCACCCTCTCTCAGTCACTCTCTCTCTAAAATACACACCGGTTCGCTCTCTTTCTTTGAATTCTTTCTGATATATTGTTGATTATTATAATCAACTGAAATCTATTGAAAAAATTGAAAATTAAACCGTTGCTGCCTAAACCAAGCGTGTTCCATCACATGTCTTGCTCATCCACTCTCTCTCGCTCTCGAAAATACACACCGGTTCGCTCTCTTTCTTTGAATAGTTTCTGATGTATTGTTGATTATTATAATCAACTGAAATCTATTAAAAAAATCTGGTGTGGTACACTCACACAACTTTCCTTGCTCATTGAACTGTAAGCCTCATTCTTAAACGAGAATGATTTAGGGGAATAACATAATGACGATTGGCGGCAACATATTTGAAACTGCGATCAGACTACTGTATAAGTGTATATATAATTGTTTTCAGAGTACTTTTTCCTTTGTGTAAATTGTGAAATTCGATGAATTTTTTCTAAAGTCGTCAAAACAGCTGTTCTACAGATTTGAAATATCTCGACTATATGTCCTTTTTATGAACTACTCTACCTCTCACGACCTCATGCACGAGAACGAGGTTACAAAGTCCATTTCTCAAGGATGGGGTGGACCCCCTGTTAATTTCTCAGGGAGGAGACTAATGCCAGTTGATAGAGCGATATAATTATACAGGGTATGAATTTGAAAAAAATCGGTCAAGTCATTTTTGAGAAAATCTTGATAGAAATTTAACAAAATTCATTCTTCTCAGGAATATTACGGAGCTCCTGCAATTTTCCCAGAAATGAGACTCATGTCAGTTGATAGGGCTTATGAATAGCTATCTAGGGTATAAATTTGAAGAAAATCGTTAAAGCTGTTTTCGAGAAAGCCGTGAAAAATATGGTTTTTTAGCCAATTTCCGCCATTTTGAAATGAATTTCATTGAATTTCTTATAGTCGGATCCTCATGGTATAAGGACCTCAAGTTTAAAATTTCAAGTCAATCGGTTAATTAGGAATGGAGCTATCTGTTCACAGACACACACACACCCACACACACAGACCAACACCCAAAAATCATTTTTTGGACTCAGGGGACCTTGAAAAACGTATAGAAAACATGAAATAGGGTACCTTAAAATTTTTTGGAAAGCAATACTTTCCTTACCTTGATAAAGGGCAAGAAAATAAAATTGAAATTAGACCGTTGCTGCCTAAACCAAGCGCGTTGCATCACATGTCTTGCTCACACTCTCCCTCTCTATCTCTCTCGCTCTCTTCCTCTCTCTCTCTCTCGCTGTCTTTCTCTCTCTCTCTCTCACTCTCTTCATCTTCCTCTCTCTCTCTCTCTCTCTCTCTCTCTCTCTCTCTCTCTCTATCTCTCTCACTCTCTCTCTCTGTGGACTTCTCTCTAGGTTATGTCGAGTGAGTAAACGTGTGTCAGTTCGGCTCCGTCTTCTAACAGATATTTCGTAGGGTTATACAGTTCAATTCACTTCAAATTATACATCTAGTTATTCAGTTTCTCGAGCTTAATTCAATAGTGAAATTATATTTTTGATTAACTCACACTCTTTTTATTTATCTTGAAAAAACATTCCTAAATCTTCAGTTCACCTTCTCGCCTATAAAAGTGTAAATCCACCTAACGGTACACGATGGTTCGACCGAATAGAGGCACACCGAAGAATGAGGTCAATGCTCCGAAGCCAGCTATTTCTGGAGCATTGTCCGAAGAGACCCTCCTCATTATTCGACAGCAAATCGAAGAGTCTGTCCACAGTGCTGTATCAATGGCTGTGAAATCTATTTTCGAGGAACTTCAGGCATTGAAGGAGGAGAACAAACAGCTGCACGATAGAATTCGTGAGCTGGAGGTGTCTTGTCACCTGAAGGTCGACGACCTCGAGCAATATGGGCGCCGACATTCTATACGTATTTTTGGGATCCCGGAGAGTGACAAAGAAGACACGGACCTGCTGGCGCTCGATGTCTTTAACAAGAAGCTGAACGTGCCCGTGACTTTGGCGGATGTCAACCGCTCGCATCGCGTTGGAAGGCGTCAACCACCTCAACAAGGGCAAGCTAAACCCAAGGACCGACCCATCATAGTTCGACTCTGCAGCTACCGGACCAGGAAGATGATCTTCGACGCTAAGAGGAAGCTGAAGGGTTCCGGCGTCACCATTCGCGAGGATCTGACTGCGGAGCGCCTCAAGATCCTCAACGCTGCGGCCGACCGTCATGGGCATAGGAATGTCTGGTCATCGGACGGGAGGATCAAGATCTCTATCGGCGAGGGAGGATCCAAGAGGGTCCACACAGTCGAGAGGATGACCGACCTTCAAAAAATAAAGGTAAATTAAATCATTTCAGGATTCGATTACTAAGGTGCCCTTCACTACAAAAATAGGAAATTCGTATTAAAACATTTCACAATAGATATACCTTGGCATTTTTCATGAGCTGGCTTTCTGTTCTATAAATGAATCTTTCCACTGCTATTTATGATTATGTATGAGGCAATTATTTCAAACTAAGGAGATCCACATTTGTTAATACTGATTAATAATTTATCTTGATATTAATTCCCAAAACTACGTTCAATGCATCAACTACTATACTCCAGAGGGTACTTAGAGAATCATTATCTCTATTCTTACTAATAATTATTACATCTCTTACCAAAATTATTTCCATAATTAATAATTTTCGAAATGCTGAATTTCAAATAAATTGGATGATTAACATACGTTATAGATATGGATGTAATCTATATAGGTAAAGATAGTAATCTCTTCTATAAGGTGTACATAATGATATCTCCTACTGTTGCCACAGCTCGAGCAATAGAAGCAAATGTGTGAAGAATTATTGATAGAACGGAGGGGTGGGTAGTCTGTTCATATGCTTATATAGGGGCTGTGTTTCATTTAATGTTATCTTAGACATTCATCACTAAAATATTACAGTTCTCAATTTACTACTTTTATTGTTATTGCAACTCCCAATAGTTAATTATACTTCTAATACTATATAATATTTTTCACACTTCACCGTTCAATCCTATTTAAAACTCATCTAAAATAATCTAGCACTTTCTCCATCGTCTCCTCTACTTCTTATTTTTCTTTCTAATTTCTCTTCTTGATCTTATATTTATAATGATTACTTGAATATTGTTGTTTGCGATGATGATTATTATTCTTTTCTATTCTTCTTCTTCTTCTTCGTCTTCTTCTTCTCTTCTTCGTCTTCTTCTCTTCTTCTTCTTCTCTTCTCTTTTTCTTTTCTTCTTCTTCTTTTCTTCTCTTCTTCTTCTTCTTCTCTCCTTGATTAATTCAAGATCACAATACGATGTTCTATTTCTTATTCTATAGTTCAGTTTCATAAGTTCTTCTCAATTTGTGCACATTCCTTCTTTCTCTTCTTTTCTTCCCCATTGTTATCATTATTTTCCCTGTGATTTTTTCACTAGCTTCCAGCATTTCAAATGTTTATTTCTCTTTCTATATCTATTTATCTTCCTACCTTTTCTCTTTCTATCTGATTACCTTCTACTAGTATCCATATATTATATTATAATATCCATATATTTATCCATATAATATTCGATTCTTTCCCACATTGAATCATACTATTCCTCTTCAATTTATGGGGATATTATTCATTATCGGTTCGCGCCTCGGGAGGAGGACTGTTCCAGCTCAAAAAAGTCGTTTATTCAGGAGAGCAGTTTTAAAATTTTCATAGGTATTCAAACTTGATTTTCTGCTCTTAGAATTTTCTGCTCAATTCTCTGATTCCAACTGTTTTAGTTCACTTATTACTTCTTAAAAGTGGCCTGTATTTATGTTTTCATTCATAATATGGCTTAGTCTTCCTGTAAATGATTGCATTGGTGTTCAAATAGGAATACTGAACTTCTGTGATATATTATAGAATAATTGGAACGAGTTTTGACTTGGAACAGTCTTCCACCGAATAAAGTGCATAGAAACCAACTAAAATACACAAGATCAAAATTGACAATTTTCGAGTTGGAGCAGTCTTCCTCCCAAGGTGCGAGTTGTATTATGTATCTTTTCTCATTGATAACTTTCTTCAAAGATTTTTCGTTTTTCTGCTGGCTTTTTCTTCTCTTTTTCAGTTTTTACTGGATCCCATTTCGCTCTATCTCCACCATGAACACGATCTTCCACTACTGGATTCCATCTCTCTCTATCTCCACTTGGACTCGATTTTCCACCACTGGATTCCATCTCTCTCTGTCTCCACTTGGACTCGATCTTCCACTACTGGATTCCTTCTCGCTTACCTCCACTTGGACCCGATTCTTCCACTACTGGATACCTACTCGCTCTATCTCCACTTGGACCAGATCTCCCACTACCAGCTCTTCCTCAATCTTCGTCTTATTCACCATTAGGATTATTCATCACCGGAACTCCACACATCTACATCTTATTGTGTTTAGTGAATTTTGTTTTGAACTAGTGCTTTAAATAGTGAAGGGAGCCGAACTGTCAAGGCATGCTGAATGCACTCGAATCAAGAGACTTTTTCATTTAGGTTAAGTTTTATCAGTTTCATCCCCATTTTCCCCGTCATGTGTTGTTCTGAGGTCGGTTCACGATTGGTCTGCTGCTTCCATGATGCCTCTCACTGACACGTCAGCTCGCTCGCCCTCAAGTAGGTATGATTATTTCAATAATAGTAATAATGACGCAGGTATGTTTCTAGCAAATAAGCTCCACTCTTTCAAAAAACTTTTCAAGGCTGCTCACCTTAACGTACAATCCCTCAGTTGCCACATTGATGAACTCAGAGCAATCTTCCGTTTTCAGGACTTCAATATAATCGGAATTTCCGAATCATTTTTGAAGCCTAGTATTTCATCAATTTTGTTGCATTGCCTGGATATAATCTTTTCCGGAATGATAGATTAAATAAAGCTTGTGGGGGTGTAGCAATTTATGTGAAAGAAGGTATCAAAACAAAAGTTTTAATCACATCTAAACAAGAGTATTGTTCCAGACCAGAGTTTATGCTACTTGAATTATCCTTATCTAGTACTGATAAATTACTCGTTGGTATCTGTTATCGCCCACCAAAAATAGGTCATTTCACAGATTTCGAAAGTGCCTTGCTTTCTCTTATGCCTTGTTATAACCGTATACTAGTTATGGGGGATATGAACACCGACTTGAACATGACAAATCGTAACTTTGACTACTTTCAACTGACTACAATTTTCCAATGCCTAAACATGACTATTTTACCTCTCGATCCAACTCATCATACTAATGAATCAGACACACTCATTGACCTTCTCATTGTTAGTGATCCCAATGAGGTTGTTCAAGCAGGCCAAATCTCAGTCCCAGCTATTTCTAGACATGATTTGATCTACTGTGTACTTTCCCATAAGATACCCAAGCCAGAACAGAAAATTATCACTTATAGAGACTTCAAAAACTTTGATGAAGCCGCCTTCCTGACTGATGTGGCTCAGACTCCATGGCATCAAATTGAAGCATTACCCTCAGTTGATGACATGGTCAAGACTTTCGAGAATTGGACTTTGACTTTGTATGACAAACATGCACCTTATGTGACAAGGAGGATTAATAGAAAACGACGAGTACCGTGGATGACTGAAGACATACTTAAGATGATGGGACGTAGAGACAAAGCACATAGAAAATTTAAAAAGACATTTGACTTGGACAGTTTGATAGAGTATAGGAGCCTTAGAAATAGGGTTAAACAGGAATTACGGAACTCAAAGATTAGGTACTTGAATTCGTTTATGACAAACAATAGACAAGACTCTAAATCACTTTGGCAGGGAATAAAAGAATTCGGGCTTGCAAAAGAGAAATCGAATCCACAAATTGACTTACCATTGAATAATATAAATGACCATTTCGTTTCACACTCTAACCAACGCGACGAAGTTGTCATTGCTAATCACATTGATGATCTTGAAGAGCAGGTTACAAACTTAGATTTACCAATCACTGATCAATTTCATTTCCATCCAATCTCAGAAGAAGACACTTTCAGAGCAATTCAACGTATTCATAGTAATGCTATGGGTGTAGACAAAATTCCTATTAAATTTATCAAGAAGATGTTATTTGCTGTTTTACCAACCATTACATACATTTTCAACAAGTCACTTGAAGAAGGCATTTTCCCTGAAAACTGGAAGTTTGCTCTGGTTCGCCCTCTAAATAAAGTTCCATCACCCAATAAAGTTGAGGATTTTAGACCAATCAGTATTTTACCTGCATTGTCCAAAGTGCTAGAAAGACTCATTCATGCTCAAGTTGTAAAATTTCTAGACAACAATAGTAAGCTTCATAACTTTCAATCAGGCTTTAGAAAATTCCATTCAACTGAGACAGCTCTGCTTCGTGTCACTGATGATATAAGGTTAGCTATGGACCAAAGAAAATGCACCATCCTCACCCTATTTGATTTTTCTAAAGCATTCGATACTGTTGATCATACAGTCCTTCTGAATAAGTTGGCTATTCTTGGTTTCAGTCACAACTCGTTAGTTTGGTTTAAATCCTATCTATTAGGTAGGAAACAATGTGTATCTGTCGGTGACAAAAAGTCAACTTGGAAAAACGTTATGCACAAGGTTCAATTTTAGGCCCTCTCCTCTTCACTTTGTATGCTAATGACCTTTCTTCCATTATCAAATTCTCCAGTTTCCATACTTATGCAGACGACCTTCAAATCTATTTAAGCTGTCCCATAACAAAAATTAATGAAACAGTTGGAATAATGAATCAGGATATCAATTCGATAGTGGAATGGACAAAGAAAAATGGCCTTAAGCTTAATCCCATCAAAACACAACCCATTATAATTGGATATTCTCGTCTTATAAACAATATTGACCTTGAATCGATTCACAAAATTAGTGTAGACGGTAATGACATTCCTTACTGTAGCTCAGTTAAAAATTTAGGCATTATTATGAATAATACTCTTGACTGGTCAGAACAAGTGAACAAAACTTGTAAAAAGGTATTCTCAGCCATGCATGCATTGAAGAAAATGCACGATATCCTCCCTAGAAACATTAAATTATTATTGGTTCAATCTCTCATCTTCCCACATTTAATGTATTGTAATTCTGTTCTTAACGATATGCAAGTCACTCTGAATGATAAACTACAGCGTTGCCAAAATTATTGTCTACGTTTCGTCTACTCTCTCCAACGCCATGATCATATCACCCCAGCCCACATTGCTAGTTCAACATTAAAGCTTCCCGATCAGAGGCTTTTTCGAATAGTCAAGCTTGTTAGAGATATCTTGATATACGGTAATCCGAACTATTTTAAAGATGATTTCAAATTTGTCTCTGAAGGTAGGAGGATAGATGCTTCACATACTAGAACCGGAGAAAGTACTTTAAGGATACCCAATCATCGAACTACTATTTTCACAAAATCCTTCTTAGTCAGTGCCTGTCGTGCATGGAATGCACTTCCTGTTTCTATCAGGTCCATCGAGAGCCGAGCGAGCTTCATCCTAACTTTAAAAAAACATCTTTTGGAACAAATGACTGAAACTGTCCGGCCCTAGAACGATCACATGACATCCATCCCCCACCCATCCCACAAATACAAACCTTTAAACCATGTTATAGAACGAATTGTATATATATATATATTATATAAACTCATGTTATTTCAATTATCCACTGCATAATGCTGTATATTACTGAAAGTTGATAACCCTGATCTACTTTCAGCCTACTTCATTTTATTAATCAATTATTTGATCTTATCTACCTATATAATTATTTTACTCTATCAATTTTCTGTTTTTTTTCTCTTTAATATTCATATTGATTAAAACTTTTACAATATTTCCATTAATAAATAAATCCTTAGTTTAAATAACGAAATTAACGTTTTGGTAGAGAGTTAGTGGGGAGGATATTTTTAATATTCTTTCCGAAGAATGGACATTGATATGTCCAAAGCTCCGCCAATTTATGTAGACAATGCATAACACATATTATCATTTTATCTATCTTTATTAAAAATTGTTTTTTTTTCATATATATAACACTCAATACTTTTGTTTTTAATTTATATTTTTGTAATTCATCCATACTTTTGCTGTATTGTAAGCTATTTATATAAGTTATAAGCCAGTATATATTGGAATCTACATAAATATAAAGTACTCAATCAATCAATCAATCCATCAATCAATCCGTCCTCGCAAACACACACCGGTTCGCTCTCTTTTTTTAAATAGTTCTTGATGTATTGTTGTATTATAATCAACTGAAATCTATTGAAAATTGAATTTAGACCGTTGCTTCCTAAGCCAAGCGCGTTTCTCACACATGTCTTCTCACTGACTCACTCTCTCTCTCTCGTCTCACCTCCTCTCCTCTCTCTCTCTCTCGAAAACACACACCGGTCGCTCTCTTTTTTGAATAGTTTTTGATGTATTTTTGAGTATCATTAACTGAATTATAATTATGAGAAAAATTATAAAAAGACCGTTGCTGTCCAAACCGATCGCCTGGAATCATATTTTTCTGTTAATTTTTTCTCTCTCTCGAAAATACACACCGGTTTGCAGCGCTTTAGACTCTCTACTATATCATGTATTATTCAATATTTTTTATGCTTATCCTCATATTATTGAAATTACTGAGATGTTGAAATTATTCAAATGCTAATGAATTAATAATTATTATTTTTTCCATCAAGCTGTTTACCCTGTTGTCAATATTTGCAGTAGCAAGAGTCTTCGGGGTGAATTACAGCATTTACTTTGGATTTTCGTTCAATAATAATTATTGTTATGAATGTGTTAGTTTCGAGAGTGGAATCTCCAGTTTCACAAGAATAGATCATTCATAGAATTTTTGATATTCAATATCAATTTTGAATAATTTTTCCATAATATTGAAGAAACACAGTTCTATTCCTATCACATCCACATTTATTGGACTCTTATACAGTACTGCAGTTTCGTGTTGAAACCAAGGTGACAGTGATGAGAATATTATTATTGAATCTGCTTTAGATTTTTTGAAACTTGAGGCATTATCTTCTGAAGTTTCAATTCACTTCATGAAAAGAGAAGGACGCACTGAAAACGCAATGGAGAACTGCGTGATGACAATGCAAAAACCTGCGAGACTGCAATGATTTTAGGTTTATTACCAAATTTTAACATTTTATATTCATTAGCTTTCGGAATAGCTGAGGAAAAGCATGAAAATCCTGGAAAAAGTAGGAAAAACACTGAAAACCGGTGATTATGAGCATTTCTTTGAATTCTTTTCGAATCGTTTCTTAGTGCTCCTATAGTAGGCCAGCAACTGAACCACAAAATAGGTACAGAATGGAAAGTGTCAATGAAACGCCTATCTAACCAATGCTCTTTACATGGCGCAAGTACTAGACACGTCACGTGACCTTGGGAAGTTCCAGTCCTGGTCTTCCGATTGGCTCGTGGCAGTGAACGAGATCAATTGATCCGGATCATTAAAGTGATCCGAACCTAACGTCAATACTATTACAATGCGGCGCTTCCTAACAAGATGGAGGATTTTTGCGCCAGGGTACTAGCCAAGTTTCCATACTGTATGTATACTGTGACTGAATATACCTGCCATATTTGCACGTATTTGGTCCAGTACATTTTTAGCTCTTTTCTTCGTGAATCAGGGAATGAATACTCAAAAAAAAATATGGGAGTGTATAAATGATTTACTCAACACTAAAAGAGAGATTGGTACGCCTAAGATTGAGTCCGATGTTCTTAATCACCATTTTGCACATGTAGGTGAGTTGTATGCCAATAAACTAATTAATGATAGCCCTATACAACATACATTTGTTGATACTACAATTCCATCGTATAGTTCCTTCTTTTTGGCTTATACAGATGATGAGGAAATTTTGGCCACAATAAATTCTCTCAAAGGTAATTCTGCTCCTGGAGTGGACAATCTAACAGCTACTTGTCTAAAGAAGATTGCTCCCTCAATTACAAAACCTCTCAAACGTATCATCAACTAATGTTTCGAGGTGGGTCATTTTCCAAGACAGTTCAAAGTTGCCAAAATTGTTCCTATCCATAAATCAGGTGATCCGTCCAACCCTACCAACTACCGTCCTATTAGTCTGATGAATAATTTAGCCAAAGTAATGGAGAAGATAATTAAAAAAAGATTATTAGGCTATCTGAATAAATTCAACATTATTAATGAAAACCAGTATGGATTCCAGCCCGGTAAATCTACAGAGGATGCAATCACCAGATTATTACAAATTATAACAAAAAACTTTAATAATAAGAAAAAAACGTTGACAGTATTCTTGGATTTAGCCAAGGCATTTGACACTATCGCTCAAAAACGACTTCTGGAAAAAATGGAACACCTGGGGATTAGGGGTATACCACTAATATTATTCAAGAGTTACCTGTCAAATCGATCTCAGATACTCAACACAAGCAATATGAAACTCACTGATTTTGGTCTGCCGCAAGGTACTGTCCTATCTCCCATTTTGTTCTTAATCTATATCAATGATCTCCTTAAATTAAATATAAGAAATTGTGATATAATATCATTTGCAGACGACACTGCTCTAACTTTCACTGAAAACTCATGGGATGATGTAAAAATTGCAGCGGAAAGTGGACTGGCGTTCTCTTGGCTTAATCAACACATATTAACCCTCAACACAACTAAAAGCGTCTTCATGTTATTTTCACCCAATTCCCTTACTCAACCACGAACAATAGACAGTATAAAAATCCATCGATTAAACTGTAACGACCATAGACTTCTTAGCTGCTGTTCTTGTCAGAAAATTCAAAAAGAAAAAAAGTTAAGTACCTGGGTATCTTGTTGGATCCACACTTAAGGTGGGATAATCAAATTAATAACATGTGTTCCAAACTAAAATTCCTTATCTACAAATTTCACCAAATTAGACAACTGAGCAATATAAAAATAGCTAAACTAATCTATTATTCGTATGCTCAATCCGCTTTTCAATATGGTATACGGGCTTGGGGGGGAGCTTTGAATGCGCATTTCACAAAACTTTTCATTATTCAAAAACATCTTTTAAAAACTATTCTAGGCAAACCCAGACTTTTTCCAACAAAAGATTTATTCAGGGAGTTCAAGGTTTTAACAGTTCGACAACTTTTCATAAAAAATTTGGTACTATATATTATAAAAAATAAAAACTTATTTGAACCTCGAGAATCTCTTTTGGGCTTGCACCCCGCGCGAGACATTTTCCAATTTGTCAGAATGGACTTGAATGTGTGTAGGAGACAGTTTTCTTATATTTCCAATAAATTAATAAACCACATTCCCTTAAATATTCTTGAAAAAACAAACATAAACCAAAGGCTTAGATCAGACATAGATAAATGGATAATAGCAAATAAAATCGAGGAAAAATTGTTTTAAATGAACTAATTTTCGTCTACTCCATGGTTGCAGTTGACTTATCTACCTCTTACCGTTCCCTTCTTCTTCATTCTCCTTCTTCTTCGTCTTCTTCTTTCTTCTTGGCCTTTTCCGTCTTCTCTCCTTCCGTTCCTTTATTTTTAGTATCCTCTTTATTATTAAGTACTAGTTCTTATTCTGTATTTTTTCCAAGAAATTTGTTTTGGATCATTTTTGTTAAATATTTTTGAAAAACATTTATATTGCAACTCACACCTGCGCACAGGGTTTCCTTGCAGGTGTAGATTCTTATATATATATATATTTTTTTTTGTCTTGAAAGTGTTGTATATTTTTTTGAGAATCAATAAATTTGAATTTGAATCCGTAAGTGAGCGATTGAATCAGTGCCTTTTCGCTTCTAGATAATAATGCTCTATGAACTCATAATCAGCACATACTTCTTAATTAATTGTTGTATTGTTATTTATTTATTCAAATTTCACAATACACACATCAAATACATGATTAGAAAAGGATCAACAGGCCAAGCCCAAAACTGTTCCCATTCAGAATGTTAATAGTAGTAAGCCAATGTCTAAAAGGTAGGTTATGTTGTTTCACTTCGAATCAATTTCCGAGTCCAGAAATATACAAACCAACAATTAGAATTTAATTAGATTGGAAACCGAAAACAATAAAAATATTGCACCAAACTGTAATTCAAAACAATTATGAGGCGAAAAAAGCGAAAAACTGGAGGAAAAGTCATAACTCGAAAACTATGGAAGATATGGAAATATTAGTTCAAGAAAACTTGTAGGAAGTTCGTTAAGGTTCAATTCTGTATGGGATGGTAATGTCCGCTAGACACATGGTTGTCGAGATATAGGCGAAAACCCGAATATATTGTACTTTGAAACCACCCTCACCTCAATAGCACCAATTTTGATATGTCCACTATCACAAGCATAGCTGCAGAGTCAAAATTTTTTTTACAAACTCTTCCCTCTTCAATCTTACATTGACTGGACTATACAGTTAGAAAGAAAATTACACTTAGCTGACGATCAAAATTCAATTTTAGTATACAGATCATCGTTAAAAATTATTATAAATCATACAATCTTGATTGTCTCAGGGTAACAACTTAAACAGTGATCAGGATTCGATTAGTAGAATAGAATAGAAAGAGTTCTGTATTATTCAAGTCAACAAAATACAATATTAAACTCACATTCACGGCTTGATTAAACAATTGCCAGCCGAATTCGATTAGTCTATTAGTATTCGATTGGAGTATAAGAATATCAGAAGACTTCATATCTGAACTTTGGAGTATCTTGTTCTTTCAGACTTCTTAGCGCCCTGAAATTCCACAGTGTTGGATCTGGGGTAATATAGTTATTTGTGCAACTAGTGCGCAAAGTGACAGTTTGCTGCACCGAAAGAAACGGAATGGTTTCTTGAGTGCAGCAGAGGAACTTTCCTCAGGAAAGTATTTCACATCAAGTTTTTCCTACAGTTACCATTGAATATGAAAAGTGGGTAATTATGGGTAAAATTACCTGAAATGCATCAAATGTTTTTCTGTGTAATTTTATTATTAATAAAAACCTTAATTTATTGTCAAATTGAATAAAAATGTTGTCCTTGGTTATAATATCTAATTAATAATTTGCTCGTTGTGCTTCGTTGCTCACTATAGCAGCCCAGTCACTCTTACCAACTTCATTTTGATTTTGCTGCACTGTTGCTCCATATAACCTACTAAGTATTTTGCGTTGTCATGTTGCAAATCTGGAGTGCAGAAAAATTTTTCCCGCACTAGAGCGGAAAAGTGATTCTTTGCGTTCTGTAATTAGTGCAGCAATGGCCACTTTTCAACGTAACTGTAGGAAAAAACAATTTCAGGTAGTCAAATATGTTGGCCTATCGGTTGATGATAATATGATGTGGAAGAGTCATATTGATTCTATGAAGAATTATTCTCGATGCCTACTACACAGATTGCATCATTTGGAAATGATTGGTTGTGTCATCATCATTTGGTTGTGTCCAAGGTTCGTTTCAAGGGATATCTATTTTGCATTGTCTCAATCTCGTATCTCTTATGGACTGGTGTGCTGGGGCAGCACATTTTATATGACTCACCTGAAATCACTCATCACTCTTCAGAAGTCTATGATCTGCCTCATTGATGGAGGATGTAGACGTGGGGACTTGTTGAATGCTTGTCAATCATTGGATGTCATGCCTCTAAGATACCTATATGTCTTCAATGTAATCCACTCAGTTCTTGAGTGAAGATGGCGCGTTCATCCAAGCTGAAAGGCATTACAGTACAAGAGTAATGGAGAGGCTATGCACTCCAAGGCTGTTTTTGACATCTTTCCTATTTTTGCAAGGCAGGTTTCACAGCAGGGTTCCTCAAGACATCATTGATTCAGCATTCCTGAGGCATCGTTTCGATGAGGTATCGTTCCTGAGGCATCTTAGGAGGTTTTTGTTAACTCATTGTATTGATGAGATTGAGGGTTGGTATCGGGTGGTTGATTGATTCTTGTCTGGATAATGATTAGTAACTATTTTAATGTATCATTCATTGCTGTTTTTCTTTTCCTTTACAAACAGAGTTTCTCAGTTTTTATTATCTTTCTTTTTTTCTTCTTGATAATAATTACATTTTCATTTTCATTTTTGTTTTGGGGATTTTAACACTGCATGGGCACTCTTTGATACACTGCATAAAGACTTAACTCCTGAGCGCGGATGACAATTTCATAGTTTAATCATATTAAACTAATGAGTTCTACAATAATATTGAGCAAGAAAAATGATGAAAAATGCAAAGTTAAGGAACTACTGTAATATAGGTGATAAATTAGGTAAATAGGTAATATTTAGGTGATAAATTTATTGAAGAATGAATGTTAAGTGACACATAACCTAGTTACATTTGGACTGGTGTATAAATTAGAATTGGAACCGTTTTGGGCTTATAAGTTTGTGGTACTTTTCTGTAAGTTGTGTAATTCTCATTGATTCAATAAATAAAATTTAAAGAGAGAGACAGGCGATAAGACGAGGTGATAAGAGAAAGAGAGACAATAAAACATGAGAGACGATGAGCGGCCGATTATCACCTCGTGTTGACAGCAACTTAAAAGTAGGAAGTGACCATACAACAATTTTATCCGACCACTCTGCTTTCTTATAGAGCTGCGATTATAAATAACCAACCAACACGGCGCATTCCGGGGGCGCGGCCACCATTACTCTAACAACACGGTCCGTTCCTAACATTCTTTCGCGGTTTTTTCGAATTTTTTTGCTAAGAATGATCACTCTGCTAGTGCGTGGGTGAGGAGAAGATAATTCCGATTATAATACTGTCTGTTGATTCCACTAAAAATTTACCTTCACTCACGGTGACTGCTGTCTATTTTGTTTTTAAAATTTCAGTCATTCAGTTATTACAACTGAACACGCTGACTGCTGTCTATTAATTTAGTTTTAGAAGTTTCAGCATAGAGAAACAATAGCGTAAGTAGATATTCCATGGTATAGGGCGTTTATGTCGCAACTTTCACTGTTATCATTAATTACTGTTATCAATATGAGAGACTAATAGCGTCATAAAAGTTCACAGAAGAGAATTACGTGGACTATCAGCTTGAGATTACAGTAAAAGTTGCGACATAAACGCCCTATACCATGGGATATCTACTTATACTATTGTTTCTCTATGGTTTCAGTCATTTAGTTATTACAACTGAAACTGTAGTTACATTAGTTAGAGGCTTTACTTTAGCTATTTACTTTCCTCATTTTTGTTGTGAATTCCACTTGGAATCTATATTATAAAAGCGTAATGGCACTCACTCACTGACTGACTGACTGACTGACTGACTAGTTCACTCACTCACTCACTCGCAGAACTAAAAATCTACTGGACTAAAAACGTTCAAATTTGGTAGGTATGTACAATTGGCCCTTTAGAGGCGCACTAAGAACGGATTTGAAAAAAATTCCAAAGATACGCCCAGAATCTGCGTTTTTCCAGCGTTTTTTAGCGTTTTCTCAGCTTTATCGAGAACAAATGAACAGAAAATGTTGAAATTCAGCTCAGCTAGGGTGTAATAATGTTGTGTTGGAAGGAATTTGTAATAACGTCAAAGATACGCCCAAAATTAGCGTTTTTCTGCTTTTTCTCAGATTTATCGAGATCAAATGAACAGAAATTGTTCAAATTTAGTACAGAAGATCAGCTAGGGTGTGATAATGTTGTATTGGAGGAAATTTGCAATAACGTCAAAGATACGCCCATAATTAGCGTTTTTCCAGCGTTTTTTTGCTTTTTCGCAGATTTATCGAGAACAAATGAACAGAAGTTTTTCAAATTCAGTAAAGAAGCTAAGCTAGAGTGTAATAATGTTGTGTTAGAAGGAATTTGAAATAACGCCAAAGATACACCCAAAATTAGCGTTATTTGCGTTTTCTCAGTTATTTCATCAAGTAATAGACAGAAAATTATCAAATTTGGTACAGAGGTTTAGCTAGGGTCTAAAAATTTTGTGATGAGGTGACTTTAATATTCCATCAAAGATATGCCCAAAATCAGCGTTTTTCCAAAGCTTTTCTCAGCTTTTCTGCGTTTTCTCAGTACTTTGACTTTCTGATTGAATGAAGCATGCTCAAATGAAAAATGCAGGCGAACGAAGCGAGCCCGCTGATCTCACTTTTGGACGATTCAGTTGGGCGTCCAGGGGGCGGAGCCCCCTGGCTAAACGTATATGGCGAGCGAAGCGAGCCTGACGGCTAGTCTACCTGATATAATCACGTTGACTTCTGTGTATTTGGTAGTGAAAATCCTAGTTATTCAGATATTTATTTACTTATTTATTTATTCGGGGACAGAATCACAAATCATATAAATATGATTAGGAAGGAACAACAGGCTTGGCCCAAATCTATTCCATTCCCAAATTTTGATAAATTAATAAAATGTCCAAAAAATAGGTTATGTTTCTACTGTAAAACGTTCAAGTTCAATTTTCGTCCAAATATATATATATATATATATATATATATATATATATATATATATATATATGAGCTAAACATCTTGAATTTAGAGAAATTAAAACACCAAACTATATTTAAATAGATATGAGAGATATGAGAAGACTCTCCTCATTTGTTACTTTCCTTTCAATTTTTTCTCCGTTTATCACTCTTGTTTTGCAGCCACCAGTGCAAACTACGAATCACATATTTCTACTTTCCTTGCCCTATTACCATAGGTAAGGAAAGGATTGCTTTCCGAAAAAAATTGAGATACCCCAATTTCTATACGTTTCAAGGTCCCCTGAGTCCAAAAAAGTGGTATTTGGGTAATGGTCTGTATGTGTGTGTGTGTGTGTGTGTGTGTGTGTGTGTGTGTGTGTGTGTGTGTGTGTGTGTATGAGTGTATGTGCGTCTGTGTACACGATATCTCATCTCCCAATTAACGGAATGACTTGAAATCTGGAACGTAAGGAAAATGTTGTCAAAAACAGGGTTTTTCGCGATTTTCTCGAAAACGGCTCCAACGATTTTGTTTAAAGTTATACCTGAAATAGACGTACATCGATAAGCTTCATCAACTGCCATAATCTGTAAAAATTTCAGGAGCTCAGCCCCATTTATACAAAGTTTGATTCTATATTCTCAATTATCAGGCTTCAGATACAATTCAAACAGAAAATTTCGAGTGGAAAAGATTGAGCATGATAATCCCTACAGTATTAATGTTCAGTAGCATTTCCACCTAAAATTAAAAATAAGCTCGAAATTCGAGAAAATGTGATTATCCAATTATTGCAAACTGTTGGCAACTGTTGATTCTATTAAATGATTCACTATGAAGAGATAGCAGACCTCGTGTGTCTCCAGCGTTATTGCCCTGTCACCAGCTGGCTCAAATCTTTGAATAGTAGACTTGAGATGCGCGGGAACACTAGCTTCAGGTGATCAATTTTCATAACGGCAAGGAAAGTTGTGTGAGTGCGCCACACCAGATTTTTTCTGTTAAAATCAATCGTGAAACAAAAGTTTAAAAGTCTTTTAGTGTGCATGCTTACAGGCTATACTACATGGGTTGTTTTATGCCATTAGTATTAATATCGGGAAACCGAGCTGCGCTCGTTATTGATAAACAGAACTCAATTCTTTAAAATGATTGGGGAAGAACTAACAGGCGCAGCCCAAAACTGTTTCTCCCCCGAATTTTGATTTATACACTATAAATATTCCAAAGGTAGATTATGTTCCATACACTTGAATTCAGGTGGAATTTTCAGTCCAAATATTTGAAAACATAAAAGTTCTAATTTAGATTGTTTACATACCAAATTGAATAACAAAATAACACTCATTTATCATTTAAGCTTGGTTCAAACCAAGTTATTGACAAAATGTTAATAACATAATCCTTATAGATTCCATTAGATTGAACGGAAGTTGACAAACGCATATGTTCATCATGTGTGCGATAAGTTATGTTCAATCTAATAGAATCTATAAGAATTATGTTATTAACATTTTGTTAATAACTTTGGTGTAAACCCAGCTTTAGAACAGTGAAATAATGATTAACTTTGAATATTATGATATATACCATCTCATGTCAACAAATCAGATTACTGTATTTTGATAGAGTCAATTAAAATTTCTAGATTTCTCGCGAGATATATAGTAAGCTATATTGATTACACAGCTGATCTTCTACACAGGCACACGCATATTCTGTTATCGACAGACGACGAAATCATCATCTGTTTTTCCAAGGATGAATTAACCTTTTCATGTCCTTCAGCGAGTTTTCCCAGGGATGAGACCTAGTGCAATCGAATTTTTATATCATAAACCTACTATGTTCCAAATTTCGTGAAAATCTTTAGAGCCGTCTTCGAGATCTGGTAGAATACAAACATATAAAAATCTAAACAGCTAAACATCCAAACATCTAAACACATAAACAGAAGTTGCTCGTTTAATAGTATGGGATCAACTTTGAATATTATGATAAATACCATCTCATGTCAACTAATCAGATTACTGTATTTAGATAGAGTCAATTAACATTTTTAGATTTCCCGCGAGATACGGTAAGCTAATTGATTACACAGCTGATCTCCTACACAGGCACACGCATATTCAGTTATCGACAGACGACGAAATCATCATCTGTTTTTCCAAGGATGAATTAACCTTTTCATGTCCTTCAGCGAGTTTTCCCAGGGATGAGACCTAGTGCAATCGAATTTTGATATCATAAACCTGCTATATTCCAAATTTCGTGAAAATCGTTAGAGCCGTTTTCGAGATCCGTTGAACATAAATAACCAAATATCCAGATATAAAAATATAAAAAGATATACAGAAATTACTCGCTTAATATAATAGAATGATAGGCGTGTTTCTTGGGACAATGTAGAAGTATTGAATTTGGTGTGAGATCGGTTTCAATATTGAATATTTGAACAGCTCTCTAACTCTATCTCTCTCTCTCTCTATTTTTCTTCCATCGACTTTCTCTTTTCCACTCTCTCTCTCTCTTTTTTGGTAGAGAGTTAGTGGTGAGGATATTTTTTAATATTCTCTCCGAAGAATGGACATTGATATGTCCAAAGCTCCGCCAATTTATGTAGATGCATAACAATATGATTATCTATAGTTATTATATTACAAATTGCTTTTTTATATCATATACCAGTAAAGTTCAATAAATTTTTTCTTAGTCTACATTATGTAAATTCATCTATAATTTTGCTGTATTGTAAGCTATTGTATATAAGTGTATAAGCCAGTATATATTGTAATCTACATGAATAAAGCACTCAATCAATCAATCTATCTCTCTATCTCTATTTCTCTCTATCTCTCTCTCTCTCTCTCTCTTTGGTAGAGAGTTAGTGGGGAGGATATTTTTTAATATTCTTTCCGAAGAATGGACATTGATATGTCCAAAGCTCCGCCAATTTATGTAGATGCATAACAATATGATTATTATCTATAGTTATTATATTACAAAATGCTTTTTCATATCATATACAGTTCAATAATTATTTTCTTAGTCTATATTATGTAAATTCATCTATAATTTTGCTGTATTGTAAGCTATTGTATATAAGTGTATAAGCCAGTATATATTGTAATCTACATAAATAAAGTACTCAATCAATCAATCAATCAATCAATCAATCAATCAATCTCTCTCTCTTTCTCTCTCTCTCTCATTCTCTCTCTCTCTCTCTCTCTCTCTCTCTCTCCGATGTCAGCTGACTGTCACGCGATAGCGAGCAATAAAAATGTTTTTTGGTAGAAGAGTACTATGGCCGTTTAAACGTTTTTATAGATGTTTCTTTTTAATTACCGTGTAGTTGGCAATAGACACTGCATTGTCCAATGAAGTGAGAAAAAAGGATGCTTCAAACATGCTCTGTAGGTATTATTCTTTTTTCTGCTGTATTAGTACTGTTGGTGCTTCATCGAACGAGTATTTTACAAGAAAACTCGTACTGGTTTATTGAACGATTTTAGCGAGTTTTATAATTTGTTGGACTACTCATGGTTTCCTATGACAAACTGTGTTTAATGCTCTATTACATCCGTGCTCATGATAAAAAAATGTTTAGCTGAGTTCAAATATGTAATATTTTTTTTAATGTGCGTGTTTGTAGGGCAACTGTGTATGGACAAGCGTGACTGTGTTTTATAATTTATTGGAGTAGTAATGGTTTCTTACGGCAACTGTGATTAATGCTCTATTACATCCGTGTAGGGATGTCAATCCCGGGACTGATTTCCAATCCCGGTATTTCGGGATTATCCAATATCAATCCCGGGATCCCGGGACTGATCCCGGGATTGGCAAAAATCAGTTTGATGCATTTTTAACCAATCGTTCCTCCCAATTGGATGTTCAGTAACAGTGTGTGGAGATGAGAAAGGGCCCATTAAAAGAGGGAGAGGCTATTATTAAAATGAAAAAAAAAATACTTGGGAATAATATTAAAATTGAACATTCTATTTCTATAAATGTTTTCAAGATTAGGAGTAACTGTTTAATTTCATGTCCTAAATTTGCTGTATCCTCGATGATAGTGAGAACTGAGGAAAGCAAGATAACTCATCAGAGTCTTTTTTATGTAGAACAAAAGCATTTCGATCCTACATCAGGACGGGATAAAGCTCACACTTTAATTACGTCAAATACTGTGAAGTGAATTAATATCACTTGAATTAATAATAAAATAGAACACTTTTTATAAGACCGTAACGCCATACCGACCAAACAACGCGACAGCTGAACCACTACACTACTAAATGAAATTATTTCGTATGGCAACTATAATATTTACTTCAACTAGATATTCTACTAATGATAGAGGAAGAGAAGAGAAGAGGAATAATTAGACAGAGAGTGAATCGTTTTTTATTTCTGATTTTTTAAGTCTTTTCAAAGTTCGGAATGCATTTCAAGGAAATGCCAGCAGCACTATTGCAAATATTGCGCCGTCTAGACTTGTAATTGTGGTGCTGTGTAAACAGAAACAAGTTTAGAGACATATCAACCGATCAACAACCATTCTGCCAATTATGCGAACTGATAATGCGAACTCTATAAATTCAGTACAGAGTACAGTATACAATCAATATTATGTATATGCAACTGTAGGCTGTGCCTGTAGAATAAATTAGTCAAACACTTAGAACAACAAATTAGTTATAAAAACTCATATTCATCACCGTAAATAAATTCAATATTGAATTGTTTTTTGGAAAAATATGATTTACAATTTCAGGTTCACAATCCCGAAAATCCCGGGATTGACGCTGAAAAATCCCGGGATTTTTAGGTATCAAAAATGGACCGGGATCCCGGGATCCCGGGATTGACATCCCTACATCCGTGCTAATGATAAATGTTTAATTGAGTTCAAATATCCCATACATTTTGTAACTTGTTCAAATGTGTGTGTTTGTAGGGCAACTGTGTGTGGACGAACGTGACAGGACGCAGCGTGACAGTGGAGGATACGCCGCTGCTACAGCTGACGGACCTGGAGAGGAGAGTGCTGCAGAAAGTGGCGTTGGCAAAACTGCAGGCGCTCAATCTGGGTGTCGCCATCAGGACGCCATCTGGTGAGTTGATTTCACAATATTATATTAGAGATTTTTGATTTAGGGACTATACAGAGTGTTTCAGAAGCAGTGTCGAACATTTTAGGGTATTTCTCTTGGATCTGGATGATAGGAGACTACAATAATGTCGTATTTGAAGTGTCCAAAGCTCAGTGGTTATCCTTATAGCTGACATTTTGTTTTTTACTTAAGAATTTTTATCTCAAGAATGAAATGTTGTATTGATTTGAAATTTGACATGAATATTTATGCTATGAAGACTCAACTTTAAATAATAAAATGAAAAATTTTCGATGTAAATTTATAAAATGGCGGCCATTTTAAATTTTTGATTGCAAATTCCACGAGAACCGTTCACTTTACAAACAATTATTTACAAAAGACAAAAATTAAGAAAATTTTTACAAGATTTCAATGATATCTTATTCATTAAGATTGGTCAAAGAATAACAAAGGTATTGATTCTTTTCGTACTGCATGCATGAATGCATAATTTGTTTAGTTGTACTTCAAATTTTCTTCAATTATTTAAGTATTATTTCATTTCACTCATTTTTCATTTTAGTATTCCGTGCAGAACTTAAGATTGTATAATCACTTGATGTAATTGCATTTTATATTAATGTATTTATAATCATCATCATAAATGTTTCTACATTTAATTTCTTATTTCCAATATTAATTTGTTTAGTTGTACTTCAAATTTTCTTTGTTTTTCAAACGATTAATGTAATGGAAGCAAAATGGATCATTGATCTGTTGCTTCCACATATTCTTGTTTTCAATAAATAAATAAATGACCAATTGTCACCATTTAAACATCAATATTCAATTTTCAATTCCGATTGTATTCAAGATGGAGCTTTTAACTCGGTAAGGCTCCATATGATTTAAAATCCAGCTGATTTTACAATGTCTTTCAGATGATCTTGTTTATTTATATTTATAGTCATCCATGCAGTACGAAAAGAATCAATTTCTTTGTTATTCTTCGACCAATCCCAATAAATAAGATATCATTGAAATTTTGATAAGATTTGCTAAATTTTTGTCTTTTGTAAATTGTTTGTAAGGTGAATGGTTTTCGTGAAATTTGCCATCAAAACTTTGAAATGGCCGCAATTTTGAAAATTTACATCGACATTTTATTATTTAAAGTTTATTTTTGGTATAGCATAAATATTCATGCAAAATTTCAGATCAATACAACATTTAGTTCTTGAGATAAAAATTCCCAAGTAAAAAAAAAACAAAATGGCAGCTATAAGGATAACCACTGAGTTTTGGACACTTAAAATACGACATTTGTAGTCTCTTATCATCCAGGAAAAACACCCTAAAATGTTCGATACTACTTCTGGAACACTTTGTATATAAAAAAAACATAATTTTGTGTGAATAGGTACCACAAATAATGCTCATAAACAAGTGAGATATACAGAGGGGTTCAGAAAAACGTAAACACACTTTTACAGTAATTAATAATTTTGTACAAACTTCGATTATTTCCCATGAGCTGATTCCATTATCTTTTCATGAATATTTAAACACACTATTAAGAGTTCTCTTCAATAGAAAGGTTTTTTGGCTTGAAACATTGTGGTAGTACTGGAATGTGATCCGGACTGTACTTTGTTGAATATTCGACCTTCTAGAATGAATCTTGACTATGAAATGAGAATGATGATTGACATTTCCAATACAACGAAAAGAATGTGAAGAGATGTATGGTTAAATATTGATGTATTGTTTTTCAAAAATCAAAGTTCTTGTATCTTGTATCTTGTATCATGTATCTTGTATCTTGTATCTTGTATCTTGTATATTGTATCTTGTATCTTGTATCTTGTATCTTGTATCTTGTATCTTGTATCTTAGTCCAGTCAAATGGTCGTTTTTCAGGAACACCACCTAAAGAATTTTTCTCGACAGTTCTAAATGTATTTTGGGGCGCTGAATTCGAATCTGGAATTTGCTGACACGCCAGAGGGCGGCTTCACTCCCAAAACCCCTAAAATTTCGGACTTTTTTCAATTTTCCCATTTTATATCGTAAACCTTGAGTTTCTCAAGAAAAATCATTCTTGACAAGATTAAAGAGAATAAAATTTCCAATATATTGAGTGGTCGCGCAGGATTCTACCATTTTTGGTTCCGGAGCTACGAATTTTCGAAAAAGGGGTATTTTTAGGGGTTTTCAAAACTATGCAAACCTACCACTTCTACCCTATACAACTTGGATATTTTTCTAGTATAGTTAGAAAAACCACACATCACAGGAAAGAACAATTCATTATGAACAGGATTCCTTAGAAATTTTCGAATTTAGTAGTGGGGGGAGGAAGAATACACCCAAAAATAGAGAATCATGTCCTTCAGCCAAAATACAAATTTTTCATTATAATAAATTTTCAAGGCCTTCCTAGCAAAAAAAATACATATTTCGGCTGAAATCATCTCACGCGGGTTATTTTCTATGAGAATCACCCGTTAGAAACATTCAATTTCAGAATTTCCTAGTGGGGGGTACGTCATAAGGATACGTCAAAAATCAAAACTTTAAACACCTATAACTTTTGATACAATGATCAGATCTACTCGTACTACAGCTCATTCTTCTCAGCCCGTCAAGGCGGTTCATGTATCATAACTGAATATATAGAGATTGGCCATTTTTCTGTGTATTTAAATAGGGGCTAAAATACACTAAAAGGGGATTTTTTATTTTTTCATCAAATTCCAGTCATGATACATGATTTTGAACTGGACTATCTTGTATCTTGTATCTTGTATCTTGTATCTTGTATCTTGTATCTTGTATCTTGTATCTTGTATCTTGTATCTTGTATCTTGTATCTTGTATCTTGTATCTAGTATCTTGTATCTTGTATTTTGTACCTTGTATCTTGTATCTTGTATTTTGTTTCTTGTATCTTGTATCTTGTATCTTGTATCTTGTATCTTGTATCTTGTATCTTGTATCTTGTACCCTGTATCTTGAACCTTGTATCTCCTATCTTGTGATTTCAATATTACTTCTCCATCTGAAACAATGACAAATTATAATAATGGGTCAGTGATGTGGTGGTGTGTTGGACAGAGGCCGTTTCATCAACGGTGCAGAAACCAAAGCGACGCGCGCATCTTTTGAAGAGGAAAGCCATCACCACTGGATTCTTCGACACCAGTCGAAAAGACCAGGAGAAAAAAGGTAAGCTATTCAATAGTCACAAGGAGTACCACAAGAACTGAAGAACTGTTTGTGTTTTAAAACGAATTGAAACTAATTCATAAACTCAGTACCACTATTATTAATCACTCTTTCCCACTACAGGAAGGTCTACTGAGAGCAAATCAACCTTATCGTATTTTAATAACTGTGTTATCTGTTTCAACTATCTCAACTGATCTTAAGTGATTTTATAACTATCATGATCGACGATCGACTTATTTAATCAAATTTAACCTAATTTTATATTGAGACTAGCCGTCAGGCTCGCTTGCTCGCCATATCCGTCTAGCAGGGGGGCTCCGCCCCCTGGACCCCGACTGGATCGTCCAAAAATGAGATCAGCAGGCTCGCTTCGCTCGCCTGCATTTTTCATTTGAACATTTTTATCATATTATGTTAGGACGGGGGTCCAGACTAAACGTCCGGCTAAACGGATATGGCAAGCGAAGCGAGCCTGACGGCTAGTAATATAATATTCCCAGGAATAGCTCTGATTGAAGTAGCAGTGCCCAATCAATTTTTCCGCGATAATTGCATTTCAATCTTCAACTTGGTGCCAACCTAACAAAGTCAACTTAACTAATGCCAACCTGACAAAATTAATAATTTAGTTACCAGTTAACAACTATTTCGAAGAGGTACTCTCTCTAGATTATAGTTCTATATTAACATATGGTATGGCCTTTTTCAATTATAATCAAGAGAATAAGAACAATATACATGCTAAAAGACGAACTTTAAACCCTTAAAGACCACCTTGAAGTTGAAATATTGCCAAAAGATTTCTTAGTGCGCCTCTAAAGGGCCAACTGAACATACCTACCAAATTTGAACGTTTTGGTCCGGTATATTTTTAGTTCTGCGAGTGAGTGAGTGAGTGAATCAGTCAGTCAGTCAGTCAGTAAGTGAGTGCCATTTCGCTTTTATATATATTTATAAATATAGATGTTGCATGTAGCCCGTATCCTACAATGTGAATATTTTCATTCATTCATTCATTTATTGTATAAAACACTATAATCATAATACAATTATGACATTGGAGGAAAAACTAGGCTGAGCCTGTACTATTTCTCTCCAAAAAATTGACATAATGTTAATCTTGTCCGAGAGTTGAGGTTATGAATGTAATCACTTGATTTTCGGTCCAGGAATGATGATTATTTTTGCAGATAAGAATTCATTTCTCTTTCAAAATAGCAGTATCCAATCAGTAGAGTAATCGAATCAAATTTAATCCAATGAACTTATGATATTCATTTATGATGAGTGATTTCCAAAGTATTGCTTTCCAAAAAAAATTGGGGTACCCCAATTTGTGAATTTCCATACGTTTCAAGGTCCCCTGAGTCCGAAAAAGTGGTTTTTGGGTATTGGTTTTTATGTGTGAGTGTATGCATGTCTGTGTACACGATATCTCAACTCCCAATCAACGGAATGACTTGAAATTTGGAACTTAAGGTCCTTACAATAATAAGGACCCGACACGAATAACTTCAATCAAATGTGATTCAACATGGAGGCTAAAATGGTGAAAATGTTGTCAAAACCAGGGTTTTTCGTGATTTTCTCGAAAACGGCTTCAACGAATTTTAATAAATTCATACCTAGAATTGTCATTGATAAGCTGTATCAACTGTCACTAGTCCCATATCTGTAAAAATTTCAGGAGCTCCACCCCATCTATGCAAAGTTTGATTCTAGATTCCCAATTATCAGGCTTCAGATACAATTTAAACAAGCTTGAAAATCTCTACAATTAATGTTCAGTAACATTTTCACCTAAAATTGGAAATAAGCTCGAAATTTGAGAAAATTGTATTATTCAATTGCAAACTTTTGGCAACTGTTGATTCTATTGAATAATCCACTATGAAGAGATAGAAGACCTCGTGTGTCTCCAGTGTTATTGTCCTGTCACCAGCTGGCTCAGATCTTTGAATAGTAGACTTGTATGTTCCATACACTTGAATCCAGGTGAAATTCTCAGTCCAAATATTTCAAAACTTGAAAGTTCTAATTCAGATTGTTTACAAACCAAATTGAGTAACAAAATAACACTCACTAATCACTTAGAACTGTAAAATAATGATTAACTTTGAATATTATGATATATACCATCTCATGCCAACAAATCAGATTACTGTATTTTGATCGAGTCAATTTAAATTTCTAGATTTCTCGCGAGATACGATAAGCTAATTGATTACACAGCTGATCTCCCACACAGGTACACGCATCTTCTGTTATCGACAGACGAAATCATCATCTGTTTTTCCAAGGATGAATTATCCTTTCCATTTCCTTCAGGGAGTTTAACCAGGGATGAGACCTAGTGCAATTGAATTTTGATATCATAAACCTACTATATTCCAAATTTTGTGGAAATCATTAGAGCCGTTTTCGAGATCCGTTGAACATAAATAACCAGATAACCAGATATAGAAATAGAAAAAATAAACAGATATAAAGAAATTGCTTGCTAAATATCCTATTATATTAAACGAGCAATTCCTGTATTCATATATCTGGTTATTTTTATAACTGGCTATTTTTATATCTGGTTATTTATGTTTAACCGATCTCGAAAACGGCTCTAACAATTTTCACGAAATTCGGAACATAGTGGGTTTATCATATGAAGATTCGATTGCTCTAGGTCTCATCCTTGGAAAAACTCGCTGAACGACATTGAAAGGATAGGTAATTCATCCTTGGCTGAAACAGCTGTAGATAGTAGAAAGTGAGTATGTGAGAAATCAAAATATCGCATCCCCGAAATTCATAAGATGACGTATAGCCATCTGTGAAATATAAACACGATCATTTTAGAGAATTGTGCTATGTTTACCAATAAATAAAAATAACGAGCGAAGCTCGGTGCCCCGATATTAATAGGATAATAATAATGATGTGTATTCAAGACTTTAAACTACGAGATTGTGATCTTTAGCTATGAGAATGTGATGATGATGAAGGTGATGAAGGAGAAGGAAAAATAGAAGAGAGAGAGAATGACGAAGTGAGAGAAAAACGAGAGGTGTGTGTGGGACTTGAAGAGCGAATGAACGGGAGTGACTGTGATGGCAAGAGCTAATTTTAAGCACACCTGTTGAGAAGCACCGGTACTTGGACTTAGACGAGGGGACTTACGACTTCAACCTGGCTCAACCGGCTGAATAAATTCCCCAACTAAAACTACTTACATTATTTGGGCAGCCTGTGACGTAAGCATTCAGCAAATTCAATAATAAGAAATAATCAGCAAATTTGAACAAAAACAATATAGAAATATTAGCTAATTTTTGTTGTTTCAAACTTTTTCTACTTCTGTGTACTGCATACTTTCAATTCCCGTAATTATTATTAATATTGGGGCACCGAGCTTCGCTCGTTATTTATTTATTGACTTTTGATAAACCGAACACAATTCTTTAAAATGATTGGGGAAGTACTAACAGGCACAGCCCAAAACTGTTTTTTCCCGAATTTTGATTTATACACTATGAATTGTCCAGAAAGTAGGTTATGTTCCATACACTTGAATTCAGGTTCAATTTTCTGTTCAAACATTTGAAAACAGAAAAATTATAATTTAGATTATATACAAACCAAATTGAATAACAAAATGACACTCACTAATCACTTGAAATTGTCAAATAATGATCAACTTTGAAATTATGACATACTCTAGTTTAGTTTAGGATTATCATGTCATGTCAAAGAATCAGATTATGTTGATCAAATCGATTAAATTGTCTAGCTAGATTAAATTTCTCGCTGATTGATTATGATTACACAGCTGGAAATAATTCTGTCTCTCTCCCACACAGGCACACGCATCTTCTGTTATCGAGAGACGACGAAATTACCATCTGTTTTCCAAGGATGAATATTATCCTTTAATGTCGTTCAGCGAGTTTTCCAAAGAATGAGACCTAGTGCAATCGAATCTTTATATCATAAACCTACTATGTTCCAAATTTCGTGAAAATCATTAGAGCCGTTTTCGAGATCCGGAAAACATAAATAACCAGATATAAAAATAACCAGATATATACAGAAATTGCTCGCTAATTTAATTAATAAAACTGAAAAAATTCTAACATTGTAACAATATGTACATGTGAAAATGAATGACTGATTATTCAATTAGATATTATTATAATAATATCAAAAAATTAATAAATTATCAAAAAACTCTGAAAAATCTCGAAAAAAGTAATAATATGGAAGATAGTAGGCTACAATGCTACACATACGTTTTGAATTTTCAAAGAAAAACTCAAGTATTTTTTGTATCAATTAAATAAAACTGAAAAAAATTCTAACATTGTAACAATATGTACATGTGAAAATGAATGACTAATTATTCAATTAGATATAATAATAATTATTGATGATATTATTATTTGAATTATACTATTTTTAATAGTATTATAATAATAAGATATTATTATTATGTTGACAATGCCTTTCGCTATCATAGTTTGTAAATTTCAGCTTGTATGGAAAATTCTCATAAAAATGTAATCTCACAGGATACAAGTTTATAGGCTACATTTAAATTTGTAAATTCCAATCCCTAAATTTGTCAGGTTGGGATTTAATCAAGTTTTTCTTCAGGATGATTTGGAGGGGATTTTTAGAGGTTAGCGGTAGAAGGGGGGCCTCAGAGAGGATTCGAACACTTGGCAACAGCAATTATAAATACTTGAAAGGTCAGAGTATCAAGACATTTCTGGAAAGCAGTGAGAAAGAGAGAGAATGAAAAGAAACCGAAATTTCGAAAGAACACACAGCTCATTGTTTTCAGTTAAAGCATTTATGATGATTAATGGTTTCAGCTGTAACTGGTGCGGCGCTGACGCACGCGTATGTGCGCAAGCGAGCACTTCAAGAAACCACAAACAAATTTATAACAAACACTCAAAAATAAGCCACCAGTCGATATGTTGGCAGACAGATTTAGTTCAGTCAAAATCAGGTTTCGTACAATTGGAATATCCGTCACAAAACAACAGGCAATCATTATTTAAAAATATGAATATTTGTTCAGATCCCCAACGAGAGAGTATAGAATGTTACATTATGTTGGTTCCAACTCAAATTTCAATTCAAAAGTAGTATAGACATTTCCCCATGCAGACCGTTTAATTAAGAGCTCCATTACTAAAAAAATCATCTGAGTGTATTTATAAGATTGTTTTTATTTTTTGTTGTTGCTTGGTTTGAGACTGTGTTTACTGTAAAAAATATTCATCTTTGTGTACTCCATTACTAAAAAAAAGCATCTAAAGCTGCGTTTACACCTAAGTTAATAACACAAGTTATTAACAAAAAGTTATTAACTTGACTGAATCGTCAAAATTTCTCTTGACAAAAGTTAATAACTCATGTTTCTAACAGAAAATTACTTGTTATTAACAAGATCTTGTTATAAATATAAATATAAATATAAATATAAATATAAATGATTTCATTTAACGAGACTATTCATATGATATAACAGCCGGAATAAAAAGCAGAAAATTGTCTTCAAATTTGAATTGAAACATGTGTGTGATCATAAAAATAATGATCTTCATCTATCTGATCTAATGTAAATAAATTATAATGCGTTTACACAAGAGTTCAAAACGAAAGTTTTCAACATAAGTTAATATCATTTTCTTTTCGCTGCTAGTTTTGTTATCAACAAGAGTTAATAACTTTGTCACGTGTTTTGTCTGCAGCTGTATAGTTATTAGGGAACAGCTGTAGTTGTAGGGTAGGGATGCTGGGCGAGAGGGTTGCGGGGAAGATAGTAACCTGTTATTAACAAAAGTTACTGACTCTCGATGGATAACATAAATCTTGTTAATAACAAGGAATTTTCTGTTGAAAACACAAGTTATCAACTATTTTCAAGAGAATTTTTTGTCGATTCAGTCAAGTTGACAACTTTTTATCAATAACTCAAGTTATCAACTCCGGTGTAAACGCAACTCAACATGATGTTATTAACTTTTGTAATTAACATCAGTTGATAACAGAAATGTTAAAAACTTGTGTTATTAACTCGGTGTGAACGCAGCTTTTGTGTATTCATTAAATTGTTTTTATTTTTTGTTGTTGCTTGTTTTGAAGCTGTGTTTGCGTACATAAAGGTGCGTATAGATATACGCGCCGCGATCATGAGCAATTCACTTTTAATCAGCTGATTATATCTGTATTTTTACAGAAACGGTAAGATACAGATATAAAAAGCTTGTCATCAGCTGATTTGTGAAAGTGAACTGCTCATGTTCTGTACGCACCTTATGATTTTCCTTTGTTAATTTTTTTTGGAAATTAATATCTTCCTTCTGTTTCCAAGTTGGTTTGAAAGAACGGGAATACAAAACTTTGAACTAATACTAACTTGGAAGGGAGACCGCTTGAACCAACTACTCTGAATGATTCATGAGTTGTTAAATCGATTCCCAGTGCTTCGGAACCCACCTGAAACTAAAGGTCCATCTGTCATTAAGATCCGTCACATTAGCTCGCTATCCTTCTCCTTCTACTTCTCTATCGTTGCCAAATCGTTTCTGTCTATGGAGGAATATAAAGAAACTAGAATACTACTAGAATTTTTGATTATAAATATTCATCATTTAATAATATATCAAATAATGTATAATAATTTCATAGATTAATATAGGGGCATAGAGCTTCGCTGGTTATTCATTTATTGACTTTTGATAAACCGAACACAATTCTTTAAAATTATTGGGGAAGTACTAACAGGCACAGCCCAAAACTGTTTCTTTTCCGAACTTTGATTTGTACACTATAAATAGTCCAGAAAGTAGGTTATGTTCCATACACTTGAAATCCACTTTAAATTGTCAAATAATGATCAACTTTGAAAATTATGATATACTCTAGTTTAGGAGGATTATCATGTCATGTCAACAAATCAGATTATGTTGATCAAATCGATTAAATTGTCTAGCTGGATAAAATTTCTCGCTGATTGATTATGATTACACAGCTGGAAATAATTATGTCTCTCCCACACAGGCACACGCAACTTCTGTTATCGAGAGACGTCGAAATTATCATCTGTTTTCCAAGGATGAATCATCCTTTTAATGTCGTTCAGCGAGTTTTCCAAAGAATGAGACCTAGTGCAATCGAATCTTTATATCATAAACCTACTATGTTCCAAATTTTGTGCAAATCGTTAGAGCCGTTTTCGAGATCCGTAAAACATAAATAACCAGATATATAAATACAGAAATTGCTCGCTTAATATGATATAGGATATCATCCATTCATCCAAATTTCGGAGTGAAATAGTATAGTATTTAGTGTAATTTTTATTTTTCAATAATTTTCAAAGCATTATTTCTATCTTTGAATGGTTCGATAAAGAAAAAAAATAGGCTATTATAGATTTTCAGATCCGATGAATGAATATTATTATAATGAATACGCTAATGTAAATATTTAATCCACACTCTTCATTCCTAATAATTGACTTTTTCAGTTACTTCATCATATTTTATTTCAATATAATTTGTTGATCAACGTTGTATCATGCCTATACAATACAGTATTTGATGGCTCCTCCTATTGTGGCGTGTCCTGTCTCGGCCAATGAGAGAGCTTCACAGCTTCATCGTGATAGGTCAACTAACAGCCAATCGTGTGGCTTCCTTCACACTGTATACTTTGCCCTTCCAGTTTACAAGCTTCTCAGTGATGTAGCTGGTGATTGATAATGGTATAACAACCGAAATTAGTTTCTCGGAATGGTTAGGTAAATGAGTGGTTATGAAAATTATTGCAAGTCGTTACATTGAATATGAATGATATCTATGCCTTCATTAAGATTGTTACATCAATTCGTAAAGCCTTAGATCCGTACATATTTGATTAGAGTTATTTTAATAACTCTTGATTAAAATTTGATTAATATTAGAGTTAATAGTATCTTACGTAACAAGGATGGGAAGGGGCTTTTTGCAGGCGAGAATGATGTTCTATAAGTCGAGGCGTTAGCCGAAACTAGAATTTCATTCGAGCACTGCAAAAGACATTCACGTCCAAGTAACGTACACTATTTTTTGTTTAAGAAGAATGATTGAGAAATATTATATCTATAAAATCTATATTATATTATTATTATATCTATATTATATCTATAAAAAATTATAGATTGAGAAAACATTACCTGCTTGTGCTGACGTTACTACATGCATTCTATAAACATAACCTAGTTTACAATTTCGAATCAGGAATTTTGTGGAAGTTGACAAAACTTCCACCTGGAACGCTAAGGTGTTTTTTTCCCAAATTTTGATTTGTACACTATAAATAGTCCAGAAAGTAGGTTATGTTCCATACACTTGAATTCAGGTTCAATTTTCAGTTCAAACATTTGAAAACAAAAAATGTATAATTTAGATTATATACAAACCAAATTGAATGACAAAATAACACTCACTAACCACTCTAAATTGTCAAATAATGATCAACTTTGAAAATTATGATATACTCTAGTTTAGGAGGATTATCATGTCCTGTCAACAAATCAGATTATGTTGATCAAATCGATTAAATTGTCTAGGTAGATAAAATTTCTCGCTGATTGATTATGATTACACAGCTGGAAATAATTATGTCTCTCCCACACAGGCACACGCATCTTCTGTTATCGAGAGACGTCTAAATTATCATCTGTTTTCCAAGGATGAATATTATCCTTTTAATGTTGTTCAGCGAGTTTTCCAAAGAATGAGACCTAGTGCAATCGAATCTTTATATCATAAACCTACTATGTTCCAAATTTCGTGCAAATCATTAGAGCCGTTTTCGAGATCCGTAAAACATAAATAACCAGATATATAAATACAGAAATTGCTCGCTTAATATAATATAGGATATCATCCATTCATCCAAATTTCGGAGTGAAATAGTATAGTATTTAGTGGAATTTTTATTTTTCAATAATTTTCAAAGCATTATTTCTATCTTTGAATGGTTCGATAAAGAAAAAAAATAGGCTATTATAGATTTTCAGATCCGATGATTGAATAATATTATAATGAATACGCTAGTGTAAATATTTAATCCCCACTCTCCATTCCTAATAATAGACTTTTCCAGTTACTTCATCATATTTGATTTCAATATAATTTGTTGATCAACGGTGTATCATTCCTATACAATACAGTATTTGATGGCTCCTCCTATTGTGGCATGTCTTGTCTCGGCCAATGAGAGAGCTTCACAGCTTCATCGTGATAGGTCAACTAACAGCCAATCGTATGGCTTCCTTTACACTGTATACTTTGCCCTTCCAGTTTTCAAGCTTCTCAGTGATGTAGCTGGTGATTGATAATGGTATAGCAACCGAAATTAGTTTCTCGAAATGGTAAGGGGCCTTTTGCAGGCGAGAATGATGTATCTAGACGAGGCGTTGGCCAAGACTGGAATTTCATTCGTGAAATTTTCACATTTGACATTCATCAAGTGCCATGAAAAATGGAAAAGTGATTCCCTCAATTGTATTATAATATATTGTACTATTCCAAGATACGGTGATTTTTGTCTGTTACTTAAATTCTTGTGCTCTATTACTATTTTTGAATGATATGATAGAATAAAATTTTAAGAAACGTGAGTGATGAGATATTTTGGTTTGTAATAAAATGATTGGATAATAATATATTGTTCATGTTGCAATGTGATTTTATTTCATTTGTAATTTGATTTTGTTAAAGAATCAACGGTGTTTATTTTTGAATCAGGAGACAGCAGTGGCGGTCTTGTGTTCGGAATCCCCCTAGGCCAGTGCGTAGAGAACGAGCGACTGACGCGACTGCGATGCGGGTCGCACGAGGAGGCGGTTGTCACGCAGCTGCGACGCGAGTCGCATCATGGCAGTCGCACCAGCTTCACGTCGCTCATCGAAACGCCCAGGTGTGCCGACGAGGTATGTTGTCTCTCAGTTCGTCAAGTTCTCATTTTGTCAAGTGTCTATTTCGACCACTTCTTGAAATACATGATTGAAGTTTAGTTCTATTATTGTTGAGATAGTGGAAGAAATAATTATTTTGTTAAATTAAAATCATAGATAATATAAATCTATATAAATATAAATTGATAACATATTTTGTGGTCAGAAAAATCGAATAGTAGAATTTAATAGTTTCTACTATTCAGGTAGGCATTATTTATTATTAATTAGTATCATTTTCAAGTTTATTCAATATAACTTTATATATATATATATAGTTATATTATTAATTAGCGTTAATTATCGTACCACTTCTTGAGATACACGATTGAAGTTTATTCCTATTATTTTTTAAATTTTGGAACAAATGATAAGTTGAGACATTCAGTAGTCCTACAGAAAGTTTGTACTGGTAACCTACTTCTACTTGTTTGTACCTGGGGTGTATATTTATTTATTGAATTATCTATGCTTATTGAGGAATTATTCATAGCATAAAACTTCTTTGTTTTATTTATTTGTATTACTTTTTTAATTGACGCATTCTTGTACATTTTGATTTATATTTCAATAAAGATGATTGATTGATCTCAATAGATCATTTTGAACTGCGAAGGTATTTGATATACCAAATAGTTATAATAATTCAACTCAACAATCTTGTTCGTGTACAATTTTCCAAAACAATGTACTCGATTTGGGGTCGCTCTCTCCAAAGTGGGTTTAACTATTGAACCTGTTCGAAGGTATTTGATATACCAAGTAGTTATAATAATCTAATTCAACAATCTTGTTCGTGTCCAATTTTCCAAACAATGTACTCGATTTGGGGTCGCTCTCTCAAAAGTTGGTTCAACTCTTGCACCTGTTCTATCTATGTACAGTCGAATTCATCATAATGTGTTTCAATTGAATATTAGAATTTGTATCATTCAAGAGAATATTTTTGTCTGTTATTCATGAGTGAAGTGTGCATTTCCATAATGTTGTAAGTGCCAAACTGAGCGAAATTCGTTTTTTTATGAAATCGGGTAGTAAGTGCCACAGAAAAAAATCTAGTGTGGCGCACTCTCACTACTTTCCTTGTCAATATGAAAATGGATCACCTGACGCTAGTGTTCACGCGCATCTCAAGTCTACTATTCAAAGATCTGAGCCAGCTGGTGACAGGACAATAACGCTGGAGACACACGAGGTCTGCCATCTCTTCATAGTGAATGATTTAATAGAATCAACAGTTGCCAACAGTTTGCAAGTGAATAATCGCATTTTCTTGAATTTCGAGCTTATTTTCAATTTTAGGTGAAAATGTTACTTTACATTAATTGTAGAGATTTTCATGCTCAATCTTTTCATTTTGAATTTTTTTACTTCAATTGTATCTGAAGCCTGATAATTGGGAATCTAGAATCAAAATTTGCATAGATGAGGCGGAGCTCCTGAAATTTTTACTTATATGGGACTTGTGGCAGTCAAGCTTATCAATGACTATTCTAGGTATAAGTTTGATCAAAATCGTTGGAGCCGTTTTCGAGAAAATCACGAAAAACCATGTTTTTGACAACATTTTCACCATCTTGAATTGCATTTGATCGAAATTGTTCGTGTTAGACTCTTATAGTGTAAGGACCTTAAGTTCCAAATTTCAAGTCATTCCGTTAATTGGGAGATGAGATATTGTGTACACAGACGCACATACACTCACACACACACACACACACACACACACACCACACACACACACACACCACACACACACACACACACACAACACACACACACACACACACACACACACACACACACACACACACACCACACACACACACACACACACACACACAACACACACACACACCACACACACACACACACACACACAAACCACTTTTTTGGACTCAGGGGAGCTTGAACTGTATAGAAATTTAGTAATTCGGGTATGAAAGCATTACTTCCCATACCTATGGTAATAGGGCAAGGAAAGTGAAGAAACAGTCTTAGTATGAAAGTGATCTGAGCACTCCAAGTGGACAAAAAGTGAACTTGAATTTGTTCGCAAGTCATAGTGTTGTATGTACCAAGGCATAGCCACCTCTTCTAATACAAGGCCCCGGCCTACGATATTGCAACGTCGCAGTGTAGGCCTAGAATCTAATACATGATTGGTGAAAACGATTTTTGAAAATACCAGCTGATCTTTTTCACCAATCTTGTGTAAAGCTGCGTACACATATACGCGCTTCCAACCCGCACCGAGCACGCTCCGCCTTCATACCGCTCTCTTACCGCCCTCGTTCCTCCATCGAACCACAGTCGCTCCGCCCACGCACCCATCATGAACGTTATGGAAGATGTTAGATCTTCTCGCGTTCGAGAGAAAGCAACCACTCTTGCTCCCCGGTCGATCATCAATCGCTCTGCTGGAGTGACGTTCGGTTGCAGAGCAGAGCGAAAGTCTGTACGCACCTTCAGATTCTAGGCCTACACTGCGACGTTGCAATATCGTAGGCCGGGGCCTTGTATTAGAAGAGGTGGCTATGACCAAGGTGATTGTTTTTTTGGCCTCCTGAAAATTTAACTTTTTGGTAATTATTACAACCTCATGGAAATGCAAGTTTCAAGTGATATTTTCGAGCCCATGTTTTGAAGTATATATCAATACAGTATTATTGTCATCTATTTCGTGCACTGTATCATCGAACTTTGTTGTACAAGCTGCCGGTTTCTTTGTTATTTGGTGTTGAAATGAATGAATTGATTGATTGGAAAAATTGCAGCGCGGCTCATGTGAAAGTCTAATCTCTCCGACGCTGAGCATGCCGGGTCTACTGGACAGTCTGTCGGTCGGATCAACACCTGATCTGTCCGCCCCGGACGGGGGAGTTCCCAACATAGTGGCCACGTGTCTGCGACACCTCGAGTCCAACGGACTACACACGCTCGGCCTATTTAGGGTCAGCTCGTCAAAGAAACGCGTCAGACAGGTCAGTCACTTGCCATTATCTGTATAGTGACATCATATACCATATAGAAAAGATAACAAATTGATAAAAACAAGACAAAACAATAAATCTTGTAGTACCCTTTTTATAATAAATTTTATTATTCTTTTTTCCATGGTGTTGTGTATCAATTTGAGATGATACTGTATCATATTGTGTTGATACTGTATCTTGTTTGGTGATACTGTATCATCTATTGTGATACCACAGAGAAAAGATGGCCTGAGAAGATATCCCTTGGTATAGGTATTTTTTATATAAAAAAATCTTGTAGTACCCTTTAAATAATAAATGTTATTATAATAATAAAGGGTAACAATATTTTTATATTGTTCTTATTGATTTGTTTGAAAGTAGCCCATGTAAGTGAAGTGTTTTTATAAAAGATTACACTGAAAGATATCTCATGGTGTTGTGTTCCTAGTTTAGATGATACTGTATCATATTGCGTTGACCTTGTGTTGTGATACTGTAGCATTCATGGTGATACCATAGAAAAAAGATAGCATAAGAAGATGTCCATGATGTTGTGTATCAAGTTGATATGATACTGTATCACATTAAAATATAAAATATCTTCCCAAAGTTGATCAAGAACACTTATCATTTCAGACCGGGTGTAATAGAGGAATTTCAAGTTTATCCTACTGAACTTTCATTGATCAGACGACAGACGACGTATCTTGTTTGGTGAAACTGTATCATTTATTGTGATACCGTAGAGAAAAGATAGCAAGAAGATGTCTTTGGTGTTGTGTATCAATTTGATATGATAATGTATCATTATTGTGTTGATACTGTATCTTGTTTGGTGATACTGTATCATTTTGTGGTGATACTGTATCATTTATTGTGATACCGTATCATTTATTGTGATATCATATAGAAAATATGGCATAAGAAGATATCCCTAGGTATAGGTATTTTATGTTCATCTGATGGGTCATTTATTCATTGGTTATATCGACGAAGAAACGCGTTAGATAGTGTTATCGTTCGATCGAAGATCAATTGGAAAAATCCAGGTATAGTCCATTAGCGTTTGATTGAAATGAATTGAAAAAGAAAAACATTTCAAAAATGGAGGGGGATCTCCACATATCAGTATCAGAGTATCGGATCTCCACATATCAGTATTTCATTTCATTTTTTTTTTCTATTGTGAATAAAAGTATGAAGAAGGGCCCCACACAGATTACCTTGGGGGTTTAATTTAGACTTTGATATACAATGTATTGTGCATGCGAAGGTGTTTGCTACACCAGTTAAGAGTGTTTTTTTCTAAAATATTTTGTACAATGTATGTTGATTGGTCGAATAAATATTATTATTATTATTATTATTATTATTATTATTATTATTATTATATTATTATTATTATTATTATTATTATTATTATTATATTATTATTATTATTAGATTCGGTGAAAATATCCAAGAATTCTAATATGACTATTACGACTCAGCATATACGAGTGTATGAAGACTCTCATTGGAACGTATGTGATCAATATTCTCACTTTACCGGACACGTTCACTGATGTGGGCGTAATCCCTGAACGCTTGTCACAAAGGCTTGTAACGAGGCGACGTAAGATGATGTGACCTGAGTCTGCTAGATGAATTAATATCATAATATGATTACATTTTATTGTTCACACTGAGACAAAGCTAGCACATGTGAACAATGTGATTTGATAAAATGATATTAACCAAAGTACTAGTTACATAACTAGTAAATTGAATTACATTACTAGTTAACAGTAGCATTCTAATTTTGAAGTATGAACATTATTTATGAAGCGCCTTGGAAAGATTGTATAGGCAACCCGCATCACATCATAATGTCACCGCTATCAAGTATGTTACGGCCAAGTTGACCTTGAAAATATGTTTGAATCGCTAATTGCAGAAAGGGACCATGTCCAGTTTCCATAATTTTACAGGAGAGACAAAAAACTTATTCAAACCTGAATCTAAGCCTGTAGTAAACGATATATTCAGAACGTCGTCATTACAATGCTTTCAGTTGGACATGTATCCTTCCTACAGTAAACGATGTATCTTACATTAAATATTTGATTTTTTGAAAAAAACAATTTTTGAAAAAGTTGGACATGTTCCCTTTCTGCAATTAGTGATTCGTTTATATTATTCTGTTCTATCGTTTCTCTAACATGACCCTTATTACTCTTTTCTCTATATTACTCTCTCTATCTTTTTTCTTTGTATTATCTTTCTCTCCTATTTTACTCTCTTTTTTCTTTGTATTATCTTTCTCTCCTATTTTACTCTCTTTTTTCTTTGTATTATCTTTCTCTCCTATTTTACTCTCTTTTATGTGCTTTCTACACCTAGCACAAAATAAAAATCAATCAATCTCTTTCCACACTCTATCATTGAGTTGTCATATCATTATCAATCGCTAGTGAATCGCCTATGAAAATATTCATAGATATCAATCTCCCATACTACAGTGAGATTATACCGGTCAGGTTAGCAGAGACAAATAAGGCGTTGCACCCTTCAGTCTGCTAGCACTACATGGTCGTAGGTTCGAATCCCGCCGGTCAGCATGGACGTTTAATAATCTTATTTAATTACTCATGAACCTTCCGTTACCACGAACAAGCTAAAAGCTAAATCGGGCATCATACGCAATAAATAAAACAAAATAAAAATTCACTTTACGCACAAGCTAAAAGCTCATCTCATTACCCACGCACAAGCCTAGAGCTCATGTGGGCATCATCCTCAGCAAGAAAAGCACTGGCAGCCAGTAACTTCATGTCTCCACTTTCCCTGTCTGCAAGCAAGAAAAGCACTGGCCGCCAGTATCTTCATGTCTCCACTTTCTCTGTCTGTGAGCAGACATTTTGTATATTTAAAGATTTTATATTTTTCAAGCCTAGAGATTTTGTATATTTTTGGAATTTGTGTTTCGTGATTTTCCAGTTGAGAGAAGACTTTGACAGCGGCAAAGAGTCGACGCTGGATGCCGAGTCATGTCCGCACGACGTGGCAACACTGCTCAAGGAGTACTTCAGGGACCTACCTGACTCACTACTTTGCAAAGACTTGTATCCCGCCTTCATACAAACACAGAGTCAGTATTTCAATAAAAATGAATAGAAACTTGATTATTAGAAACTCATTATTTCAATAAAAGTTAATAATCAGATCATATTAAAATCTACATAGTTTTCCACCCTGTGTTTTCGGACAAGCACGTTATTTGTCGGTCCCGGCTGAAGTATAACAGTCGTTAAGTTCATGAAGAGATGAAAATCATCTGGCTCAATTCAATTTTTCTGTAAGGGACTCAAACAAACAAAAAGTCATACAAATATTAATTTACTCTTGCTTCAAATATTTACAATTCTTTTACTATTCACATTCATAATTACTTTTAATATTTACTACTAGCTTAACCTTTCGGTAGTCGCGCCCTACTCAATCACACGAGCAGTCGCGTGTTGTATTTTGTACAAAATCCAAATTTTCAAGTGTTCTGTAGGCCTACTCTGTTTACTGCCAAAACATATTAATTAATATTTTATAATTACTTTTTCCATGTTCTTGGACTATTTTACGCCTATGAGCATTTGGATGATTACCATTTCATAGCCCAATAATGTACACCAAGAAAAGCCATCAATTCTGTGTTATTAGTTCGTTTACAGTCCCCGTGTACATTCTTTCCCTATCTTATGCACAGTGCGACTTATGCACTGTCGCTACTGAAGGGCACATAAAGACTGAACCATTGCTCGGTTGATACTACAACTCAGTGGAGTGATGGGGAGAAAGTTTTGGAATGCATAGGTGACTCATTCACTAACACCTCCCCATCCAATAGTTTTGTGCAGCAAAAAAACTGACACTTTTGTACTTTTTACAACAGCGCGACTGCCGAAAGGTTAACTATTCCAATTTCAATTCAATGATATCAGCTACCGTAACCTGAATATCATGTTAGAGAGTTCTAGCACAGTAGAATTTTTCTATACACCCCTACTATCACAATTTTGGAGTCTACTGAAAGAATCTACATCGATGGGATCATCATATTCTTTTAATAAAAAAAAGAGTTATTTGAGTTAATTTATTTACTTAGTATTGATAGAATTTCAGGTGTATTCTCATTTCTATTCTGTATAACAAATAGGTTCTACTCTTTGTTTCTAAAAGTTATCTACTCATCTACATATTTATTTTCTGTTCTGAATATGTTAATTGTTCATTTATTTCCATTATAATGTAGTGTTAGTATGCAATGGGTCTTGCAAGACCTGACAATATATTGTCATTTGTGATAAAGAATCAATAAAGAATCAATCAATAATCATTCCAAATAGATATTTTGTGCACCGTACCATATCAGAAATTTTTATCAACATATAAAAAACCTGAGTATCCTGTTTTAGAAACTTTGGAAAAAATGAAAATGGCATTAATATGTTGCAAATGAACGAACGCTTTTGAAAAAGGGTACTTGGACTTTCTATTTTTTGGTAAATAAGAGTTGCCTTCACCAAAAAGTTAACATTTATTGAAGGATTATGATTAAACTAGAAGAAAACACTTGATAAGAATACTTATTGTTGAATTTAGAACACACGTATTGACGCAGTACATTTCCAAGTTGAAGGTTGATTCGTGATTTACGAGAGTCGATACTCGACAAAAACAATACATCGACTTACATATTGATACGACATAATCGATACTCCAACTCATAACAATACTGACAACAATTTTTGATTTGTCTGCGTTCTGTAATATTATGCTGCAAACAATAAACATTGTCCAAAACCAACTTCAGATTTGTTTAATATGATAATTGTAAAATATCGATCTATCAAACAACAACTAGCCACCTAATGACTTACTAAACACTAACTAATTAATAATACGCACAAAAAAACTAACAAAACCTACTCTAGAACATGGTTCGCCATAGTGGAGTAGGTCAATTTACACACAGAAAAAACTAAACAAGTAGAGGACACATTATAAGAATTTTTTGTAACTAACTATTGTATGTTATTTTGTAATTTATCTAATATTTTGTGTAATTGGTGTTGTAGTTTTAGTTTTTTTGAGAAATAAACATCTATTTATTTATGAAAATATAAATGTTGAATAATGGATTATTGGCAATTGGAAGCTTGAATATGATAGCACAAATTATTTTCTGGCTGATGATACTTTTTTTGTAGGGATACGAAACCGGCGACTCCAACAGGAGGCCCTCCGGAACCTGATCTATCTCCTGCCAGTAGCCAATAGGGACACACTTTGGGCTCTGCTTAATTTGCTCTCATTGGTCGCCAGCAACGCAGAGGATCACCAATCAGCTGATGGTAAAGAATTTGCTGGATCAGCCACTCATTTCTAGATTTTATTGCGTAATCATATCAACCATGATGAGCTTACTTATATTACAATAATCTCTCATGTTGTTCCTACTTGTAAATCAGAAAAATCAAAGTGGATGATGGATATGGAGATTTCCCTGTGGATTGACAGCGACATAGGAAAGGCATAACTTCTCGGAAAGAACTTTCCCAAATTATTGAATAAATTATCACATCAAATTGAGCAAACCACAGTCGAACCTCTCTATAGCGAACTTCCACTAGACGAAATCCTCTCCACAACGAATTTTTACCTCGTCTCATGACATTTTAGAGTTTTGGCTGCTTATTTACCTCTACTTAACGAATTTCGGACCTCTCAACAACAAAGTTTTCTCTTCACTTCAACATACAAAATGTTGAAGATTCAAAAAATAATGTAGTGTGTATAGGAAACAGACGGTCATTTTCAAATAATTGTTTAGATTCAGCAGAAAGGTCAATAGACTTAAAATAATGGCAATTCAGGTAGGAAGAAGATAGGGTGGTAGTCAGTCAATAGAGGTTGAAACATATGTCGGAAATTGAATGCAAGTTACTGGAAATGTAGAAATCCAAGAACTTGTAGACCAGGCAGGTGAACGATTTTCTCATCCTTGCTTTTGTCACACATTTCAATAATATTAAGAATTTGCCATTAAGGAATGAAGGAACATGAATGCTGGATATCCCTATCCTCCCACCATTCGCTTTTGTCACAAATTTTACAAGGTGTCACTACCTACGTTCCCGATGTTATGTTTTATGTACGATATTCATTTAATTACCTCCCGTGATATATTATAAGATCCATCAAATCGTGCCAGTTTTCTTGACAGAACAACCTCTCAGTAACGGATGTAAATAAATAAATAAATAAATAGATTTTATTGTCGTAGACCAATATAGGTAATTGACAAAGTCATGGTAATACAATCACGAAATAATAAAGTCAAAGCAATAGTTTAAAATCACAAAGTAGAATTACAAGTAGAATCGAAAAACTCTGTCAAACAATAGAAAGGTCTCAGAACCAGCCACTCAAAAAGTAATTTTTTAAAAATAACAATATTTTCACAACATTTGATATCCAATGGCAACTTATTGTACATTCTCAAGCCTATGCTGTCATAGTGTTTCATGCTTATGACAAGACGTTGATATGGAATATCAATGTGGTCTTTTTTCCTGGTGTCATAAGCATGAATATTGGATCTTTTATTCAAGCTATGGAGATTTTTTCTAGTGTGCATGATTACTTAGTGTGATGAAATATATAGAGATTTATGACAGTCAATATTTTTGTTTTTTTGAAAAGAGGTCGACAGTGATCTAGATACCCTGCACCTGTCAATATTCTGATAGCCTTTTTCTGCAAAAGCAAGACCTTATTGATGTGGCAGCTGTTTCCATATACTAAAATTCCGTATGCAATTATGCTTTGAAAAAAAGCAAAATATGAGCTTCTGATGTATTTTTCCGTTACAAGATTCTTCAACTGCCTTAACAAAAAGATAACCCTAGATAACCTAGCAGAAACGAACCTCTCTGCACCTCTCTGAACCTCGTCCTGTACCTCTCTGCAGCGAATTTTTCCTCGGGTTAATCGACTTCGTTATACAGGGGTTCAACTGTATTTCGTTAATTTATTCTTGGAGTTGTTCCTGCTCGAATATCAGAATAATCCAAGTAAATTCTCACTTATCAATATCAGGGAGATAAAAGACCATAACTTTTCAAAGGACTTTGAAAGACCATCTCCTGAACAGTCCGCTGTACTCGTTGAGTGAATCCCCAGCCATGCCCATCTAAGAATAATAAGAGCCACAGAATACAGCATACAATACATACATATTGTATTATGTGATGAGAACTTATGTTTGTCTGTCGTGCCTCTCGTCCTAGAGGAGTTGGTAGCGATATGTAATGAAATGAAATGAGAAATGAGCGTGTCCTGTACAATGGAAATATAATTCTCATGTGCTCTAATGGGACTATTCATACTAACTCGGTGAGGCTGAGTGTGAATAGTCCCGTTTAAACTCATAGGGATCATACTTTCACTGTACCGGATACGTTCACTGATACTTAGATGTGGAAATCCAGCTGTGTAAAGGCTAAAAATAAACTTTCTACTGGTGATATTTTTCATAGTTTTACGATTCGTATAATATCATCAAGCTATCAAAATGAAAAAGTTTTCTCGAGAAAATATTTTTTTTCCCGATCATTAATCTTTGAGATATGAGCGCCTAAAGTTCAAATTTCTGGGGCAGAACATTTCAAATTCGGTAAGAATAAAATCCATGAGATTGATCGGATAAATTCTTCATGGTATTAATGATTGAATAAAACAAAACTTTCCTGAAAATATCAATTTCTAATGAAGTTATTCAATTTACCAAAAATAACTTTTTTTGAGTTATTTTTGGTCATTTTTAGTACATTGAATAACTTTCTCAAAAATTGGAATTTTTAAAACATTTTTGTTACATTAAATCATCAATACCATGAAGAATTTATCCTCTGAATCTCATGGATTTATCTTCTACCAAATTTGAAATGTTCTGTCCCAAAAATTTGAGCTTCAGGCGCTCATATCTCGAAAAGCAATGATCGAAAAAAAATGTTTATCTGAGAAAACTTTATTATTTTGATAGCTTGATGCTAGACAAATCAAAAAACTTTGAAAAATATCACCAGTAGAAAGTTCATTTTTAGCCTTTGCACACCTTAATTTAAGGTTCAACTGATTCTGTAGTTAGTTTAGTTACGAGATAAAGATCAATTCCTATAAGGCCGCTGCTATCTCATGCATTTATTAGTCACAGAACTATATCTATATCAAGCCTAGGATTCCATGAAATACGATGTGGTCCCCCTTCTCTTTTGGCTTTGCTGAAATAAAATTTATTCTATTCTATACCATTCTATTATAGATATGGTTCTGTGACTAATAAATGCATGAGATAGCAGCGGCCTCATAGGAGTTGAGCTTTATCTCGTAACTAAACTAACTACAGAATCAGTTAAACCACACAATTATTCACAGATTACTGTATTTTTACATCCACTATATTGATATTAATTGAAATGAAGGGTTTAGAATATAATAGAATGGAATAGAATTGAATAAATGTTATTTAAGCAAAGCCAAGAGAGAAGAGAGACCACAGCTTATTTCATGGAATCCTAGGGTTTGTTGACTAGGACTCAATGAAAGATCAATTTATGAAATGACAAATCAATAATTATGAGACTAATTATTATGTTTGATTGCCAGGCGAATGGCGACTTGGCAACAAGATGGACAGCAACAACTTGGCAACACTGTTCGCGCCGAATATCCTGCACAGCTGTAGTCAGCAGAAGTCGCTCAAGGACGAGATGAGTGCTGAGAGGGTAGAGGAACGCGCAGACGCCATCAATGTGGTGCGATCACTCATCGACAACTGCAGGCAACTCTATGTGGTTAGTGCTCGTTGCTATTTCCATTTTATCAAATCAAATCAACCTTAAAAATCTGGTGTGGCGCACTCACATAACTTTCCTTGCCGTTATGAAAATGTATCACCAGACGCTAGTGTTCACGCGCATCACAAGTCTACTATTCTAAGGGTGCATACAGATATACGCGCCGCGAACATGAGCAATTCACTTTGAATCAGCTGATTAACTTATATCTGTATTTTTACAGAAACGGTAAGATACAGATATAGAAAGCTTTGCATCAGCTGATTAAAAGTGAATTGCTCATGTTCGCGGCGCGAATGTTTACAGATATGGGACTTGTGGCAGTTGATAGAGCTTATCAATGACTATTCTAGGTATGAATTTGATCAAAATCGTTGGAGCCTTTGGAACACACACACACACACACACACACACACACATGATTCTGTCTCTCTCCCACACAGGCACACGTATCTTCTGTTATCGAGAGACGACAAAATTATCATCTTTTTTTTCCAAGGATGAATTAACCTTTTAATGTCGTTCAGCGAGTTTTCCAAAGAATGAGACCTAGTGCAGTCGAATCTTTATATAATAAACATGAATAACCAGATATAAAAATAGCCAGATATGAAAAAATCAGATATGAAAAAGACCAGATATATAAATACAGAAAATGCTCGCTTAATATAATAGGATTTGAACAAATGTGACTCATCATTTATTTCCATATGTGCATGATAGAGATAGGACAGTTCAAGCTATTTTTTAAATGACAAATCAATAATTATGAGACTAATTATTATGTTTGATTGCCAGGCGAATGGCGACTTGGCAACAAGATGGACAGCAACAACTTGGCAACACTGTTCGCGCCGAATATCCTGCACAGCTGTAGTCAGCAGAAGTCGCTCAAGGACGAGATGAGTGCTGAGAGGGTAGAGGAACGCGCAGACGCCATCAATGTGGTGCGATCACTCATCGACAACTGCAGGCAACTCTATGTGGTTAGTGCTCGTTGCTATTTCCATTTTATCAAATCAAATCAACCTTAAAAATCTGGTGTGGCGCACTCACATAACTTTCCTTGCCGTTATGAAAATTTATCACCAGACGCTAGTGTTCACGCGCATCACAAGTCTACTATTCTAAGGGTGCATACAGATATACGCGCCGCGAACATGAGCAATTCACTTTGAATCAGCTGATTAACTTATATCTGTATTTTTACAGAAACGGTAAGATACAGATATAGAAAGCTTGGCATCAGCTGATTAAAAGTGAATTGCTCATGTTCGCGGCGCGAATTTTTACAGATATGGGACTTGTGGCAGTTGATAGAGCTTATCAATGACTATTCTAGGTATAAATTTGATCAAAATCGTTGGAGCCTTTGGAACACACACACACACACACACACACAAACACAAACACACACACACACACACACACACACATGATTCTGTTCTCTCCCACACAGGCACACGCATCTTCTGTTATCGAGAGACGACAAAATTATCATCTTTTTTTTCCAAGGATGAATTAACCTTTTAATGTCGTTCAGCGAGTTTTCCAAAGAATGAGACCTAGTGCAATCGAATCTTTATATAATAAACATGAATAACCAGATATAAAAATAGCCAGATATGAAAAAAATCAGATATGAAAAAGACCAGATATATAAATACAGAAAATGCTCGCTTAATATAATAGGATTTGAACAAATGTGACTCATCATTTATTTCCATATGTGCATGATAGAGATAGGACAGTTCAAGCTATTTTTTAAATTGACAATGAGCGATTATGAGATGAATTTGATTTTTTGATTTAAGGTGTCTGCTGAGATGATGGATGAAGTGTACAACCATATGATGGACAGCACACCAGAAGCCCTCGACACCCTTCTCAGGAGGAGGGACTTGCAGGCTGATGAGTGAGTCATCCAAATATTATTAATTATAAATATCATTTCCTTCATTGTCAGTTCAAAGTTCCTGGCCCTGGAGTGAAATTTGGTGATTTATTCAAAGATCACAATACACAAATCATTAAAATGATTGGAGAAGGACCAACAGGCACAGCCCAAAACTGATCCTTCCGCGAGTTTTGATTCATACACTAACTCCAAAAAGTAAGTTATGTTTCATTAACTTTTGAATTTGAGTCCAATTTCCGTGATTTGTGACATAATATACTGTCTATTCATAAGTTACATACAAGTGATCTCAGTTTTCTTGGAACAAGCACTAAAGTAATTCCTTTCGAATTCTCCTCACACCATTACAATCTAAATCCTTGTACTATCAATATATTTTTCTCTACATGACAATATTGTGGAACAAACGACAGGATTTTGGAAATTATGACATGAATACTATTCCTCTATTATTTCCGTTCCATTTGTGAAAAACGCTGGGTTTGAAGATGGAAGATTTCATTAGAAATTGCAGTTCAACCAACTGCCTGAACTTATACAGTTAATATTATTACTGTATAACAATAATTTCAAAAATCCAATTAAAGCTATATAAATAGAACTGAGGATTTTTGCTACTGCAAATATTAACCAAGGAACTAAATAGAAGAAGGAAATTCGATGAATGAAGCTGACCAAAAATTGCGTCGTGGCCGGGGAAACGAACCCGGTACCTCTCTTGCCGGGGGAGCGGCTTTACCACTTCGCCCACCAGACACTCTTTTTGGACATTACATACATCAAATTTCCTTCTGCTATTTGGTTCTTTGGACGCGATGAAGTCGAGTTTTACGCTCTCAATACATAAATAACTATTATTGTCTACGTTACAGATAACTGAACTATTTTAGTTGTGGTCAATTTTTATCATCATAGAAATTAATCAACTAATAAATCAACAACTATTTTAGTTGTAGACAATATTTAACATCGTAAAACATTTCTTTAATCTCCAACTTCTTCCATTCATAGCTATCAGTTATTATTATAGTTATTTTTTAACTGAATTTTCAGTTTATCAGGTACAATAATTATTATATTATTAGCTTATTTAAATGGTGAAAGACTTATTCATGCCTTCTCATCCACTTTTCATAGAAAACATCATTAGCAACCTCCAGTCATTGTCACCAACAAACCCATCTTATTTAGAAACATTTTCCGTCTCACTATCATCTGTGAGACGATTCATCGTCTAAATTGCCTACTGCATATTCCATTTCTCCGTCAGTTGACCGATTTCTTATAATTATTAGAAAAGTTGTAATATTTATGTTAATATTGTAAATATGGAGACGATATAAAGGTACCTCCTTGATAAGTCCGGTGTCCCTGGAAACAGTGTCTCTAGCACTTTCAATGGAGAAAATAATAGATGACAATCATGGTTAAATCTTCACAATATACTGTACTTACTGTACTGGCCCTTATCATCAGATAGAAAGTTGTATTCATGAGCGTGGTCTACTGTTCGCAGAACTACTTGTTCTATTTATATAGCTTTGGATATTTGGAATAATTATTATTCAGTAATTGCTGGTTTGACAATAAATATCATTCATCTAATTAATTATTATTATTTACAGAGCTGCAGACGACCAAGAGCTGAGTATGATGTCAGAGGACCTGAGTGACAGACTGCAGACGCAGGCAGACTCTGACGTGAGCTGCGCAGATGAGGTGCGCAGTGGCAGCGCAGGCAAGGAGCGACGCATATGGTCGCGTGGCGCCTTCACGCACGAGACGGCTGGTATGGGGGGACCCGACTCCGAGGTTAAGCCTAGGTCAGCAGTTTTCATAATCATCAAAATTTTTTATATCCATCGAAAACTAAATTAATAATCATTTAATCATTCAAATCTCTCTAATAGAGAGCGGGGAAGTCGAATCTCAAAACATATTCAAGTACAGACTTTCGCTCTGCTCCACAATCGAACGTCACTCGAGCAGAGCGATTGATGATCGACCGGTGAGCAAGAGTGGAACGCGAGAAAAACTAACATCTCCCGTAATGTTCATGATCGGTGCGACTGCAGGGCGGGGGCGGAGCGACTGCGAAGCGATGGAGGAACGAGGGCGGAGCATGCGCGAAGCGGGTTGGAGGCGCGTATATCTGTACGCAGCATTAGAAGTACAAGAAATAACATTTTCAGTTATTTTTTCATTATTGGTTTACAATGTTGTATCTGAACTCAAAATGTCTGACGGATATTTTGGGTTGAATTTGTACTCGAATTGATGAAGTGAGGATGAGAACTCCTAGTTCTGTGAACAGTAGACCTCGCGCAGTTATAAACTACGTCTCCTCCAATACTAACCATCAGAGTAAATTTAATATTCTGTCCTGTCCTGTCGTGTCGGCGAGATATCGGTCAAACGACTGGCTGTTTGGGTTGTTGTATCGACAGTGCTAATAATTTGATGTATACAGCTATGCTACTATCATCAAAAGCTTACCAAGTTGAAAGCAGAGAAAAGTCGGGAGCAAATACTATGCTACTTCAAGTTATCAATTGGAGCATGCAATTTATAATCCACTCGACAGCTGATTTATGATGAATAATTCTATAGATTTCTACTCTAATATTGGCGTATGAAGGAGGCTCCTTTTCCTTCTATATTATCCTTGAAATGCAAAATTTCCAAAAACCTTGTATATACGTCGACGCACAATTTAAAGAGGAACATACCTGTCAAATTTCATGAAAAACTATTACCGCGTTTCGCCGAAAATGCGGAACATATAAACAAACATAAAGAGAAATGCAAAACCGTCGACTTGAATCTTAGACCTCACTTCGCTCAATAATATTTTAATTTTATAATTTCCAAGACATTTTTATCTATCATAATTGGAAAGAGTAAAAGTTTTACGTTGAGTCAGTTTCATGATTCATCTGATGTTTTTAGAATAGAATAGAAAAATGCTTTTATTTTCTATTAAACTATAAACACACATTTACGGCTTGATCACACGATCGCCAACCGGATCTGATGTTTGTGTATGTCTATGATTCCCTTCAACGTCAATGATCTACTCCGAGGTCACGAAAAAACAGCCCCAAAGCAATCTAGATTAATCTACACTTTTATCAGATACATGATGTGCGAATAAAAGGCTGTTTTTGCAAAATGCCAGTATTAATGAAATCTCAGCTTGAACTGGATTAAATCTATGTTGAGTTCGGTTTGTTACAATGAGATACATTATTGCGTGGTTAAACCACCAGTTCATTTATTCCAGTTAAAGCTTCCAATGTGCAAACGGCACATTGAAATAAGTTGTTTTTTCAATGGAATAAGTTGTTTTTTTCTGTGACTGTTCTAGTCTTTCGTAGTGAGAATGTAAGTTCAAAAAGAAGAGAAGAGACCCGACTCTAGTCGAGAGCATGTGTTTCCAAATGGTGACACTCAGACTAGTCGATTCTAGTCTCCGCGACGTCACAATTTTAAAAATCTGGTGTGGCGCACTCACACAACTTTCCTTGCCGTTATGAAAATTGATCACCTGACGCTAGTGTTCCCGCGCATCTCAAGTCTACTTATAAAAAAAGTTCTGAGCCACCTGGTGACAGGACAATAACGCTAGAGATATACGAGGTTTGCTATCTCTTCATAGTGAATCATTTAATAGAATCAACAGTTGCCAACAGTTTGCAATTGAATAATCACATTTTCTCGAATTTCATATAATCGTCTACACTCTCATCTTCTTAAATGCCTTTATGCCTATTTCCTATTTTGTGATGGCTATCTTTATATCAGGTAGCTATCTTTTGTATTTATTCTTTTGTAGGGATAATGGTGATATATATCATGGTTGAATCTAAAAAGAGTTTTATAGTTCTCAACTATTGGTTGTGAACGTATCTGGTATAGTTTCCTCTTCCTCATACGAATTAGTTGAGCCATTTTACTATGAGCAAAAAGTGAAAAGCTGCTCTAGACTAGACTCACCTTTTTTGAAGCATTTGCTTAAAAATTTGAGCAAATGCTCTAGTTTATTCATACAGTTTTGAGTATAGGCTTTTACTTTTGAGCAAATGCTCAAACTATTTTTTTTGTTGAGCATGAGCAAAAGGTTTTGCTCACTTTTATTCATAGAAACTGAAGCAAATGCTCCATATTTTAGAAGTATAAGCAAATGCTCAACTTTATTCATATGGCCCATTGTATCTCTCAATGTATAAATAAATAAATAAAATATTTTACGAACAAATTGAACTCGATGTGTGTGTACAGGACTTAAAGGCTGTACTTGGGTGATTACACATATGACACATATGAGTTCGGAGTTTTCAATGTATCCTAAAAGGTAGTTGATTAGGCAAATATTTAAACTTAAATTAGGACTATTATTATCTTAACTTCCAGCTTCGCGCTTGTTCTTTTGATTGTTGTTGTTGTTCTTCTTCTTATTTTTCTTCTTCATCATCTTTTTCCACGTTCTTCTTCTTCCGAATTCTTCTTCATCTTCTTCTTAAGTCTCGGCAGGATAGGGACCATGTCGAATCACCATCTCCATAAGCGTAATGTTAATTGGGATTCCATATAACTCGGTTGATTTTCATCCGAATGTTCCAGTCAATATCTCATTTTGAAGGTCTGTTAATTCTCTATTTAAGTTGCGAAGTGGAAAATTAATATTTTTTGAGAGGACGTTTATCTTTCAAGTGAGGAACTTAAGAGTGAAGTGAGTAAACTGAAAGCACATCCACAGCCACAGCCTACTATAGATAGAGTAAGCTTATCTAAAGTAAGCCATGCCACAGCGCATTCTCTGATGAACTTTGAGCTTTGTCGGCCAACTAGTTCCTTAACTCTCCGATAGATAGCTTTACTGGTTCAAGCCTTCACAACTCTCGTTTGAGTTTTGTGTGAAAAATACACAAAACTAGATCTTGATTTTGTATGTTGTTTGTTGAAAATATCAGCATAAATTGCAGCATTATCAGGATAAATGCTACTTTTTGGAAGATGAGCATGTGCCGTTGCCTAATTTTGCGGTACAAATATATGCTCATCATAAAAACTAAATTGGCTGTGTGGCATGTCTTCTTGGCACATATAGAACATTATTATTTTTTTTTAATTATGTACGGGGAACGTGGACTGACTTAATTAATTTCGCTGATTCTACAGTATTACAGAGTTTATTTTTTTACAGTATTCTTTTAGTATTACAGATATGGCTCAACTTACACTCACGCGACTCAGGTCGAGAAGAGACTCGACTTTAGTCGAGAGCATGTGTTTTTACTTTCCTTGCCCTATTACCATAGGTAAGGAAAGTATTGCTTTCCGAAAAAAATTAAGGTACCCCAATTTCTAAATTTCTATACGTTTCAAGGTCCCCTGAGTCCAAAAAAGTGGTTTTTGGGTATTAGTCTATATATATATTATATGTGTGTGTGTGTGTGTGTGTGTGTGTGTGTGTGTGTGTGTGTGTGTGTGTGTGTGTATGAGTGTATGTGCGTCTGTGTACACGATATCTCATCTCCCAATTAACGTAATGACTTGAAATTTGGAACTTTAGGTCCTTACACTATTAGGATCCGACACGAACAAATTCGATTAAATGCAATTCAAGATGGCGGCTAGAATGGCAAAAATGTTGTCAAAAACAGGGGTTTTCGCGATTTTCTCGAAAACAGCTCCAACGATTTCGATTAAAGTTATACCTGAAATAGTCATCGATAAGCTCTATCAACTGCCACAAGTCCCATATCTGTAAAAATTTCAGGAGCTCCGCCCCATCTATGCAAAGTTTTATTTTAGATTCTCAATTATCAGGCTCCAGGTACAATTTAAACAAAAAATTCCGAGTGGAAAAGATTGAGCATGAGCCAAAAAAGTGGTTTTTGGGTATTGGTCTGTATGTGTGTGTGTGTGTGTGTGTGTGTGTGTGTATGAGTGTATGTGCGTCTGTGTACACGATATCTCATCTCCCAATTAACGTAATGACTTGAAATTTGGAACTTTAGGTCCTCACACTATAAGGATCCGACACGAACAATTTCGATCAAATGCAATTCAAGATGGCGGCAAAAATGGCGGAAATGTTGTCAAAAACAGGGTTTTTCGCTATTTTCTCGAAAATGGCTCCAACGATTTTGATCAAATTCATACCTAAAATAGTCATTGATAAGCTATATCATCTGCCACAAGTCCCATATCTGTAAAAATTTCAAGAGCTCCGCCCCATCTATGCAAAGTTTGATTTTAGATTCTCAATTATCAGGCTCCAGGTACAATTTAAACAAAAAATTCCGAGTGGAAAAGATTGAGCATGAGCCAAAAAAGTGGTTTTTGGGTATTGGTCTGTATGTGTGTGTGTGTGTGTGTGTGTGTGTGTGTGTGTATGAGTGTATGTGCGTCTGTGTACACGATATCTCATCTCCCAATTAACGTAATGACTTGAAATTTGGAACTTTAGGTCCTCACACTATAAGGATCCGACACGAACAATTTCGATCAAATGCAATTCAAGATGGCGGCAAAAATGGCGGAAATGTTGTCAAAAACAGGGTTTTTCGCTATTTTCTCGAAAATGGCTCCAACGATTTTGATCAAATTCATACCTAAAATAGTCATTGATAAGCTATATCATCTGCCACAAGTCCCATATCTGTAAAAATTTCAAGAGCTCCGCCCCATCTATGCAAAGTTTTTTTTTAGATTTCCAATTATCAGGTCTCATATATAATTTAAACGAAAAATTTTGAGTGGAAAAGATTTAGCATGAAAATCTCTTCAATTGATGTCCAGTAACATTTTCACCTAAAATTGATAATTAGCTTGAAATTTGAGAAAATGTGATTTTCAATCGCAGACTGTTGGCAACTGTTGATTCTATTGAATCATTCACTATGAAGAGATAGCAGATCTCGTGTGTATCCAGCGTTATTGTCCTGTCACCAGCTAGCTCAGATCTGTGTTTATAAGTAGACTTGAGATGCGCGGGAACACTAGCGTCAGGGGATCAATTTTCATAACGGTAAGGAAAGTTGTGTGAGTGCGCCACACCAGATTTTTAAAATTGTGACGTCGCGGAGACTAGAATCGACTAGTCTGAGTGTCACCATTTGGGAACACATGCTCTCGACTAGGGTCGAGTCTCTTCTCGACCTCAGTCGCATAAGTGTGAGTTGAGCCTAAGGCACATGATTTCAGCCAATGTACCTAGAATTGTAGGTACTGTACCTTGATTCAAATGGATAAAACACAACATAATATATGTTGAATATCATTCAATTTATAAAAACTATATTAACTCGCTCCCGTAATGAGTCATTCAGCCTGTCTATTGTCTGTCTATAACGTGTACGTGTATGACAGGCTGAATGACGTTAACGGAAGCGAGTTAATATAGTTTTTATAAATTGAATAATATTTAACATATTATGTTGTGTTTTATTCAGTTTGAATCAAGGTACAGTACCTACAATTCTAGGTACATTGGCTGAAATCATGTGATAATACTACTTGTGATAGCTGTTGCTATGTCGTAGCAAATATGCTATATCGAATTATTATTTTGTTAAAGGGTTAAATTTGTGAGTAGAAGCTACTAATTAGTGTTCACTAACACTTGACTATGTAGCTACTTATTTATTTCATTTTTGTATCATTAAGCTATGGTCATTTTACAGGTGATTTTCGAAATCAGATTTTTGTATTAGGCCCAACTCCCTTTGTCTTTGTTATTCTGCCTGATCGGGCACAGATGGGATCAATAACCACTTGATTTATGGATGTACTCCAGTTTTTACCCTTAAAAATCAGTATTTGACCTTGAAGTTGCCGAATTTGTGTTTTTTTTTGGGTGAATGAACTCTCAATCTTGTACACTTGATCACTTGAATGATTTCTGAACCCAAGCAAAATTCACACATTCAACAGGTGGCCGATTTGAAGCTTCCCCCACTCCATCGTTTCCATTGCTAGTCACGCCCTTTTATATTTTTATGCACATTCAACATGTAGGTTTTTTACTTTCCTTGCCCCATTACCATAGGTATGGAAAGTATTGCTTTCAGAAAAAAATTAATGTACCCAAATTTCTAAATTTCTATACGTTTCAAGGCCCCCTGAGTCCAAACAAAAAAGTGGTTTTTGGGTATTGGTCTGTATGTGTGTGTGTGTATGAGTGTATGTGCGTCTGTGTACACGATATCTCATCTCCCAATCAACGGAATGACTTGAAATTTGAAACTTGAGGTCCTTCCCCTATAAGGATCCGACACGAACAATTTCGAACAAATCCAATCCAAGATGGCGGCTAAAATGGCGAAAATGTTGTCAAAAACAGGGTTTTTCGCGATTTTCTCGAAAACGGCTCCAACGATTTTGATCAAATTTATACCAAAAATAGTCATTGATAAGCTCTATCAACTGCCACAAGTCTCCTATCTGTGAAAATTCCAGGAGCTTCGCCACATCAATGGCATCAATGCAAAGTGTGATTTAAGATTCCCGATTATCAGGCTTCAGATACAATTTAAACAGAACATTCCAATTGGAAAAGATTGAGCATAAAAATCTCTACAATTAATGCTCAGTGACATTTTCACCTAAAATTGGAAATAAGCTCGAAATTCGAGAAAATGTGTTTATTCAATAAAGCAAACTGTTGGCAACTGTTGATTCTATTCAATCATTCACTATGAAGAGATTGCAGACTACGTGTGTCTCCAGTGTTATTGTCCTGTCACCAGCTGGCAGTTCTTTGAATAGTAGACTTGGAATGCGCATGTAAACTTGCGTCAGGTGATAAATTATTATAACGGCAAGGAAAGTTGTGTGAGTGCGCCACACCAGATTTTTGATACAGTTTTCTACTTTTGGCTTGGCCCCTATGGAATTTCTTCTATTTTCAATGGTTTAAGTACTTGAGACACATCTTGCTCCATCTGCTGATATGTTGAACATGTTACAAATTCATACATGTTACAATTCAAGCCTATTAATAGGGGTATTCACAATGTTGGAGTTAGTCGAGCTATCCGCTAACTCCAGCTATTAGCTAAGTATGTGTTAACTCAATGCTATAGTGGTACGTTAGAAAAAATAAACAGACGAGATAGCAGATAGTGCAGGTTTGAGTCCGCTATCTCCAGCTATCTCTGTCATATGTTTAACGGCAGTCATATGTTTATAATCTTACTTTTGAGTTATAATAGACTTTGAGTTACACAAATTATCCGCTTGGATCGCTGCAGTCAGCTAATAGCAGATGGTTTTAGATGGGACGTTCACAATCCAGAGTTATCAAATAGCAATTTAGCTGGATAAAACAACATTGTGAATACCCCTTATTAGTATCTTTGAATGTTAAGATCACTGAAACTTTGATTTGAGAAATTAATGTGCGGGTCTCGCCATTAATTTTCTTTTGAAATTCTGTATCGAAAAAATGTTTCATATGTCTCACGTTCCCATTTAAAAAATAAGTTGGATTAAAAATGAAGCTGAATTTGAAATGAAGTTGGTTCCACATGACTGATCCAAGATGGTGGACAAAAGTTTTGAAGCGATGGAAAGTGTTTTTTTTTTCAAATGGAATAGGATCTCCATGGAGCCTACTGTCATATCATACTTGTAGAAGAAAAATATTATGCTGTTTCCATAATTATTATCACCAACTCTGTATAAATATACAAGTTTCGGATTTCAGAGATCAATAAAACAGTTCATGAACGAGTTCTTCAACAACCCAGGGGGTCACTAATTAAGATAATCATCAAAATGCTTTAACTTGTACAATATCGTGTAGGTGAGATTTTATTAAATCAACTATCAGCTTATTCTATTGCATTTTTTGAAGCCTGCATACATTCAAACTAGTTCAACGATGATGATAATTGTATTTTTGTCATAGTCATTCAATTTCAGCTGTTTTTCATGCATGAAATCAATCCAGTAAACAGCTGTTTGCAGAACAAATAAGTATATGATTCTCATTACAGCATACTCTTCTGTAATGGAACCTTATGTTTTCTTCACAGTCGTGTACAAAGACCTTAAAGAGATATAGACCCACAATGCCTATGCCTTCACAATGATAGCTCTTACTTGAAATTGAAGGCCGCCATTGGGGTATTTTAGCACGAGATATTATATATTATTTATTTGTAATACAATAGATCACAAAGGCATTGGTGGCATTGGTATATAATAATCTTATGGGTTGCCACCTCAATGGCGGATTTCAATTCCAAGTACGACACTAGCGCTGTATGTGAGTCTATGCATCTTCAAAGGCATCTTTGGTCGTGTATGTCTCCTAGTTCCGGAATAGGAACATCAAAACTGCTACAAAAAACCACCTTCAGCGCTCGAGGTGGAAGTTTTGTCAACTTCCACAAAATTCCTGATTCGGAATTTGTAAACTAGGTTATGTTTATAGAATGCATGTAGTAACGTCAGCACAAGCTGATAATGTTTTCTATTTCTCAATTATTCTTCTTTGGATTATAATGACGAAAAATAGTGTACGTTACTTGGACGTGAATGTCTCATGCAGTGCTCGAATGAAATTCTAGTCTTGGCTAACGCCTTGACTAGAAACATCATTCTCGCCTGCAAAAGGCCCCTTCCCATCCTTGTTACGTTAGATACTATTACAGTATGTGGGATTTCTTCATATTGAGGTAAAATAAGTTATTTCTACTTGTCAATAATTGTCATTGTAGACCCAGTAAGTGGCATGTTATTGCGAGATTAGTATATTGTTGACTCTGTTGTATATCCATACTTTTTCACTGTTAAAATTAAACTTGAATTTTAAAAAACACTTTTGAAGTGAAAATACACTTACTTTTCTAGTGACGATCCAACAACAGGTCGAAACGATCGTCACTACAAAAGTAAGTGTATTTTCACTTCAAAAGTGTTTTTTAAAATTCAAGTTTATATTGTTGAATTTCGTGGATGAAATAAATTGAATAATTAGATTGTAAGAGTGATATTCAATTGAATATTATATTTGTTATATTTATTCTTGTTTGTATTTTTCAGGTACAAGGGGAGAAGCAGAGAGCGAATATCAAAAAAGAGAAAAGAGGATGGCGGGGGTCGAAGATCGGACTACGACACAGGTTCAAATACGCCGTCGCGACGCGCCAGTGGACAAGGCGTCGAGGAATACGGCACAGATCACATCAATTCTTCGGTAATTATCAACCATAGAATTAAAAAAAAATTATGGAGTATCAAAACAATTATGTCTGTAATGGAAGTGATGATAGTCCAACTCTGAGACTCATCTCAAACTTTCAGCACAAGTTGAGTTCGAATTAAAATACTAGTAGTTCTGTGAACAGTAGACCTCGCGCTCAGTTAGTTACATTGACCCAAAGACCTTAAAGATGCATAGACTCACATGCAGCGCTGGTGTCTTACTTGGAATTGAAATCCGCCATTGAGGGGGCAACCCATAAGATTATTACATACCAATGCCACCAATGCCTTTGTGATCTATAGTATTAAAAATAAATGATATATAATATCTCGTGCTAAAATACCCCAATGGCGGCCTTCAATTTCAAGTAAGAGCTATCATTGGGAAGGCATAGGCATTGTGGGTCTATATCTCTTTAAGGTCTTTGCATTGACCTGTTGTTATGTTTTCTTAAAAATGAATGAATAATTTATCAATTTAAAAATTCTAGAAAAATCCTGAATAAACATAGATCTTTCTGTCCTTTCGTACCGTGACGTGTCGTCCCGGAATGTGAGTGTGAGCGCTGTTCTCAGGTCTGGCTGCAACCACGGAATGAACATACCAGTTTGTAGTAGTGCTTCTCTACTCTGTGCTGCAACTATCTACAACGTTGATGGAAAGATACATTTTCAAGATGTTCGATGTTTTTGAACGGGTAGTATCATAGTCCACTAGACAGCTGATTTATGATGAATAATAATTCTAAAGTCTGATTTTTACGGTAATATTGGCGTTCAGATGAGACTTCTTTTCCTTTTGTATTATCCTTTAAATGCAAAATTTTAAATAACCGTATGTATACGTCGACGCGAAATTCAAAAAGGAACATTACCTGTCTAATTTCTTGAAAATCTATTGCTGCGTTTCGCTGTAAACGTGGAACAGAAAAACATAAATATAAACATGTAAACATAAAGAGAATTTCAAAACAGTTGACTTGAATCCTAGAACTCACTTCGCTCGGTCAATAATAATTGACCGAAGCGAAGCTGAGGTCTTAGTTTCGACTCGACTCGCTTTTGTCCGTTTGTTTGTTTGTACCGCAGTTACAGTCGCAGTTATTGTCCGATTTGGATGAAATTTGGTATGCAAGTTCTTTGAAACAAGGCGCAGAGACGTATGTGTAATGATTTTTGATAAGACCTCTGGTTTTTTTGTAATATTTAAAAAAAAGTAGACTGACCTCCATCAAGAAAGGATGAGTCTTTTAAGATACAGCAATTCATTTTCATACTTTTTCGCATTCATTGTTAGGAGCACATGGTGGTCGAGTCGGTTAGACCGTGATTTCTCACACTGTGGGATCTTATTCTAAAAATATATATATCATTATAAAATAAATAATCATGATAAGATATAATAATCAAATCGAATCATCTTATAATTATTACTATTAAATTGATTTATCAAATTAATTGGATGAATTTGAAAAAAAAATATTCATTGTATTAGAGTCCAATATTGCAATTGTAAAGAAAAATTTGTATGTAAAGGTATAAAAGTAATTTTTCCCCTTTTTGTGTAGTTGAGAAGTTGATATTGTGGTAATTATTCACATTAAATTAAAAAGTCTAAAAAATTGTCAAAAACCAAAAATTTATTGATACTTACCGGTTTCGGTAATTACACCATTGCCAATCTCTAATAAACTCTGATAAAGACCGAAACCGGTCTTTCTAAGATCAATAAATCTATGGTTTTTTGACAATTTCTTAATTTTTTCCATTTAAAAGGTATGTATTTGATATAAAGGTACCTCCTTGATAAGTCCGGTGTCCCTGGGAACAATGTCTCTAGCGCTTTCAATGGAGAAAATAATAGATGACATGACTAAATCTTCACAATATACTGTACTTACTATACTGGCCCTTCTCATTAGATTGAAAGTTGTATTCATGAGCGAGGTCTACTGTCCGCATAACTACTAGTTTAATAATATGATAATATGATATATGATAATAATATGATAATATTGTTTGTCATGTGGTGTTTCCAGCGGAGTTCATTGGAATCTGGCGCTATCACAGCGGTGTTGAAGATTCCGGTGCCTTCTTCATCAGGCGGCACAAGCACCTCTTTTGCTGTCAACCTGGATGATTCAGACATTCCCTACATTGAGGACAACCAAGCCGATCGCCAGCACATATCTCTCAGTAAGCCATTTGAACTATATCTCCATAAATAGAAATCGAGCCTCAAATTTTGACATTCAATAACTTTTTATGTGTGAACCGGATTCAATTATTTTTTTAGTTGTGTTCGTTATGTTCAGGACCAGGTTTATGGCCTAATAAGAGAACGTTGAACTTTGTTGCCCATTTTGATTTAGATAAAATTCATGTCAATGGTGATAAATGGGAACAAGTGGCTAGCAGCATAGAGAAACGATAGCATAATTAAATATCCGATGGTACAGGGCGTTTATGTCGCAACTTTTACTGTGAGTGAAACAGTCCTGTGTGATAAGGAGGAGAAAATAAGGGGATTATATGATAAGAAATATAAAAAGGGATGATGAGAGGAGTGATTAAGTATTATAGGAAAAAGAAGAAATGGGGAAAAAGAAAGTAGTTCAAAGTAAAAAGAGTTTGTGGAATGAAGAATACAGTAGTAGACAGAAGAAGAAAGCAGGGGGAAAGGAATGAAGAGAAGAAAAATTATAAGAAAACGATGTATGTCAAACTATACGATAACTGGAACAGTTATTATGCATTTTTTGGACATTATATTATTTTAAATTTCTGTTCACTACTCCTCCTATTTTATGATTTCTTTCTCTTCTTCATTTTTTTATATCTCCCATCTTCCGCTTCTACTCCTATTTATTTCTTAATTCTTCTCAATCTTCCTCTTCTCCTTCATCTCCAGCTTCTTCTCCATCCTCCTATTCTCTCACTAAATTCTCAAATATTCTCCATCCTCTTCTACTCCTCCTCCTTCTACTGCTTCTCCTCCATCCTCGTCTTCTCCTCCTCCCTCTAGTGCTTCTTCTTCATCCACTTCTTCTTCTTCTTCTTCTTCTTCTTCTTCTTCTTCTTCTTCTTCTTCTTCTTCTTCTTCTTCTCCTCCTCCTTCTAGTGCTTCTTCTCCATCCTCTTCTTCTTCTCCTCCTCCTTCTTCATACTCTTCTTCTCCTTCTAGTGCTTCTTCTTCAGAAGGGAATTCTCCATTCATCACTCTTTCCTGTTCTTGTTTTTCAAATTTCAAACTCGAAATTTCCTTTTATGATTTCTGGTTACGTCTGGTGAATCTTTAAATCTGCAGTCACTAACTTAGTTTTTAATACATGTTTCAGAAAATAATATTATGATTACCCCAACACATCATAATTAGGACTAAAATTATTCTTAGCAATCTCTGTATGCATATAATAATAATATGTATATGTGTTGTCAATAATCTCCCCTGGTTGCAATTCATTGTCGATCAGAGAAATTATTAATTCAGAACACTTCCATTATTCATAATTCTTCATGTTATACAGGTATGGTGCGAACAACATCATCCACAGCCAACCAACAGCGCACGCGCAGTCAGTCAGGCGGCTCGGACTCCTCACAGGCATCCACCACGTACACCACACACCACCACCAAATCCATCACCACTACCAGGCCACCCCCACCATGACACCACTCTACGCTGACTCAGCAATCGGCTCCTCGTCCAGTCCACCTCCTCGCAACACACCTCCCTCATCCTCCGGGGTCTACAGCTCTCCTCCCTCATCGTGGGCCTCCTCCTCAACCCCTCCCACCTCACCCACCTCGCCTCCTCCCTCCTACTATGAGGAGGAACCCACCACGGCACGTATCAGCATTCCAACTAAGAAGACAACCCACGACAATGTGAGGACAAATTACGACAATAGTAGGAACCCGACAAGCTTTGACCAATCTAGGAACCCGACAACCTATGACCAATCTAGGACACCGACAAGCTATGACCACACAAAGACAACGACAGACACAGCCAGACAAGTGATTCTGCAGCGGGTTACAGTGAAGTCTACAGGGGAACTACAACATGTGAAATCCAGCTACATACAACCTGTGGGCCTCCATCTACAGGCGACCCCACAAGTCTACGTGCAGCCCAGTACACCTTCCCCACAAGTGTACACAGGGAGCACACCTCAAAGCTACAGTCTACAGTCTTCTGGGTATAGTCCCACTTCGTCACCACAGTATAGTTTGACATCATCAAGCTCCAGTCCCCAACCGGCTCCAAGGCGTAGAAGCGGGGGCACCTTCCAGAGGTTACTGTCCAGTAGCAGCACAGGTAGTACCTCTAGTAACGTGTCGAAAAGTATGAGCTCTTCTGCGATTGGTGGAGGTGGTGTGGAACGGTTGATACCGATCCTAAAAGAAAGTGACCGCAAAATAACCACCAGTATCTCAAGTATAGGTGGCGCGGTTATGCGATCTAAAACAGCTGACATTGAGCGGATGATGAAGTCATCCACCGTTGCTAAGCAACCGACGACAAGTGTCACCAAGAAAAGTGGTGTCGTTTTGGGAGTTGGTGTTGGTAGCACTGATAAGGACGATGATAAGAGGAAGAGAAGGTACACGGATGTGAGACATCAGACCCGGCATATACCGGCTGATTTGGGGGAAGGGGGTAGTGGAGGAGGAGGAGCTGGTGGTGGGGGAAGTAGTGAGCAGAAACGGACTGTGATTTGGAAGAGGGGGCAGATTATAAGCAGTGAGCCAAAGGAGAGGAGAGGCTTCTTGTGAGGCAGGTTTTGAAATTTGAAAGCTAGGAAACTTTTTGAAAAAAAAATTGGAATTGAAGGTAAAGAGAAGACGACTTCATAAATTTATTTTGATGGATGACTAAGTGGGGGGGGGGGTGTGGAGGAGCAGGAACAGGAGGTTAATGGAAAGGAGGAGAAGAATGAAGAGAGAAAATAAATGAATAAGAGAAGGTTTTGAATTTTAAGCAAGGAGAGGACTTCATGAAAAGTATTTGGATAGATGATTGAGGAGAATAGGTTGTGGAACTGTAAGAGAAGGAAACATAGAAGTAGAAGAAGATGGAGAAAGGGAGGGAGACGAGAAAAAGAAGTAGAAAGAAAAGCAGGCCGTTGTGGAAGAATATAATTAATTATATTTTCACTTCTAATTTCAGCTGTAGTTTTCTGTAAAGTCTGAAGTTTTTAGCTTAAAAACTTCTAGTTTCATTCAAAATTTATACTTTTTGAATTATTACTAAGTTACTGTTCTAGATTTTAAACTCTATCAGTTTCTATTTGATTCAAAATTTGCTCGTTCATCTGAGTATTGAAGAGCGTAAATTGTATTTTGAAAAGTGAAAGTGACATAATCAACATTTTGATTTGGACAGTATAGTATAAATTGGAAATGGGACAGTTTTGGGCATGAGCCTGTTGTGCCTTTCCTCATGTTAAGTATGTGTACACAATGTGATAAATAAATAATAATAATTCGATGGAGGAAAAGAGAGAGAAAGAGATTGATTGATTGATGATTTGCCTCTATTAGGGCGGAGTTAGGACTCCTGGTCCTTTCTGCCACACAACCTTCAAGAGAGAGAGAGAGAGAGAGAGAGTGAGTGAGAGAGAGAGAGAGAAAGAGAGAGAGAGAGAGAGAAGGAAGGGAGACAGTTCTTGTGAGGAGGATTTTGGAATTAATGAAGAAAAGAGACTTTTTGAAAATTGTAAGTGAGGAGAACACTTCATGAAAAGTATATTGATAGAAGACTGAGGAGGGCAGGTGGTGGAGGAACTGGAAGAGGAGGTGAAGGAGAAAGAGGATAAGGTGTGGAGGAAGAGTAGGGGGTCGATGAGGGGAAGATGAAGAAGGTGATGAGGAGACTCTTGAGATAAGGGTCTTCGAATTTGTTAGAGAGAGACTTCTTGAAAAGTATCTTAGAGAGAGTATTTTAGTTGAAGGTTGAATAGCCAGAGACTATGAAAACTGTGTGATAATCAAGGATAGACAAATAAAATGAATAAAGTGGATGGAGAAAGAAATGAGGTGGAAAAGGAGAAAGCTAAGAAAGGAGATCTGAATGGAAGGCAATGACTGAGAAAGAAGACACTAACAGAAAGTTTGAGAAAGGGAGAAGAAGATGAAGGGAGAAAATAATAAATGAGGAAGAAAGAAATGGGGTGATAAAGGAGAAAACTAAAAAAAGTGATCTGAATGGAAGGCAATGACTGAGAAAGAAGACACTAACAGAAAGTTTGAGAAAGGGTGAAGAAGATGAAGGGAGAAAATAATATACTATTATTCTCATCTCCCTTTAGATTAAAGATTCATCTCTTAGATTCTCTCAGATTCATCTCTAGTCTATTAAAGGGAGATGAAAATAATAGTCTACTACTGACGCAAAGGTTACGATGGAAATCTGAGAGAGAAAGATGAAGGGTTATAACGAAGTGCAGGGAAGAGGAAGAATAAGGAAGGGATAATGAGGAAGAGAAAGTGGGAGAAGCGGGGAATGAGGAAGTTGGAGAGAATGAGTCAAGAGATGTCGAATGAACCAAAAGCAAAGTATGACAATCAGAATGAATTACGAAAAAAAGAGATGATGAAAGAAAAGAGGACAGAAAAATATGGAATGAGAAGGAATAACAAAGCATGGAATGAGATGGAAACATTCTTTAATTCAAGAATGATGATTAGTATGAAAATGTTGAATTAGATGATTTTGAAAAACAAATGATAACTAAGAAATAGAAAGGGTAGATGACCAAGGGCAAGGACTAGTCTGTCCATATTTGGGATTTACTTCAAACTTCCAAACTTCAAACTTCAAACTTTAAACTTCAACTTCAAACTTCAAATTTCAAACTTCAAATTTCAAACTTCCAACATTGATTGAATGGAAATTATTTATGTTATTCAGAAGAAACTGTTACCACCACTTAATACAATTTAATTAAAGTCCCAAAGAACAGCCAAATAATACATATTTATAGATTCTACCCATAGCAAATGCTCTAAGTATATCTATCCATTAATGTTGGTTCACTATTTCACGTCATAGCAAAACTAGTCACGGCAGGTTAAACACTAAACTACACATAACTCTAAATCAACAGTTGACCCATATGTAAGAAGGCTACACACATGCAACGTTAGTAGACAGAACTAACTTTGACATAACTAACTGTCTAATAACTGTTACATACACTAGTAGTTCTGTGAACAGTAAACCTCACGCTCAGTAAGTTACATTGAACTGTTGTTATGTTTTCTCAAAAATTAATAAATAATTTATCAATTTGAAATGTTTAGAAAAAATCCTTGATAAACATAGAGCTTTCTGTCCTATCGTACCGTGACGTGTCGTCCCGGAATGTGAGTGTGAGCGCTGTTATCAAGTCTGGCTGCAACTGTCTACAACGTTGATGGAAAGATACATTTTCAAGATGTTCGATATTTTTGAACGGGTAGTATTATAGCATAATCTCTCTAATTTCAATATAATCTCTCCTAATAATCTCTCCACCTCTAATTTCAACGTTGCAGTGTAGGCCTATAATCTAATACATGATTGGTGGAGAAGATTTTTAAAAATACCAGCAGATCTTTTTCACCAATCATGTATTAGATTCTGGGCCTAAATTGCGACGTTGCAATATCGTAGGTCGCGGCCTTGTATTAGAAGTGGCTATGATTATAGTCAACTGTCTACTAACGTTGATGGAAAGATATATTTTCAAGATGCTTGATGTTTTTTAACGGGTAGTATTATAGTTCACTAGACAGCTGATTTATGATGAATAACTCTTTAGTCTGATTTTTACTCTAATATTGGCGTATGAAGGAGGCTCCTTTTTTCTTTTATATCATCCTTGAAAATAATGCAGAATTTCAAAAACCTTGTATATACGTCGACGCGCAATTTAAAAAGGAACATACCTGTCAAATTTCATGAAAATCTATTACCGCGTTTCGCCGTAAATGCGCAACATATAAACATTAAGAGAAATGCCAAACCGTCGACTTGAATCTTAGACCCCACTTCGCCTGGTCAATGAACTTATACCTGGGTCCACCTCTATCTTCATTGATATTACATTGAAAATCAACAACTGAGTACCCAAGTGCCAAAAGTAGCGTAGACTATAAAATAATATTTTTAACCATCGTTATATTATCATCAAATGATTATTGGAAATATCAATAAGGAAAGCCTTGACTTTGTTACCTATATGTGTATCAAGCACTTGAATACGTTTTTGTGTAAATATTGTATATTTTTGTAAAAATGTTTTTAAATTATGTCATATTATTTGGATGGATGGTGTGAAGCTGATGTATTTTTTGTATAATATGCTGTCCCGTTGCAAATCAATTAAATATGACAATCAGAGAGATAAATATGTATGATCATTATTTATAGAGTTTTGAGAAAGAAGAATATAGTTATTATTGAGAATGGAATATAAAAACAGCTTCACTTGTAATTACCTCTATTAGTTCACAATAACTCTTTTCTTTCTTCTGTGGTAGAATGTAGAATACTCAAGTGAATCCCTGAAATTCATCGATTGTGGGAGTAAAACTTGCAATGTATACAATTCTAACGTCTCCACATCATCATATTTAAGATTCAATATTTGAAATTCAGACATTTTCTTAAATTAATGTTTCCAACAGAAAGAAATTTAGCAATCAGGGAACTGTTTGATGGGGAACTATGTAGATGATATTCATCTTTACAAATTTTTAGATCACTTTTTGTCAGCTTTAATTTCATATTTATTTGGATAACTTGTTAGTCTGTGCTCGAATAAATTTCATATTTATTTCATATAATTTGAATAACTTGTGCTCGAATAAAACTGATTTGAGTTTGTCTCTCCTTTATAAACCACAGAGATTTCTTTATCTCTTCTACATAAGAAATTATGAGAGAATTCTATACTTGAGAGTCTGATGGTACATGATATAAATTTTTCGAAAGCTTTCAATACTGCTTCCAAAATAACGATGATGATAGTCTTATTTTGGGTGAAATATTGTTCCTTGAAATTCAAATCAACGCTATGCATTGCTTTCAATATTTTCCGCTACACCCGGATTCGTCTATGTAAGAAAAAAATCACAATTTTATTCTCCGTGTATCATTTATTCGTAATTTATTTCAATTTGTAAATCAATTGAATTGAATTGAACTGAATTATTTCAATCTTTTCAATTCTTCATAAACCAAAATTTAACAATCATGCTATATGCCTGTAAGCCTGTCAGCCTTCCTGTGAGAACTCAAAGTATTCATTATTTTCTCTAGTCATTTTCTTGAACAATATATTTTGTTAATTGTGTAACTACAATGATTATTTAGATGAGAATCCTTCGTTGATGCCAAAGATGTACGAATTATTTATGAGAATAATGATATGTTAGTTATATCGACAATAATCTATTATTATCAGTGTTAATGTATTATAACATACTGAATGTCCACCAGTTTTAATTTTCTATTTTTGTGATGTCGATTTATGTATTATTTATTTATCGTGGTTGTATATTTTCCTGTGTAATTCACGCATTACTGGAGAGTGCCTAAGCTGTATTCTGTTCAAAGCTGTATTGTGGAAATGTGATTCATACTGCTGTACAATCAAGAATACAATTTGTTGAAATATATTTTGACTATTCCTGAATTTATTTGATCACTCACCCACTGTTGCACATAAGTAGTTGTTTTTCTAAGAATTTCTTTTATTGTTAGAGATGTTGTGGTATCTCTCCATAATTGAAAGAATATGACTTTGATCTTGTCAATACCACTAAAGCTGCGTTCACACCAAAGTTATAAACAAAATGTTGATAACCCTTATAGAGAGATATCCTTATATTAGGTTGAACATAACTTATCATACACATGATGTATACGCCATAAATGTATACCATTCATTTATCCATGTTATTTCAGGAATGTAATAACTCATCATACACATTATGAACATATGTGTATGATAAATTATGTTCAATCTAATAGAATCTATAAGGATTAAGTTATTAACATTTTGTTAACAAATACCTTTGGTGTAAACGCAGCTTTAGTTTGTTCAAAATCAATTCAATTGAAATAAAAGTGGTATTGACAACATCAACGTATTATTCTTTTAGTTGATTTCTATTTAAATAACTAATCACCGGGTACCTCAGGAACAAATCTCACATTTTTATTAAACCAATACATACAGTCTGATTATACGAATACAATCACCTCATATCGAAGTTTTTACTCATTATAATATTTCTACAAAAATCTTTTTGTGAATCCTATACTATTAAACGAGCAACTTCTGTTTATATGTTTAGATGTTTAAATGTTTAGATGTTTATTATTGCACCGGATCTCGAAAACGGCTCTAACGATTCTCACGAAATTCAGAACATGGTAGGCTTATAATATAAAGATTCGATTGCACTAGGTCTCATCCCTGGAAAAACTCGCTGAATGACATTAAAAGGATAATTATTATTCATCCTTGTGAAAAAAGCTGATAATAATAAAATTATTTCATCGTCTGTTGGTGTTGGGAGTGAGTGAGCGAGTTCATGTGTGTGGGACTGTGTCAAAATTATGACTCAGCTGTTGAACTTTTGTGATCATTCAATGAGGTACTTAGTGCCGGTTGAAAAAAAGCCGGGTTATCTTCAATACTGATTAATTCTAGTTGATCCATCTTTTCGAAATGGTCTTCTCTGATTTCTTTCACTTGAAGTTAATCAGGATTAAAATTTAACCGGCTTTTGTGCAACTGGGCCTGTGAGGGAAATTTTTGCATTCCTCTGAGAATTTTATGAATCTCAATTTACTGTGATTAGATAGAACATTTCTGTATGAATGTTATAATGATTTCTTTTTTCGTGATAAATTTTTTATGCTTTTAAACTCCAGAGCAAAGCTCAGTCCCCGATATTGATATGTTAAATGTAAAAGAATCTTAAAATAATTCCATATAGAAAATTCAAAATTTTCAATGTTACTACAAACAGTTTTTCACATGACACATCAGATCCACAACTGAGTTTTTCCATAAGTTGACAACAACTCATAGATGAGGAATAAAAGAGGATATCACAGCGATTCCACAAAAATAACAGGTGGCTTTCACGAAATTGGATCTATGAGTCCTGTGAGAATTATTTTCGTTCCACAGCCTCACCAAAACACTGTAGTTTGCAGTTGCCTACTTCATCACCATCTGCTCCTCCTCCTCCAACTCCTCCTCATCCTCCTCCTCATTTTTCTTCTTCTTCCTCTTCTTCTTCTTCTTCTTCTTTTTCTTCTGCTTCTTCTTCTTCTTCGATCCTCGAATTTCATCCCCTTCAAAATTTTTTGCAGCTTAGAACAGCAGAAAGATGTGTGTGTACTAGTTTCCAGTTGACTCCCACACTGCTAGAGAGAGTGAGTAAGTGGGAGGGAGCTATCAGGGAGTAAGTATGAGTGCGAGAGAGAGCAAAAGTAGAGAAAGCAAGCAACCCCTGCAAGCTTCACACTGCACCTGTCCATTTGTCAAGGTCAAAAAGAAACAAAAGATGCGCGCCCCCACGCGTGCGAGAGTGATGTTGTAGAGAGAGAGCATGCAGAATAGATTTGGGAGGAAGATAGAAGAATCGGTAACAGTGTGAGAGGGAGTGAGATGGAAAATTCAGAGAGAGAAAGATAGCAAGTTTGGGATTATAGTTGTGAGTCGGTGCACTCTTGCTATATACTAACCAAAAGTATATAATATATGATGTTATATGTATTGCTGAACTATTGCTATGTGTTTTCAAGAGTGTAGAGATGGGGATGCTCTTTTGAAAACAGCACTCTACGAAAATCTCTGAACTGATGTTGGATCTTTTGAAGAACTTGAGAACCATGGTATAAACCACGGTTCCACTACTATAAACGGTCGTGGAATCGGTCTAACAAAAAAAAAATTATAAAGCTGATAACTGGATAGAAATTACTCAATCTTAACATGCGATTAAATCAACAAAATTTCAAATTATGTAGCTATTGAATTTTCTCACACCAATTTGTGCCGGAATAGAATAGCTAATTAGTCTCCAACCAGGTGGAGAATAAAGATAGAGAAGAATAATATATAGGCCTACTATATATACTATAGAATAATAATATAGTTTTCATAATCAAAAGTTACAATATTCATCGAAAATTAAATTCATAATTATTATATCATTCAAATCTCTCTAATAAAATACCGTTTTGGTAGAAAGTTAGTGGGGAGGATATTTTTAATATTCTTTCCGAAGAATGGACATTGAAGCTCCGCCAATTTATGTAGATGCATAACGATATGATTATTATCTATAGTTATTATATCTATTACAAATTGCTTTTTCATATCATATACAGTTCAATAATTATTTTCTTAGTCTATATTATGTAAATTCATCTATAATTTTGCTGTATTGTATATAAGTGTATAAGCCAGTATATATTGTAATCTACATAAAGGAAGTACTCAATCAATAAAGAGCGGGGAAGTCGAACCTCAAAACATAATTATTCAAGTATTAAAAAGTACAAGAAATAACATTTTCAGTTATTTTTTAATTATTGGTTTTCAATGTATCTAAACTCAAAATGTCTGTCGGATATTTTTGGGTTGAATTTGTACTCGAATTGATGAAGTGGGAATGAGAGCTCCTAGTAGTTCCGGTAACAGTAGACCTCGAGCAGTTAAAAACTACAGCCTCCTCTAATACTGTCCATCAGAGTGAATTATGTCATATCCTGACGTGTATAATAATTCAATCATCAATTGAGCAGCATAATTTTTCACAAGATTTTTTGAATGTATTGTTGCGGCCATAGAATATGAGAAGGGGTCAAGAAATGGGTTTAGTCTATTGTTCTATTTGGGTAGGAATTGAAATGGTGAGCGGCTCTGATAAACGGTATTTGAAATAGCATATTGAGTTAGTCATATCCTATTCCCTGGGAAAACTCACTGAAGGACATTGAAATGATAATTATTATTCATCCTTGGAAAAACAGCTGATAATAATTATTTCGTCGTCTGTTGGTGATGGAAGTGAGTGAGCGAGTTCATGTTTGTGGGACTGTGTCAAAATTATGACTCAACTGTTGAACTTTTGTAATCATTCAATCAGGTACTTAGTGCCGGTTGCAAAAAAGCCGGGTTCTTTTCAATCCTGATCAATTCCAGTAGATCCATCTTCTTGAAATAATCTTCTCTGATTTGGTTTACGTGAAGTTAATCAGGATTAAAATTTAACAGGCTTTTGTGCAACTGGGACTTTGTGAGGGGAATTTTCGCATTTCTCTGGGAATTAATCTCAATTCACTGTGTGATTAGACAGAACATTTCTGTATGAACTATGAATGTTATTATAATTTCTTCTTTTGTAATAAATTTTTTATGCTTTTGTACTCCAGAGCAAAGCTCGGTCCCCGATATTAACAATAGAAAAGACAACATGTCTGTGTGAAGGGTTGTATCGATTCGTCTAAGGCTGAAAAATATTACCATTTTCCAAATTTTGTCTATTGTCAATTCCCATTGTTGTCGAGCGAATTTTATAGAGCAATACTTTTAATTCTTTGCATTGATCTATATAAAACTGAATCTATGTTTTTGTGTTTTCACAGACTTTAGCAGAGTATTCGGTCACAATAATAGGTTACACCAGCTAGTTAAATAATATTCTTTCTTAATCAAGGTTGAGTACAGTAATTTATTTGATTCCTACATGATATCACAAGATCTCCTGACAATTTGGCAACAGTATGCAGAGTTAGAAAGAGTTATCTATCTTAAGGAACGTACAGATTTACGCGCCTATATCTATTAAATAGATTTATATAAAAACAAACAAATAATGAAATAGCAAAAATCCTATCAAATTTGAAGTCAGCATCTAATCAATATTGGTTTGTCTGTAATATTAAGGTGCGTACAGATTTACGCGCCGCGAACACGAGCAATTCACTTTTAATCAGCTGATGCCAAGCTTTTTTTATATGTATCTTACCGTTTCAGTAAAATTACAGATATGAGCAGCTGATTAAAAGTGAATTGCTCATGTTCGCGGCGCGTATATCTGTACGCACCTTAATATTACAGACAAACCAATATTGATTAGATGCTGACTTCAAATTTGATAGGATTTTTGCTATTTCATTATTTGTTTGTTTTTATATAAATCTATTTAATAGCATAATACTTTAAATGTTCAGCATTGAGCTAAATGAAGCTAAATTTAATCTATTTGTGCTAACCCTTGCGGAGCACGGGTCACTCCAGCTCGTTGAATAATATTTTTTCAGATTGAAATTGAGTACAGTAATTTATAGAACATTAACATGGTCTAAAAAGATTTCCGGCAATTCGCAATGGTATGCAGGGTTAGAAAAGAATGGAGTAAACTGTTTTGTCTAATATTTCACACAAAAAATCTAAAATTGTTGTCTTCCGGAAAGGTGGTAAACTTAGAAGAAGTGAAAAATGGTTCTATGGAGATGAGATTGTGGAGGTTGTGAATCAGTATAAATATTTGGGGGTAATATTCACGTCCTCTATGTCACTGAAAAGGCATTGGGATGATAGGATAACAGCGGCGAGATATGGTATAAATAGTATGTGGAGAAGCCTAATCCAGAATGAGACAGTTCCCCTTTCAGCTCAAGTGGCATGTTTTTAGTGCGGCATGTGAGTCTACAGTTTCATATGCAGCGCAAGTGTGGGGCTACTTGCACAGTGACCGAGTAGAAAAATTTCAAAAATATTTCATGAAAAGATTATTTGGCCTCCCCAAAAATACCCCTGACTATGTGATCTATTTAGAGTGCGGTATGGAGCTGATGTGGATCTACACTTTGAGAATTCATATTAATTATATCAACAAAGTATTCAATTTGTCAGAGAGTCGATATCCACGTAGAATAGCGTATGAATTCTTTATCAGGAAATGCGGTTGGTATAAGGTTTGGCTGAGTCTCTGTCAGCGCTATGATATAAGCATAGAATAGTCTGATAGCACAATTCAAGTAGACAGATGGTTGAATTCCAAGAATCAAATGCTACTAGAAGTGAAGCAGAGAACTTGTATTGCATGGAGAGAGCGAGCTGATCAGTCAGTATATCATAGTATGTAACTTACTCTTCTTTAGTGGTAGACTTAGGAGATCGCACGTATTTGAATGACTCTTACAAGAGGAGTCTCATAAATATAATTTTTAGAGCGAGAGCTTCCATGCTGCCGCTAAATTTCAGACCAGACAGGGAGGAGAATAGGCATAATATATGTTCCTTATGTAACAGTAGAGAGCCTGAGAGTTTGGTCCACTTGATGGGTAAGTGTAAAGTACTGGGGGCGATAAGACGGACTTGGTTTCATTACACATATATAAGTGAAGATACAATAATTAGTTATTTGAATGGTAGAGATTGGTACCGCCTTGTTGGGTATCTTAGGGATGCTCTGCGGTATAGGCAATGGTTGGTCAGGGAATTCAATAGCTAAGATTGCTTGATATTTTATTTTCTATACTAAAAAATTACTTTTAATTTACGTACTGGAAACTTAATTTGCTTGTAAGTTGAATGATCAGATTGGATTAAATTAAGTTTTTCCACTCAAGTAGGCTTGATAATGTTTGATTCAAACAAGAAATTGCATTATAATTATTATCATTTGTGTAAAACATACTCTATTTAGCCATGTTATATTATCTAAATAAACAATTTTTCTTAGTGTACATGACAATAATTTATATTAGTGTAGTATTGAGCTGTTCAATTTGACCATGACAATATAGATGGGAATAAACAGTAGCTGAGAAAAATAAAATAAAATCAAAGCTTTCTTTTGGCTAGACCAACTAGTGTTGGAAGTAGAACGTTTCATTTCTGGGGATGAGATAAGAATCGATGCAGCGATACTGTTATAGTTTGATTATCTAAGTTGTGAAAAATACCGTACGCTTAAATCTGGTCTGTGTTGAGAATCGAATTGAAGAATAAAATTGATTAGCAAGACGAAGGTCAAAACTCAGATAAGGAAGTTATTGAAAGTGTATTATAGAGTAAACAACTCGACTGACGGCTTCTGCCAAGTCTATGATGATTTTTGTAAAATAAAATTTTTTGGTACTGTACTTATTCCTTTGAAAGACATTGTGAACTGTTTTTTGCATTATTATGTATTTTACTTTGTTCAAATAAATCATCTTTCTATTCTATTCTATTCTAATATTTCACACAAACTAATATGCCTATTATACTGAGGCTCACTCATATTATGGGATTATGCAATATTAACTGTTGATTGTTGTTAAAAGGAGTACTCCGTGGTGTAGTGGATAGAGTGCTTGCGTAACAGTATAGAGATCCTGGGTTCAAACCCTATCATTACCAAAAGTTTTTTAACCAGATCAGTCCTGTGTTATCAGATGGACACGTTAAACTGTCGGTCGTGGCTGAAATATGATAGTCGTAAGGCCCATTGACGGCTTAAATGATATATTCAGGCGGTGGGACCTTCCTGCATGGGACTCCCCACCAACAAAGGCCATACGAATTAATTAATTGATTATTGTTGTTAAAAATGATCAATCATATTTTATTTGTTAAGAAAATATATCTTTCAATTATAAAATAATGAAGTTTCATAGTTGAGACAAGATTTTTTAATTAATACATTGTTAAGAACCGATCTAGCAACATTGCGGAGCTAGAAAAGGATATCAGTATCTGCTTTGTCAAATGATAGACAAGGATAGCAGCACCAATGTTAATAAAATACTGCCATTACAACGTGAAACTCACTATGGATAGATAAAGAATTTTTTGTTCACTTCAAAAACAAAACAAAATAAGATTAAATCAAATACAAGACCATTCATCACTAATCAATACAATAGTTTAAAATAATCCGAAAATTCTTAGGCATAGCCGAAGCCGTCAGCCGGAGTTGATAGTTATTTTATCTATATCTCATCCTCATCTTCTAATTTTTGTCAAATTTCTCAGAGTACAGAGCGAACGGGCTATACAATGTCATGCGATAGCACTCAATGAACTTGATAAGGCAACTGGGAAGTTAGCAATAGATATTCTTATCATTTTCAGTTCATTTGAAAAACCTGAATTATTATTATAGAGATATGATACATTATAGAGATTCGAATTATTATTATTATCTGAATTATTATAGAAATTTGATACAAAGTGAACTCTTCTTACTTACTTCTCATACCTACAAATAATCATTTATGAAATGAAGTTGAGCAATAAATAATCTTCAATAATAAACCGATAAACTCAATCATACATGTCCAGAACTATATGTGCAGTTTTCGTTTTGGAACAATATTTACAATGACAAATTTATGCTTTATAATCCAAAACTATTATTATAGTACAGCTATATATTTAAAAATTATGTTATTTTTACCTTTGGGCTTTATTGTTTTGAAGGATATTTATATATTTTTTTTTTTTGTAAAATTGTATTGACAATAAAGAAGTTTCAAATCAATCAAATCAATCAATATTTAGAAATTGAACTCATCCACAAGGAGCTTTCTATAATATCTCAATGTTACGTTCACATATCCCGCTAGACTCTTCTAGTTCTTATCATTTAAATACTCTTGGTCCATTTCGTCGGTCATCACAGAGCTTCCAAACCTCGGGCATCCAATACTCGGTATTCTGATAGAACCCCACATTTTCCTTTACTAGTAGTTCTGTGAACAGTAGACCTCACGCAGTATTCTTATCCATAAGTACCTGATTCAAACTATAGACCTTATGGAAATACAGCAATAGACTGGCTTCTCCACACATCTGTGTAATCACTTGTCAGCTGATTTATGATGAATAATTCTAAAGTCTGATATTCACTCTTATATTGGCTTATGAAGGAGGCTCCTTTTTCCTTTTATATTATCCTAGAAATGCAAAATTTCCAAAAACCTTGTATATACGTCGACGCGTAATTAAAAAAAGGAACATACCTGTCAAATTTCATGAAAATCTATTACCGCGTTAACATTAAACATACCGTATAAACATTTAAACATTAAGAGAAATGCCAAACCGTCGACTTGAATCTTAGACCTCACTTTGTTCGATCGAGAATGATTAATGTCTTCAATTTATTGACTATTATATAGTGAACAAATATTGCTGTTTTTCCCCTCATCTACTCTAAAATTAAGGGAAAATAAAGACCCTCTAGCTTTGAAAATTATGCTAATCATCCTTCTTTTATTTTAGTCGCTTATATAATCTTGCATAACTACGTTATTGGTTCGCAACTTATATATTTGACTAGCCGTCAGACTCGCTTCGCTCGCCATATCCGTCTAGCCAGGACTGGATCCTGGACTTCAATCCTGGGAATATTATATTACTAGCCGTCAGGCTCGCTTCGCTCGCCATATCCGTTTAGCCAGACGTTTAGTCTGGACCCCCGAATGGATTGTCCTAACATATGATAAAAATGCTCAAATGAAAAATGCAGACAAGCGAAGCGAGCCTGCTGATCTCATTCTTGGACGATCCAGTCGGGGGTCCAGACTAAACGTCTGGCTAAACGGATATGGCAAGCGAAGCGAGCCTGACGGCTAGTAATATAATATTCCCAGGATTGAAGTAGCAGTGCCCAATCAATTTTTCCGCGATAAGTGCATTTAAATCTTCAACTTGGTGCCAACCTAACAAAGTCAACTCAACTTAATGCCAACCTGACAAAATTATTAATTTAGTTGCCAGTTAACAACTGTTTCGAAGAGGTACTCTATCTATATTATAGTTCTGTAGTAACATATGATATGGAAATTTCAATTATAATTAAGAGATTGGGAGAAGAAGAATATACATGCTAAAAGACGAACTTTAAACCCTTAAAAACAACCCTTAGAGTTAAAATATTGCCAAAAGATTTCTTAGTGCGCCTCTAAAGGGCCAACTGAACATACCTACCAAATTTGAACGTTTTTGGTCCGGTAGATTTTTAGTTATGCGAGTGAGTGAGTGAGTCAGTTAGTCAGTCAGTCAGTGAGTGAGTGCCATTTCGCTTTTATATATAAGATTAAACTTACTATGGTAATCTGTTTCGTATAATAGAACATTCCAATGCTGACTTCAAGGTGTAATAGACACCATTATTCAAGAATGAATAGTTCACTACAATAGTTCACTACAATAGTTAACTACAATAGTTCACTATAGTTCATTATAGTTTACTAGCAAGGTTTCCTGGTCCAAGTACACACTATTTCAATATTAGAAAGTGTATTCCTCCCTAAAACCTTTTAGCAAGGTATCCTGGCCCAAGTACGCTAGTTCAATTAGTAAGTGTATTCCAGTTAATTTTGGAGAACATGTATTTTTCGGCTGATTAAACATTGTCAATGAGAACTCAGAAGCTAGACGTTTGCAGGTGTTCCCTGTTTATTAACAACTCTCTCTCCTGACACATGTCAAAATTAGATCAGAGTAGTTGGCAATTAAAATTTTAATATCTTTTCGGAAGTTACTACACGTTGGGACCACCCTGTTCGAATTCACACCATTAATTGCGGTTCTTGACCCTAGTTTGTGATTTACCGTTCGACTCGATATTGGCTACAGGAATTCAAAATACAGTATAATTATATACTAACAATATGAGGTGGTACAATGAGTGATTATGCTCTTATTCCATTCATATTGCAACCTTATAGGCTATAGTGAGGTCCACGTTATAATGGCAGTGAAACAACGTTGCCGATCCACTGTCTTGTCAATGCCTTCTATAGACGGTAGATGATATAGGTTTATTGATTAAATGTTCATTCTCGTTTCAAATTATGAATTATATTTCATTGAGCAAGTCCACTGTCTTGTCAATGCCTTCTAAAGACGGTAGATGATATAGGTTTATTGATGTAATATCAACTGTTCATTCTCGTTTCAAATTAAGTTCATTCTCGTTTCAAATTATCAATTATATTTTATTGAGCAAATCCACTGTCTATCCACTATCTTGTCAATGCCTTCTATAGACGGTAGCTGATATAGGTTTATTGATGTAATATCAACTGTTCATTCTCGTTTCAAATTATCAATTATATTTTATTGATCAAGAAATTATATTATATTTTTCAATAATTTCATAATGAATTTTTATAGTTAAGATAACTTATTTTCTTCATTAATCATCAATTCTAGATTGTTAAAAGACGTTCTGGCAACAGAGCACAGCGAGAAAGAGATAGCAACCTTATAGGCTTTAGTTAGGTCTACGTTATAATAGCAGTGGAGAAAGATGGGGGAACAACGTTGCCGATCCACTGTCTTGTCAATGCCTTCTATAGACGGTAGATGATAAAGGTTTATTGATTTACTGTTCATTCTCGATTCAAATTATCAATTATATTTTATTGAGCAAGAAATTATATTTTTCAATAATTTCATAATGAATTTTCATAGGTAAGATAACATATTTTCTTAAATATTCTTCGACTCTACATTGTTAAAAGACGATCTGGCAACAGAGCACAGCGAGAAAGAGATAGCACTATCCGCTTTGTTGAATGATAGACAAGGATAGCAATATTATTGCTAATCAAACACTGTCATTATAAAGTGGACATAACTATAGTTTTCTCTGAGATTGATAATAAATCAATATTACTAGTAGTTCTGTGAACAGTAGACCTCACGCAGTATTCTCATCCACAAGTACCTGATTGAAACTATAGACCTTATGGAAATACAGCTATAGACTGGCTTCTCCACACATCTGTGTAATCACTTGTCAGCTGATTTATGATGAATAATTCTATAGTCTGATTTTTACTCTAATATTGGCGTATGAAGGAGGCTCATTTTTCCTTTTATATTATCCTTCAAATGCAAGATCTCCAAAACCTTGTATATACGTCGACGCGCAATTAAAAAAGAAACATACCTGTCAAATTTCATGAAAATCTATTACCGCGTTTCGCCGTAAACATTTAAACATTAAGAGAAATGCCAAACCGTTGACTTGAATCTTAGACCTCACTTCGTTCGGTCAATTATTGATAGATAAAATCAATAAAACAGATTAAGAATTTAATAACAATCCACGGATTGTTAAAAGACGATCTGGCAACAGAGCACAGCGAGAAAGAGATAGCACTATCAGCTTTGTTGAATGATAGACAAGGATAGCAATACCATTGCTAATCAAACACTGTCATTATAAACGTGGACCTCACCATAGTTCTATAAGATTGATAATAAATCGATATTATTATTAATTAATAAAATTAATTGGACAGATTAAGGATTTGATAAAAATCCACGGATGATTATCGAATATCACTCAATATTTGTGATCTTAATTCTAAGATGGTTTTCTAATACAGTATTAATAAGTGGTGGAATCATAGTGAGGTCCAATTTAAAATGGTTCTATTTTGATTAAAAGATTGATGCTGCTATCCTTGTCTATCATTCGACTAAACAGATGGCGCTATCCTTCTCTAGCTCCGCAACATTGCCGAATCCTTTTTTAACAAAGTAGAAATGTAATTCATCAAATAAATATTTGGTTTCGATGATGAAAGTTTATAATTCAAATACCATTAATTCAATATTTAATATTTTAATTGTATATTATTTTGATTATTAAAGTTTTTAATTAAGTCATTGAAAATAGATCTCTTGGCGAATAAAGAGAATTTGTAATTGTCGGTCATTGATAGGTATAAGAGGAGAATATAGAAGAGTATTAAAGTATAGACTACATTTCAATATAGAAATGTATTATCGTGTAGTGTGGTCCACGTTATAATGGCAGTGTTTGTTTGACAATGGTATTGTTATCCTTGCCTATCATTCAACAAAGCTGATAGCACTATCCCTTTCTAGCTTTGCTCGGTTACCAGATCGTCTTTTAACTATGTAGAATTGATAATTGATTGACAAAATATTTTCTATTAATTATAAAATCATTGAAAAATATAATTTCTTGCTAATGAAATATAATTGATGTTTAGCAATGGTATTGCTATTCTTGTCTATCATTCAACAAAGCTTTCTCTTTTCCACTTTGCTCTGTCACCAGATCGTCTTTTAAAAATGTAGAATTAATAATTAGTTGACAAAATATTTCATATTAATTATGAAATCATTGAAAAATATAGTCTAATTTTTTGCTAATGAAATATATTGATTATTTTAAACGATAATGGATAGGTAATATTTACATCAATGAACCTGTATCAGCTACCGTCTATAGAAGGCATTGACAAGAAAGAGGTTCGGCAACGTTGTTCTTCACTGCTATTATATCGTAGACCTCACTTTTATAATAAATGAATAAATAAATGTTCATTTCCACAAAAAAAAACTAAAACTACAACATCAATATACACAAAATATTAGATAAATTACAATATTAAATACAATAGTTAGAAGTTAAAAATATTCTTATAATGTGTCATCTACTTGTTTAGTTTCTTCTGTGTGGAAATTTACTATAGTTACAGTATAGTAAGTTACACTATAGTTATACAGTCATTGTATTATCTACAATATTAGGAATAGTTCTGAACTTGGTTGTTGGTGCTTTTCTGATCATGTAACTTATATTGAGATTTGTGTATATGGAATCTATATATATAAAAGCGAAATGGCACTCACTCACTGACTGACTGACTGACTCACTCACTCGCAGAACTAAAAATCTACCGGACCAAAAACGTTCAAATTTGGTAGGTATGTTCAGTTTGCCCTTTAGAGGCGCACTAAGAAATCCTTTGGCAATATTTTAACCCTAAGGGTTGTTTTTAAGGGTTTAAAGTTCGTCTTTTAGCATGTATATTCTTCTTCTCCCAATCTCTTAATTATAATTGAAATGTCCATATCATATGTTACTATAGAACTACAATCTAGATAGAGTACCTCTTCGAAACAGTTTTTAACTGACAACTAAATTAATAATTTTGTCAGGTTGGCATTAAGTTGAGTTGACTTTGTTAGGTTGGCACCAAGTTGAAGATTGAAATGCATTTATCGCGGAAAAATTGATTGGGCACTACTACTTCAATCAGAGCTATCCCTGGGAATATTATATTACTAGCCGTCAGGCTCGCTTCGCTCGCCATATCCGTTTAGCCAGACGTTTAGTCTAGACCCCCGACTGGATTGTCCTAACATATGATAAAAATGCTCAAATGAAAAATGCAGGCGAGCGAAGCGAGCCTGCTGATCTTATTCTTGGACGATCCTGTCCGGGTCCAGGGGACGGAGCCCCCTGGCGAGACGGATATGGCGAGCGAAGCGAGCCTGACGGCTAGTACAGTATAAAGTAAATGAATAATCAACATCCTGTTAAGGTTTTTTTTAAATTTAAAGTTTTGGTCTTCAGTTTGAAGTTTCAAAGTTTATCTTCAATTATCTACAGCTCAGTTTCTAATAGAGAACTGGTACAATAGTACAAAAGCATTAGCAGGAACAACACAGGGGCTGTTATTCCATAGAAACAAGATAGAGTCCAACTTTCTAAAATGCTTTATGGCGCTATAAATAATAAACACGGCCTTTTCTATTGATGAATGGCTTCAACACTATTCTTGAAAAACGTTTCAGGTCCTTTTCTAGTTTTCGGTATGTTTTGACTCTTTGGCGGCACTCTTGATCGTCTGTTTCTTACAAAATGTTGTTTTCTCCCTTTTCTTCTTTTTCTTCTTCTCCTCTCTGTTTCGTGTCTGAAGAATGGAGAAGAAAGGGAAGTAAGAACAATACTGGAAAGGGAATAATAAGTCCCTATCTGGTCCCTAGCTTGTCCTCATCATTCATTGGCGATTGGTTTTGAAAATTTGAAAAGACTATTTCTTCATTGTTTCATACACGAATTTAGACTCTAAACATAGGGGGAAATAAATCTTTGAGTTCCTTGAGAAAATAATGTTTGCACAATACAATTGGATTCTTGATATGCATTGTCTGGTACATAAATACTTTATACTACAATACATTGTCTTATTTTAAAATGTAATGGATTGCAGTTTTTAGAATGGAAGGTCTTTTTCGATTGAAAAACAGGTTGAAATTCACAATTATTTGTCGATTTTAGTTTAAGGCTGTGCAAAGGCTGAAAATAAACTTTCTACTCGTGATATTTTTCAAAGTTTTTCGTTTTGTATTTCATCAAGCTATCAAAATGAAAAAGTTTTCTCAGGAAAACATTTTTTTCCGATCATTACTTTTTGAGATATGGGCGCCTGGATTTTGAATTTTTGGGACAGAACATTTCAAATTCGGTAGGATAAAAATCCATGAGATTTGAAGGATGAATTCTTCATGGTATTGTTGATCAAGTAAAACAAAAATTTCCTGAAAAAATCAATTTTGTAAAAGTTATTCAATTTACCAAAAATAACTCAACTAAGAGTTATTTTTAGTAAATTGAATAACTATCTTAAAATTTGATATTTTCCGAAAATTTTAGTTTTACTAGATCAACAATACCAAGAAGAATCTATCCTCTGAATCTCATGGATTTATCTCTTACCGAATTTTGAATGTTATGTCCCAAAAATTTAAACATTAGGCGCTCATATCTCAAAAAGTAATGATCAGAAAAAAAATGTTTTCTGAGAAAACTTTTTCATTTTGATAGCTTGATGATATACAAATCGAAAAACTTTGTAAAATATCACGAGTAGAAAGTTTATTTTTAACCTTTGCACAGCCTTCCATATCAATTAGCATCGAATTAATGCAATCTCTCATTTATTACCATTTTTTTTTTATTTGAATATACTCTTATTTCAACAATTCAACAAACTTTAGAAGTTTGGATGTTGGAGTTTTGAAGTTATTCAACTTACGAATATATATGAATTACACAGGTATTCTTATATTGTACAGCACCGTAATGTATGAATATAGATACTAAGGGTATTTTTCTCCGAAAAATCAGATCTGGAATTCTAGTTTGAGCAATTAGCTGAATCAAATGAGACATTAAAATGTATGTGACCATACGATTGATCAAAAGGGTTCAATATTGTCGATACAAATCTAGTCATATTACTGTAGTTTTAGGGCTTGTGCAATTAGGTTTTATAAATAATTGTTACCGTTACTTAAAAAAAGCTTACTATGGTGAAGCCTACGTTATAATGGTAGTGAAGGAAGATAGGAGAAAAGGGTTGCCAAATCTCAGCCTTGCCACCCAATCACCTGATACTGGTATATCTGATAAATTTAACTGTTCATTATTGTTGAAAATAGTTAATCATATTTTATTTGTCAATAAAATATACTCTTAAATATGTAATAATAAATTTTCATGATTGAGATTAAATATTTTATCAATTAGTTGAATTTCTTCATTGTTGATAAACGATGTGGCAACATCGCAATGTGTGGAAGAGATAGCGTCATCTGCTTTGTTGGACGATAGACAAGGATAGCAACACCATTGCAAATCACACACTGCCATTATAACGTGAACCTTACAATAGTGAGTGAATATAAACTTAAAATTAAGGATTTTCTAATAAGAAACTGTTTTTATACTAATGATGAATATTTTGCCTTCAATATGGAGAATTTCTAAGACGTTAATGTGATGATTCCTTGTTGTTTTTATGTGGTATAATTATATATGTTATTTTTCTCATGACGTGGCCTATACACATTGTAATTTCTCTATGGCAGTAAATGAATTTTGATTTTTTGAATAGTAAACCAACTTCTGTGACACTAAAGAGAATATCTATTTCTCAACTCATTTTACTTGTTGATGAGTATTGAATACTAATCAAAACTCATGATCACTAATCATATTAATCAAAACATCAAATCTTCAATTCTAATCAGAATCAGATGGAATTGAATAGAGAATGCATTTTTTCAAATGCTAATTAATATATATAATTATTATTTAACGAAAATCCTAAATAAATGCTGTAAATCACCCCGAAGACTTCTGCTACTGCAGACATTGACAACAGGGTTAACAGCTAGATGGAGCTGTCTGCAGTAGCAGAAGTCTTCGGGGTGATTTACAGCATTTATTTAGGATTTTCGTTAAATAATAATTATCTAATCAGAATACTAATCTTCCAACTTTTTTCACTGGTTAATGAGAATTTCATAACATAGTCACAAGTATACACTTTTCTCTGTAATGGAGTTACAAAATAATAATTATCAATGAAATACAATGGAAGTTTCAAGTACCCTTTTTATTTTATCAAATCACAACTAGCCTCAACTCATTAGAGCCATTCTCGAATGTAAAATGAGTTGAAAAAAGTTGTGATTTGATAAAATCAAAAAGTGTACTGGATAACTTTTGCGTTCATAATCACGAGTATTCAAGCAGCAAGAAAAAACTACAAATTTCAATACTTATTTCAATCATGATTACAATGATCAAGAGGGTACTATCTTTGTAATATTACTATCATCATTATTTTTATTAGTCTTAGAACTAGAAAGTCTAAACTGAAAAGTGGAAGTCGACAAATGTCTATACTTATTTCAATCACGATTGAAGAGAGTCTCAATGAAGAGAGTTCAATGAATGAAAAGTCTAAACTGAAAAGTGGAAGTCGTTAAGCAAAATCGCTTCATTTCTGTAAATTCTTTTTATTTGCTAACCACCTCTTCATTTCCAGTGAAAGCTCTTCACTTCATTAATAATACACTAATATGATCATTATTTTAGGACTATATTTACGAAACTTGAAAAGTATTTCACGGTCAAGGATACTTTCATTTCACTTGAAAACTTATGAGTGCTTCAAGATCAAGTTTCTTCTTTCTATTTGCTAACCACCTCTTCATTTCCAGTGAAAACACTTTACTTCATTAATAATACAGTAATATTATTATTATTTCAGGACTGTATTTACGAAACTTGGAAAGTATTTCACGGTCAAGGATACTTTCATTTCACTTGAAAACTTATGAGTGCTTCAAGATCTATTCAAGATCAAGTTTCTTCTCTCTATTTGCTAACCACCTATTCATTTCCAGTGAAAGTTCTTTACTTCATTAATAATACAGTAATATTATTATCATATCAGGACTGTATTTACGAAACTTGGAAAGTATTTCACGGTCAAGGATACTTTCATTTCACTTGAAAACTTATGAGCGCTTCAAGAACAAGTTTCTTCTCTCTATTTGCTAACCACCTATTCATTTCCAGTGAAAATTCTTTACTTCATTAATAATACAGTAATATTATTATCATATCAGGACTGTATTTACGAAACTTGGAAAGTATTTCACGGTCAAGGATACTTTCATTTCACTTGAAAACTTATGAGCGCTTCAAGATCAAGCTTCCAACTTCTTTCGGGATAAAGGAGGGTGAGAGAAGCATAGCGAGTTGATTGCCGCTTCGGTTGGAGGGGTGAGGGATGAATTTCAAGTTGATCGTTGGAAGGTGGAGGGAAAGATCAGGTGGGGTGGTTGGCAAGAGTGGTGGCGAGCGGCAGTGGTGGGGGTAAGACCAGCGGAGAACCACGCAGCCAAGACGACCAGTGGCCAGTCTTTAGTCGACCGTCGAGCCGACAACATCTGAGCGAAGTTCGTGAGTTTACTGTGCGTAGTGTTGTGACGAACGTCATGTGTAGTTCTATCAGCAGCAGATAACGATGGCCGATCCACCTCCCGCTCACCACTGCAAGGACTGCGGCCTTGTCTTCGACAGCGGAAAGTCCCTCGATGTGCATCTCCACTACCACAAGGAGAACCTGCTCAGCAAGTGGGCGCAACAACAGCAGTCAGGTGAGGAGTCCAACAACAACCATGTGCAACAACAGAAGAAGAACAACAGGGCACCTCCAGTTCCCACACCGGACAGTTCGGACAACCGCTACTACCAACAGAACTACCTCGTAGCACCTCAACAATCAACCGAAGATCCAGGGTTCATCTTGGGGACAGGTACGGGGTTCCCGCTCATCACCCGTACCCCAACCCCCAACTCTTCATCTTCACCCTCGCCGCATCATCACAACTCTAACAACTTCCGCTACCACCCTTACCAGCAGTATCATCCGGCACCCTCACCCGATCAACAACAACACCGGAATGGGTTAGTTTCCTCATCATCACCACAACAGTGTGACAAGTGCGGGTTTATCTGTGAGTCTACTGTGCAATTGATGGAGCACAACGCTGTGGCTCACAACAACCACGTGTTGGATCAACAACAACAACACCACAACATGTTCCAAATCAAAGCGGAACCATCGCAAGCTGAGATTCTGGATTTGGATTCCCACAAGGTTCATGTCTACCAGCCGCCTCAGCGTCCTCAGGCCAACATCGAGCAGGATAGGTCAGTGTCAGCGTTGATGTCCTGGGTCAACGACAACAACAAGGAACAACATCGGTTCCATCAACAGAGTGGCGGTTTAGCGTCGCCTGATTGTTATGGGGGAGCAGTGTCAACAACAACTCTAACTCCACCTGAGCCTGACCCAATCACGAGGCATCGAGGTGACAACAACAGTGCTTATCACCCTTATGAACAACAACAACAACATCTTCAACAACAGCAGGTGAACAATCAGATCAGTAGTACCCAACTGCCACCAGCAGCTTCTACTCCTCAACAAGGAAATGGTGGAGGAGGAGGAGGGAAGACAAAGTCGACGGGCAATGGAGGCTCCTGGAAGTCGAACGAGGCGCGTCGTCCGAAAACCTACAACTGTTCGGCGTGTAATAAGTGGTTCACTAGTTCGGGACATTTGAAGAGACATTACAATACAACCTTGCACAAAAACGCGGTGAAATCCAGTGGTGTACCCGACCCCGCGTCTATGCCGATCAGTGTACATCATCATCCCCAGAAGGAGAGTAGTGGAGGAGGGTTTAATCAGAGCCAGAGTAGTCCACCCCCGGAGCCGACGTCACCGCAGCCGGTCGAGGAGCCACCCCCGCAGCCGCCTCCGCCACCACCGCCTCCACTACAACCGATACCATCGTCTCAGCATCACTTGAACCACTTCAACCATTTTTTACCGAGTCCCCCAAACTTGATGGCAGGCTCCTCGGAAGTAACGGGGGGCCTGCTTTTACACACCACGCCCTACACTCACCACGATCTGTTGCTGACTCAGCAGCAGCAGGCGGCTATCTCCAGTCCGCCCCCGGGGGGCCTTTTTCCCCCGCCGCCGCCGCCTTTTTCCCCCCAGGGTTCGTTGCATACCAGCCCCACCTTCACGAGCCCCCCTCAGCCGAACCCAAACTTCCAGCCCCCCCACGTTTCTACCATCGGACAGCCGGTTATCACCAGCAACAACACTTCTGGTAGTAACCTCGTCGACATCTACCGACAACTGCTGACCACGACAGACACCGACAACGCGAGACCGCTCCCCAGCTTCTCGCAACAGTTTGTCAACCACTTTTGTGTCGCTGCCTGCAGTTGTCAGCAGCTCCAACCACGTGGGGGGGCCCTATTTTGACGCCGTCTTTGACGACAACATCTTCTACACTCAACAGCGACCCGCTATAAAGATTGAAGAGGAGGAAATCGGGGAAGAAACGTCGTCTCCGTCCACCGAGTTCCCGACGTCCACTCAGCAGACCTCACCGACGATTTTTGACTCTGGGATGAAGTTTTCAACACAAACCTCTCCAACAATTTTCAATGAGGAGGATACTGCCACTTCACGTCTAAAGTTTCCCACACAATCGTCTCCAACCATGTTCAATGCTGAACAAGATGTAACTTCACGTTTGAAGTTTTCCTCACAGATTTTTAGTGGTGGAGATTCTGCTTCGCGTGTGAAATTTGCTACAGCACAGAGTTCACCATCAACGATTTTCAGTGGAGAGGAAACTCCTCGTGTGATCATGAAGAGTGAGGAGGAAATCAAGAGCGAGGTGGACAATGCATCCTTGTACGAGATGATGATGATGAATGATGAGAGTGTAGCAACTGAGAATAGTGAGGATAATTCGCAGGTGTCCAGTACAATCGAATCAAGTCCTCCAGTGAGACATCAAGAAATTCGTAAAGAGGAGAAATTGTACCGGTGCGAGGACTGTGACAAGTTTTTTAATAAAGTTTGCTACTTGACACAGCATAACAAGAGTTTCCACGCGGGAAATAAGCCTTACAAATGTGAGCGGTGTGGCAAACGGTTTGTGGCGGAGACCGAACGTCAGGTGCACCTCAGCAAACACGCCGGCGACAAGCCCTACAAATGCGAGATGTGTCCAAAGCAGTTCAACCACAAGACGGATCTCAGACGTCACATGTGTCTTCACACAGGAGACAAACCGTTCACATGTGAGCAGTGCGGCAAAGGATTCATCAGGAAAGATCACATGCTGAAGCACTGCGAGACGCACAAGCGACGGCGTGCCGCCCCCAATCAGTCGCCGCACCAGGCCCAGGTCCGCAAGCAGCTCAGGATGAAGCTGGAGCAGAGCGGGAAACTTGGAGTGGCTGCTCAACCCACCGCGGCGCCCATGGCAGTTATGCAGATGGTAATGTAGTGTGCTGTTTTTAGTTACTTGTTTACCATCTTAGCTTTCTCTCTCTCTCTCTCCTATGTACCGGTCGTAAGAAGATAATCCAGAATCCAGACAGTCAAGTTCAGAGATTACTATTTTAATGATACACTACTTTGATATTGGAAGAGAAATTAGACCTCTGAATTACCTTTTATATTATATACAACTTTGATAGTTGTAGAATTTCTGTTTTTTAGTTTAATTTTAATGTCTATTTTTGATACATTTTATTTTGGAATTTTCTTAACATTTAGTTTGATACTATTAGTTCAGAATTTACCTTTTTTAATTATAGTTATAATTATACTTTGATAGTTGTGAATTACCCTTTTTTTAGTTAAATTTTAATATGTATTTGTGATACATTATACTTTAAACAATCTTTCTTCAGTTTGGTACAGTTTTCTGTCAAACCGTGAAGAGGAATGTTTTTTTATTTTATTATCATCATGTAAGTCTAATCGGTGATAAATATAGTTCAATTTTCCAATCAAGTCCATAAGTGATCCATATAATATATTCTGTAGTTTAGATTTTCCCAAATAGTTTAATTTTATCAGTTTAGCAAGGTTTTTTGCCACACCGTAGATTACAAGAAATTCCTTATTATAACCTATCAATAATTGATTGAATCACCACCCCGTCTTGATTTAGAAGGCAAACTCATAATTGGCGAATTTTTCCCGGTTTCAACAATCCCTCAACCGACTCCCGGCTCATTATTAATGAGCATGTTTTATTTTATTAGTGAGTACGGTTCAAGATTGATGTCCCTGCTTTCCATTACAGGAGAAAGTATTGACAATTTGTTTTAAATATAATAATTATTTTTTATTAACATAAATGTGTATCTGTGATACAAATCATCTAATTCCTCATGCAATCGTTTTCGCATCAATTTTGATGAGTACTAATTTTGACAATTGAGTATAGATCGAACTGAGCGATTCATATTTCTTATTATCACGAATTTTATAACTGAAACAGTCGCATTTAAATGGCAGTTTCCAGATTTGTAAAGCATTTGACAGTAGTCAATTGTAAAGTAGATTTCGTGAACTGTATTATTTTATTTTATACACGCGATTTATATTGTTCTATTTATTTATTTTATTTTATTTTCATTTATTCTATTTTGTTTTTTGTGATCAGTTGTATCTGAAGCCAATCGATAGATTCGACTTTTTTTATCGAATTATTATGAATATCATTCCTTAATGTATAATGTAGCCAAAAGTGTTCCATCTTATAAAAAATACAATAAATTTTGCAGTTATTTTTCGTTTATTATATTTGATAAATTAGTTGCCATAATCATTGACGGTTACTCCCAGTTTTTATTCACATTAATTCATCCCATTTATGAAGTAGATTACAAGAATGGAAGGATCTCAACTAGTTCTATAACATGCTAATTGATTAATTATTATATAATCATTTCCCGGTTTCAATCTTCATCATCATTATGACTCTCTTCACAATCACATAGATTGTATTCAGCCAAATTTATCTCTCGATTACTATAACTAGATGATTATAATGAAATAACTACGGTAGATGACGATTCGAAATTGAAAGTCCTTATCAACCAAAGGTACTGTTCCGAATGATATTATCTGCCTGTTATCAGTAATAAACAGTTGTCTCATTCAGTTCGCTTTCTCCAATGTTATTTCTAGAACCTTTCATTGATTATCCTACCAATTTTCAACTTTTGTTGATTCTAATTTCGGTGTTTTGATTGAACTATTCAATACTATTGTATTGTAATAATTCATGCCTCCCTTCGACCCATTTATTCTCTAGTGCTAATTTTGAACTCTTCCCAGAAACCTTTTTCAGTTTCTGTGAGTTTTGAGTTTTTCCAAGAGATTCATAAGAAGTGTTTAGCTGCGTTTGCACCAAAGTTATTAACAAAATGTTAATAACTTAGTTCTTATAGATTCTAGACTATTAGATTGAACATAATCTTATCATACACATGATGAACATGTCAAGTTCTGTTCAATCAAATAGAATCTATGAGGATTAAGTTATTAACATTTTGTTAATAACTTTGGTGTAAACCAAGCTTAAGACTACAATTATTATAAGTTTCCATTCAAGTTTTTGATTCACAAGTCTTTATTTCTATTCCATATATTTTTGTTCAAATTATGTACCATTATATTCATTTACTAGTGATATAGGAGACACATTCTCAATTTCATCTACATATTATTCTTCTACGTAATTTACTCCAATATTGGATCTCATAATAATATTCACGTACACGTAAATCTTTCCTGAATTCATTCCATGTAAGTTGTAATTTAATGAATAGTATATTATTATTTCAATATTTATCACTTTTTATGCTTTAATTTTATGATCATCTTAATTCAGTTTTTATTTTAGCATAAGATTAGTAATAATTTTTCAATTGAAAAGAAGAAATTTTGCTTTAAACAGGATTAAAGTACAGAAGTTAGGAAAGAGTAGGCAGGTACCGTTGTTTTCTCTCTGATGTAAGTTAGAAGCTGTTGAACTGTCTGGATTGTCTTTATTTTCGGGAACTCTATTTTCATTTTCCTTGTGATCGGAACATTAGAAAGAGAGAGAGGAAGTCTAGTGGATGGAAGAAACCATTTTTGAAAACTTGTTACTGATTTTGATACCATACAAAAGTTCCTAAACATAATTGTTAAGTTACAGAACCGTGAATAATAGACGTTTACAACTCAGGGCAATTATATACACAGTAGCCATATCTTTGTTCCTCCATTATTATTGAAGTATTATGTAGACTTGCTTTCAATTCACTTATATAATTATGATAATGAATTATTGGATCATCAGTGGATGATAATGCACACTATTCCAAGTCATGGGCATTTACAAGTAAATCCTTTAGAGTCAAATGATGTTTTGATTGTTTTTCAATTTATTCTATTTTTCTTCATGATACTCTGCATATTTTGATTGAAATACCGGTGTTTTCATTTAATTTTATAATCTCTTGACTATTGAATTAACTTTAATTGTTGAGAATTTTTGTCTCTATTTTTACAATTTTTTAATGAAATTCATCAGCTTTCATTTGTTAGCTTTCAAAACAGCCACTAGCTGCTTTCAACTTCAAAAAAATTATAACTTTAAAACTTGGAGAAGCTTTATATGTCACAAGTATAGGACATTTTTAGCGTTCTTGAATACCATGATATTAGTCCTTGCTTTAAAGATCAAACGTCTTTGAAAGATTTCATGATTTTTCAATTAGATATCATGATAATTTTGAATGAATACTTAGTAAATATGATGGATGCAATAATGAGAATGCTCAAATCTTTAGTTAACAGGATTTTGAACCTACTCAACTCGTATTTTTCACATTATAAATGGCCTGATAAGTTTATTTTTGTAAAAAGGTTGATATGAAAGCTTCTTAGTCAGGCCTTGAGACTATTGCTAGAATCCTCGCTATATCTTGCATAATAATCATACTTTTAATAATTTCACTTCTTTACTATATTTTCTAATTTTTTTGCGAAGATCTTTTGAATTTAGTAGGATATCATAACATAAGTAGTATTTATTTCCAGTAATTGTTTCGTTTGAATTGTTTGTAATATATTGTAATAATTTTGTGATACATTTTGTTGTGGTTAAGTTTTGTTTGTCAAATTGTGTGTAACTCTGGGAAGGTATCAAGTAGAATCTGTAAAGTTGATCTCTTCGAGATTCTTAATTCCTTGATACACACAGAGCTCTAATTTTATGGATTACGTGAATTATATTAATTCCTTGAGCTCTGTGTTTATCAAAAATGTCTGAGAAATACTTTTTAATTATAATTATTTTTCTAAATTATTGATGATGAATTTCAACCATGATGCAGTAATCAAAGTAAAATTATGACATTGATTTCTAGAACATTCACGTTTTTCTTCTCGAACTAGGATAGGTTATTCATATGCCAATGATTTCTGGATAGTGTAGTTTGAAATCGGAGGTTCTGAACTGATGATTTAAGCTTCAGTACGACTTTTCTTTGAGCTCACCCTGATCCAGGGCACGGAAATCAACTGAACTTTAGAAGTAGAAAGTTATTTTTCAAGAAACTTCAATTAATTTAACAATGATTTCTGAATAGTGTAGTTTGAAATCGGAGCTTCTCAACTGGCGATTCAAGCTTCAGTACGATTTTCCTTTGAGCTCATTCTGATCTACAGCACAGAAAACAACTGAACTTTACAGGTAGAAAGTTATTTTTCAAGAAACTTCAATTAATTTTTCTTATTTGTTCAAGTAAATCAGAGGAGAAGCCAGTAATTGTTCAATTTTGATCTCACTTTTCATTTGAAGTCCGACTTTTGAATTCGATCTGCTATCTTCCCAGAGTTCTATTTTCATGCCATATTACTTAGACTATAGGTACAAAAAGGATGCATACAATCAATTATTAATTGTGTCTATAATTTGTGTGAATGGTACATATAAATAGGAGACAAATCTGATATTACAAACTACAAGTACCATGGGATAGAATTTATTCCAAGATATAACTAGAGAAATGACTATATACAAAAAATAGACTTAGAGAAGATCCCCGGTTATTAACGGGTATCACTTGTACATATATATAGTTAATGATTCTATTTGAACTATTATTTTGATAATTTAGTAATCTTCTTGTACATGACAAGCGCGTGTAGATCGATAAGAGATAATTTTTTGAAAAGTGTAAAAAGTAATTTTGCATTTTATTGCTCTACTATATGACTTGTAAATAGACAATTATGACTGAGCTGAAGCATATTGATGATTTTTATTGATTAAAAAATTTTAGATCTCTCCCGGTAGTTTTAGGAGAATGGTGCGAGTTCAATTATTGATATCAATCAATGTTGATTATTTCTGGAGTTCCTATTTTATTTAGTTGGATGTCATTAGATTTTTTAGGATAATTTAACCTTTTTGAATCGGAACATTCCAACTATATGAATTCCATACACTATGTTATTCTCTTCGATATGAAAACAAATTCATAGAACAAAAACTTCCAAACATGTTATTCTATTGAAAAACGTATTCATCTCTCATGATTTGCAACTTTTGCAACCTATTTTTGTTTTGAATTATCACTACTTCTTCTTTTATGTTATTTTTATATTGTTTTTTGCCTTATCCTGTGTAATTGTTTCAATCTACAGATTCATTTTTAAGTTACCTGATCACAATTTTTAAAGACAATCTATTATATGACTATGAAACTGGTTTCACAGTGTATTCTGCATTTATTTTGTAAATAAATTTTTTATAGCGAACTTTCATTTTGTTATTCTTTGCTTTCCATATTATCATTACGTTTAATGATAGGTTTTCTTGTTTTCTTGATTTGTTACTCAGGTTTTGTGGACTTATAATACTCAGCTTATTTTGTATATTTATGTTTTCTTATTATAGGAAATTACTAGTACCTTTGTTATATTTTGTATATAAAACAGACTATAGTGAGGTCCACGTTATAATGGCAGTGGATAAAGATAGAAGAATAGCGATGCCGATTATCTGCATTAATTAATTATATTTCTACACTGTTAAAAATATAGTTGGCATCGTTGTGAATCTAGAAAAGGATAGTACCACCGGCTTTGTCGAATAATAGTCAAGGAATTATATTTCTACACTGTTGAAAATATAATTGGCATCGTTGTGAATCTAGAAAAGGATAGTACCACCGGCTTTGTCGAATAATAGACAAGGATAGCAAAACCAAAGTTGATCAAATACTGTCATTATAACGTGGACCACACTATAGTCTCGAACATGTATTCTATTCTCTTGGACATTCGAGTGACACTTAGTCACTTTATTTAGACATTCGAAAATGGGATAAATGTTTGAAACTAGTCGTGTTTTATTTGAAAAATATAACAGAGGTACTACTGATTCTCTATAATTGAACATTCAGGTAGTTCTGTTTTCTGATAATTCTCTCAATAACAGACAATATTTCAACTTTGGATAGAGAATACTACTGATTCTCTATAATTGAACATTCAGGTAGTTCTGTTTTCTGATAATTCTTTCAATAACAGACAATATTTCAACTTTGGATAGATAACATTAATTTGTTTCTCTGGATTTGATAAATTTATCCTGATTGATCAGATTCGATTCTGAAACAAGAATAAACCTTAGAATGATTCATAAGATTTTTTATGAATTGAATTGAATTTATTTCGCCAAAAAAGCACATTACATCATTAAAATAAAATGAAACAAAATGAAAATTTAACTGTACAAAACAGAGACAAAATTATAAATTGTACTAAATACTTAGGTACAATAGATTGAGTAAACAACTTAATAAATAAACTTGACATAGTACAGTAGTAGAAGTAAAATGAAATGTTCAGTTAACTTCATTGTAAAAGCAATTTTTCCTTTTTGGCACTGCCAACATAAGTAAAACTTGTGTGTTGGCAGTGAGTATGAAGGATATAACAAGAAAATTGTTCCAAACTGAACTAAAGTTCATGATGGATTTCTTCAAGAGTCTTGGAACTTCAAAATCAAATCGTTTTATTCAATGTTAACACTCTCATAACTTTTGGATTTTTTGGATCGTCTCATGTAAAGTGGAAATTTAAAAAGAGTTAGACTTTAACTAGGGGCACTTAAAATTCAAGAGGTGAACCTCAGAATGATTCATAAGATTTTTTATGAAGGCTAGAACAAGAAAATTGTTCCAAACTGAACTAAAGTTCATGATGGATTTCTTCAAGAGTCTTGGAACAATATTGTAATTCAAAATTAAATCAAGTTTTATTCAATGTCAACACTCACATAACAAATCCCGTTACACAAATTATATTACAAATCATTGAATACAATACTGTTTGCTCAAGAAGATACCGTTCATCATCGAAAATATCCGATATGTAGAATCCATATAGGATTTTTTGGATCGTCTCATGTGAAGTGGAAATTTAAAAAGAGTTAGACTTTAACTAGGGACACTTCAAATTCAAGAGGTGAACCTCAGAATGATTCATAAGATTTTTTATGAAGGCTAGAACAAGAAAATTGTTCCAAACTGAACTAAAGTTCATGATGGATTTCTTCAAGAGACTTCAAAATCAAATCGTTTTATTCAATGTGAACACTCACATAACAAATCCCGTTACACAAATTATATTACTGATCATTGAATACAATACTGTTTGCTCAAGAAGATACCGTTCATCATCGAAAATATCCGATATGTAGAATCTATATTGGATTGTTTGGATCGTCTCATGTAAAGTGGAAATTTAAAAAGAGTTAGACTTTAACTAGGGGCACTTCAAATTCAAGAGGTGAACCTCAGAATGATTCATGAGATTTTTCATGAAGGCTAGAACAAGAAAATTGTTCCAAACAAAACTAAAGTTCATGATGGATTTCTTCAAGAGTCTTGGAACAATATTGTAATTCAATATCAAATCAAGTTTTATTCAATGTCAACACTCACATAAAAAATTCCGTTACACAAATCATACTATTTGCAGTATTTCGTTACAATACTGTTTGCTCAAGAAGATACCTTTCATCATCGAAAATATCCGATATGTAGAATCCATATTGGATTTTTTGGATCGTCTTATGGAGAGTGAAAATTTAAGAAGAGTGTTAACTAGAAGTAGGCTACTTCAAATTCAAGAGGTGGACTTGTCCACTTACTGAAGATATAACTTCAATTCTCATTTTATCGTTGCATGATGCTGGACTCTAATAATACTACAGTGGTAGTGAACAGTGGAAATATAATTCACACGAGATCTTATTGGACTATTCACATTCAGCGAGTATGCATAATCCCATTAGATATCATGGGAATGATATTTTCACTGTCACTGTTGAATGCGAATCCAGCATTAGACTATCATAATAAGATTATCAATAGCTACAGAAAATAATAATAATTTCTCTGGATGTTGGACGACACATCCAGAGGAGTTTATTCATAAATTCAGTAGCATTACATATTATTTTTTCATACATTTTATTTATTTATTCGTGGATACAATATTACAAATCATATAAAATAATATGATTGGGTAGGAACAACAGGCTTAGCCCAAAACTATTCCATTCCAAAATTTTGATAATGTTACATTTGTCCAAAAATTTTCAATAATATAATAATATTCAAGGTTTACAAAATGATACCTCTCAATATAATATATGTGTCGAGGTTATCATCAAATCAATACAAATTTATGCTACAACAGATTATACAAAAATTTCCAAAAAAATCTAAAACTACCCTAAGTATCAACTAGCACAATGATACTAAAATGAAACGATGATAAATTATATTAATGATTGAAGAACTTTACAATACTGACAATGTGAGGGTAAGGAAAATTCAATCATTCAAAATTCTTTCACACAATAAATTATTAATTTATACAAAATTCAATTATTCGTTCTAGGAAATGAACATACTACTTTAACTTACAGTATCTTAAAACATGAATCCTACAAAAAAAAACTTATTTATTCATCCATGGCAATGGACATCTATACTACTACTGTAACAGTATCATACAAACATGAAACCTCCAAACAATAATGATTATTCTTCCATTTTTATTGGAAGAATTAAATTTTGATTTGGATATTCTTCCATTTTTATTTTGAAGATCGACAGTAAGGATACGTGTTTATAGCAGAGACTTTGGTGAGATTCACACACACACACACATATATATATATATATATATTATATATATATATATATATATATATATTATATATATATATATATATATATACACATCACATAACTATCAGGACTCCTTATCAATGACAGCAATGCATTCCATTCAACAGTTCAAAGAGTTTCTTACTATGGTATCCACTGTCACTCACAGAACAATCCTGCTTCAAAGAATTCTATAGCTTGATGGACAGCTTATAGACTTAATATCCACTTACTACAAGTCTAAAGGAAACGCTAGTAAGCCCTATCACGTCTGACAATTTTCTTTACAATCCCAGAGCACAAAATACACCCTATATTTTCATAGCACATTACTGACACTAACAATGAAATATTATCAAACAACTGAAATTCCAGGACTAATCAGATAACTAAATTTTGATAGACAAACATTTCAAAATACACCCTATATTTTCATAGCACATCACTGACACTAACAATGAAAAATTATCAAACAACTGAAATTCCAGGACTAATCAGATAACTAAATTTTGATAGACAAACATTTCAAAAATATAATAAAGGATAGACAATGTTGTCTCGGCACCGACCTTACAGTTTGGTAAAGTCTTTAAAGTCTTCATTGCCAGTTATTCGTCCTCCAGTTTCCAATGTAGAAAATTTGAAAAGTTTTAAAATCTTAGTTTTTGTTGTTTTTGAGTGAAAATGGACTAAATTTTAGTAAAGTGAAATCATAACCCCATTTTGGACTTTTAAAATATTGTCTAAATTTGGGAGAGAAATAGTACAAGGAGTACCCTTAGTTTTTCTCTCCCAATCAGTGTTTCTTTGTAAAAAATATAAATAAATAAATTTTTCAAATTTTCAAATAAAGAATAAATCTCTGGAAATAATCGGCATTGACTTGTATATTCAATCCACTTATAGTACAAATGATATGTTCTAGTGTTAAAATTAGAGGTTTATATGCATGAAGGCCAGCCTAGACTCTCGAACTTGTCACTTTCCAACCTTAATCACTTGAAAATGAAGGAGTTATCTTGGTTGTGACACCCAATCTAAATTGGCAATCATAATCACAATAATCCTCATCCAACTCTAATTCTACGCTAATCAGGTTTGGGTTCAAATGCTGAATTAAACCATAGAGAAAAAATAGCGTAAATATCCCGTGGTATAGGGCGTTTATGTCACTACTTTTACTGTTAACTCAAGCCGATTACTGTTTATTATTGTCGAATTTAACTGTTTTGTTGGGGTAAGAGTGTATGAACGGCACAATGTGAGAGACTACCAGCGTCAAACAGCTTCACGGGAAAGAATTACATGAACTATCGGCTTGAGATAACAGTAAAAGTTGCGACATAAAAGCCCTATACCATGGGATATCTACTCAAGCTATTGTTTCTCTATGATCAAACCAAACTGATGCTTAATTAAGCTTGGTTCTAATGAAGGATAAGTTTGAGCGTCTGGACTGGTCTGTACACAAAATCGCTGCCAGTATCTTTCCACCCTCGACAAAAATTATTCAGAATAATATTTATATTTAGGAATATCATGTCATAGGTATTGAAAAAATCACATTTTCCCAGATTCATTTCCAATCAGACTGTTCTAATTATAACAAAAAATTCACACCGTATAGTGCTGCGTTTACACCAAAGTTGATAACAAAGTGTTAATAACTTAATCCCTATATTATTATTTTCAGCGTATGGCTTTGAATGGTGGGGAGACCCAAGGGTAGTTCCACCTCGCTGTATATAGTCCAAAGTTCCCTAATGGGAAACCGGACACTAAGGGTATAGTCAGCACAATACTTTAAATTTACACTTTTTACTTCGGAATAAAGTTCATTTTGATGTTAAACTTAATCCTTATAGATTCTATTAGATTGAACATAACTTATCATACAGATGATGATCAATTATGTGTTTGTCAAGTTCCGTTCAATCTAATAGAATCTATAAGGATTAAGTTATTAACATTTTGTTAATAACTTTGTCGTAAACGCGGCTTTAGGATAACTTAAGGAACTTAATCCTTATAGATTCTATTAGATTGAACATAACTTATCATACAGATGATGATCAGTATGTGTTTGTCAAGTTCCGTTCAATCTAATAGGATTTAGAAGGATTAAGTTATTAACATTTTGTTAATAACTTTGGTGTAAACGCGGCTTTAGGATTTTAGAAAGGATAATATAATGGATCAGGGGATACGTTCATGCTTTGTCGATTACTGAGCTTTCAATACCTATATCGAAACCTTTAATTACGAATAAAAATTATGGTTCTATTAGGGGTCATTAACCCTTAACTGGCAGTGATTATATATCATGGTAGGAGGTAAGGAATATTTTAGAAAGTTCCAGAAAATTTTGTCAAGAGAGTAAGCTGTTGTTTTGAAAATGTATCTTGTCCTGAACCTATGAACTGAAGTTACGAACGCTAAAGTTTCATCAATGCATTAAAGGAACTCTTCACTCATAGTCTCTTCTGTTTTACAAATCAAGAATTTATCAATTACTCTATTTTCGGAGAAGTGATTGTTCGAATCAATCTTCAGTTAATAGTTAGAGGATAAACATGATATAATATCTTATCATTCAGTGATGTTCTTCGTGAGACAAAGATGACTGAAATAAATTAATTGTTCGTTTACTAAAAACCGTTACTTTCGAGAAGCGATATTATAAATAAGGTTCGTACAGACTTATGTGCTACGAACACGTGCATTTCAATTTCATCAGCTGATACTATGCCTAGTATAAAATGCATATTTCTGTTCCTGTATAAAATATCGGGGCACCGAGCTTCGCTCGTTATTTTTATTTATTGATAAACAGAACACAATTCTCTAAAATGATCGTGTTTATATTTCACAGCTAGCTATAAGTCATCTTATTAATTTCGGGGATGCGATATTTTGGTTTCGCCGCTCTAAAACCATGACATTGATACGATGCTTGTTGGCTCAAGGTTTCTCTATAATAATCACTATATAGCGTAAATGAAACGAAATGTTTTTCAAGTTTTGCAATTGCTGTTTTGATGCAGAAGGCAACACTATAACCTGAGTAGCCTATACGTAGAATAAACGTAGTCAACAATAATTTATACATTTGTTCAATTGAATTGAGTGATGGATTCACTTGCTAGTCTTGCGAAGTGAGGTCTAAGATTCAAGTCGACGGTTTGGCATTTCTCTCAATGTTTAAATGTTTGAATGTTTGAATGTTGCGCATTTACGGCGAAACGCGGTAATAGATTTTCATGAAATTTGACAGGTATGTTCCTTTTTTAATCGCGCGTCGACGTATATACAAGGTTTTTGGAAATTTTGCATTTCAAGGATAATATAAAAGGAAAAAAAGCCTCCTTCATACGCCAATATTAGAGTAAAAATCAGACTATAGAATTACTCATCTTAAATCAGCTGACAAGTGATTACACAGATGTGTGGAGAAGCCAGTCTATTGATGTATTTCCATAAGGTCTATAGTTTCAATCAGGTACTTGTGGATGAGAATACTGCGTGAGGTCTACTGTTCACATAACTACTAGTCCTTTTAATGTCGTTCAGCGAGTTTTCGCAAGGATGAGACCTAGTGCAATCGAATCTTTATATCATAAAACTACTATGTTCCAAATTTCGTGAAAATCGTTAGAGCCGTTTTCGTGATTCGTTAAACATAAATAACCAGATATATAAATACAGAAATTGCTCGCTTAATATAATAGGATAGAGATATACCGTAATAAGCATTAGAATAGAGAAACAATAGCGTAAGTTGATATCCCATGGTATAGGGAATTTATGTCGCAACTTTTGCTGTTATCTCAAGCCGATTACTGTCGATTATTGTCAGTTTTTACTGTTTTGTTGGGGTGGGAGTGTATGAACGGCACAATTTGAGAGACTACCAGCGTCTCACAGCTGCAAGGGAAAAACTACGTGAACTATTGGCTTGGGATAACAGTAAAAGTTGCGACATAAACGCCCTATACCATGGGATATCTACTTATGCTATTGTTTCTCTATGGCATTAGCATCAGCTGAAGGAAATCGAAATTGAGCGTGTTCGTGGCGTAAAGTCTGTAAGCACCTCAAGATTTAAAACCAATCATGATCAATCTTTTTTTTTGATACAGTATGGATAAAGATTAGTTTATGTCAAGAATAAAACAGTACTGTAAAAGCATTGATGAATACTGTAATCACAAACCCCCCCCCCCATCACCATTGAACAATCAATCACACTCAAGTCTGTCCATATCATGTGAAACATTATCATCATAATTATCAACTGTTTTCAATTATGGTACGCATTATTATTGAATACTGTGATAAGAAACTATATTCCTCATTTTAATAGTGAATTAGAAATCAAATAATGTAAGTTACTACCTCAAACTGGAAAGATGTATAGGAATATTGATCATTTATAGGGCTATAAATGATGGAATGGTTGTACAGAAATAAGCAAAATTGTTGTACCATGGCTTTTATACAATAGTGAACAATTCTGTAAGTTCAAGCTTTTAGAAAATTCATTTAAATGCTGATGATGATAAGGTAATGCATTATCCACAATAAGCTTTGCAAAGCGTTCTAAAATGCAAAAGATTATTGCAAAGAGAAAATTGTTGTATGGTTTGTTTTGGAGTCAAGCAATATTTTGTCATTTTTTTTAATTTCAGATCAACTAGGCATTAGAGATAGTGTACTCAGAGAGAGTAGTATACTTAGAATGCATTTATCTCTTTCCTGTATAGGGCTACTTGTTATATAAATTAATATGAATAAAATAAAAATCTCTGTACCCTTTTTTTTAAATATTTTATCACAACATGTTTCGGTCATTTATGCCATTTTCAAGTGATATGAATTCTGTATGTGTGGGTTTTCTATAAATGCTAAAATCATGTTTGTTATCTTTCATACTAATTGTTAAATCAAGAAAATTTATTTCATGTTCTTGAGCTTCCATCGTAAATTTTATAGAAGGTGATATTGAATTTAAATATAATTCAAAATCTTCATGTGTTTTATCTTCATTATTATACAGACATATTATATCATCAACATATCTGTGCCAATAAATAATATTTTTCTTTAGAGGATTATTATCATTCATTATTTCAGATTTTTCTAAATTGTTCATGTATATGTTAGCCAGATAACCTGATAAAGGAGATCCCATTGCCAAACCTTCCTTTTGTTTGTAATTTTTCTCATTGAATCATATCACTTGAAAATGGCATAAATGACCGAAACATGTTGTGATAAAATATTTTAAAAAAGGGTACTGAGATTTTTGTTTTCTTTATATTTAGAATGCATTCTATACTCTCTAACTGTGCCCTCATTTGTACTGAAAAACTAGATTAAATTCTATGAGATTCCTAACCTCAATATGATTTCATCGAAGATGATAAATTTCAATCTTCTGGTCATAGTACAATTACTTTCAAAATTGAGGCGGTATACGGAAAAAGGGCACATAGAGCAAAATTGTGCTTTGAGAAAATCGAATTCAAGTTTTTAGTTTGGATAGATCAATGTATTTTATAATTGAATTAAACATTCTGTTAGTACCAAATCAAAATTCATTATATTGATCTCATGTTGATCAAGAATGATACATGATAATATTTCTAATTTATTCCGATAAATATGTTTGAGAAGCTGCTTGTATGTGCCCTTTTCCAAAGACAACATAAAATATTAAATAATTCTACTTGTTAGTTTTCCTATTAAGTAGTTTTTTGCTTCTCCTGTAAAATTAGGGAAACTGGACATGTCCCCCTTCTGCAGTTAATGATTCACAAGTTATTCAATGCTAAATGCTATAATATCGGGGCACCGAGCTTCGCTCGTTATTTATTTATTGATAAACAGAGCACAATTCTTCAAAATGATTGGGAAGACAAACCAGGCGCAGCCAAAACTGTTTCTCCCAGAATTTTGATTTATACACTATAATGGTCCAAAGAGTAGGTTATGTTTCATACACCTGAATTCAGGTCCAATTTTCAATCAAAATATTTAAAAACAGAAATGCTCTAATCTAGATTGTTTACAAACCAAATTGAGTAAGAAAATAACACTAACTAATCACTTGTAACTGGAAAATAATGATAAACTTTGAATATTAAGATATACTCTAATTTAGAGTAATAAACAATGTCATGTCAACAAATCAGTCTATTTTGATAGATTCTATTAAATTTTCTAGATAATATTTCTCGCGAGATACGAAAAGCTGTTTGAATGATTACACAGCTGATCTCCCACATAGGCACACGCATATTCTGTATCTGTATCACACGCATATTCATATCGACAGATGACGAAATCTGTTCTTCCAAGGACAAATTATCCCAATGTCCTTCAGAGAGTTTTCTCAGGGATGAGACCTAGTGCAATCGAATCTTTATATTATAAACCTACTATGTTCTGAATTTCGTGAGAATCGTTAGAGCCGTTTTCGAGATCTGGTGATATACAAACATAAACATCTAAACACCTAAACATCCAAACATATAAACAGAAATTGCTCGTTTAATAGTATAGGATTTCTCTTCAATTGAAAAGTTATATACATATGGAAAAGTTTTCAATCATTTAATTGAAATATATGTTGAAAAAAATCAATATTGAAATATGTATAGCAGGTTGCATAAGTTTCAATCATTCTGTATATAAAAAGTTGTCAATACAGTCCTTGTCTTCAGTATTGAGAAATCTATACAGGGATATCATATCTTTGATTTTTTCACTACTCACTTCAATTTGATGAAGGTTTTAGGTAGGCGCACATAGATCGTCATCGGACGGACGGCACGCATCGGACGGATCGGATGATTAGATTTGATGCATTGTTTTCAATAATTGGAGTGCGCATACCTATCCGCATCGTATAGGCATGCGCACTCCAATTGAAAACAATGCATCAAATCGAATCGTCCGATGCGTGTCGTCCGTCCGATGACGATCTGTGTGCGCCAACCTTTTGACAGAAACATTTAGGGAAGCAATAGTCTCACTCACGGTAAATAGAAGAAGACGGTAGGTGTCACGCGCATGTTTGTGCTAAATTTCCGGTGTAGCTGACGTCATTTTATATCCAATCATCTGTTTTCAAAAATAAGATTCATAAATTGCCAATAGGTGTTAAAAACCTCGGTTGGTGGCGATGACGCAATCTAGCTGGCTGGCCACTGCGCACACATTTCATGACCCCTACCGTTTTCATCTAAATACCGTGGTCTCACTGACCACCAAATCCCTTCTTGACACAGCTGTTTATAAACAGTTGTACCAGCATCAGTTTTCAAGATTTTTGTTTGAGATTTTCAGGTTATATTATACAAAACAAGATGGCCGATCTAATAAAGCAATCTCCGTAAAAAGGCCATTTAGTTCTATGTACCCTTTTCCGTATACCGCCTCAATTATTTTAATTCTTGAAACTTTGATCTGCAGTATTACTTTGTCAATTAAATTAGTTCCATCAGAAGTAACCGTACTAATGATATTTTTTGAGCTGTTCATTTTGTAAGGGAAAATTCTCTCAAAATCTGGCAATTGTTTTTACTGCTGAAAATTCTTATTTTTCAAAGCTCGATAGGAAGAATATGGCATGTAGATTGTAAATAAATTAGATTATAATGTAAGCTTCAGTTTTGTGAGGGAGATCTAGTGTAAATATGTAGCCACAATAATTATCATTGAGAATAATATTGTATTAACAATCATATAGTTGTAAAACAGTACGTCATGGTGGGACGTTGAGATGTAACAATACAATATTTTTGTGTTGTCGCAGCTGACGAAGATTATATCATTTGCTGAGATTGATTATTGAAGTGAAGTTGCATTTTGTTACAAAGAGAGTTTTCAATAAAAAATATTATTGGACAATTTGGTTTCAATTCTCTCATCCTTTTTCTTATAGCATATAATTTTCTATTTTTTCGCTATTTCTTATGGCAATAGCGGAAAAAAACTATCATACTAAAGATTGTTTCATTCTTTGGCAAAAGATTGTATAGATTACGGAAACTATGAAAAACCCTCCTGTGATTGACAACTCACAATGGAATTCGTCACGTTGAGGCTGTTCAGTACAATTCTATTTTTAAATTGTATAATCTTTTTTAATATAATTGTTGAGATAATTATAAGAGTGAGAAAAAGTGGCAACTGAAATTTTTAAGTGGTCTAATAAGCGAGTTATGGGTTTTTGAAGTGCTAACTCCGTTTTCTTTCCAGATCGTAAACGGTTTGGACTATATTAACAGCTCTTAAAAATTCAAAAAATGTAACTTTCCAAAGTAAAACATTTTATTCCCCATATCGTTCATGAATAAAAAAGTAAAATTTTTTGTAAATTCAATAACTTGTTTCTTTTGGCATTAATCGCTAAAAAACGCATGTTAGAACAAAGCCAATGATATACTGAATGTATTAAAAAAACTCCAATGGAAAATTCAAAACCGTTTATTAACTGTAAAGAAAACGGAGTTAGGACTTCAACAACCCATAACTCGCTTATTAGACCACTTAAAAATTTCAGTTGCCACTTCTTCTCACTCTTATAATGATCTTAACAATTATATTGAAAAAGATTATCTAATTTAAAAAAAAACTGCACCGAACGGCCCTATATAAACTACGTATATGAAAGGTAATTTTAATATAATTTTCCCCGTTATGTGGTCTGTGGAGAATAGAAAAATGAAAAGATAGACAATACAAATAGACTTAGCATCGTTTAATGCACCACAAAATTGTGTGGTTAACGTTCTATTTACTAGAAATTGTTTTGAACTTTGAACTCTTCTTTATTTACCTATGAAAATAATTAAATAATAGCCCACTTGAGAAATTTAGTTCCTATGTACATGAACATTTTTATTTTTGGGAAAATTTCGGGGGGTTCCATCCCCTGTGACCCCCGCCCACTGGGTACGGCCTTGATGTACATCATCATCAGACTCAGGCTCGATTGCACAAAAGCCTGTTAGATTTTGATCATGATTACATGCCACGAGAACCAATCAGAGAGGGCTTTCAATCAATAAATAATTTTATCCAATAAAATTCATTACCAAATTGGCCCCGCTGAACCCGAATTGATTTTACAGCAGGTGCCTACAAATAATAAGATACCTCAATACCTGCTTTTTTTGAAAAGAAGGCTTTTCTGATTAGTTCTCGAGACATTTAAAAACGATTAAAATTCTTCAGGCTTCTGTGCAACTGAGACTATTTATATCTTCCACCGAAAGGCAGGAAGAACGTTACCATTTTTACTGTTAACTGAAGAACGTTACCATTTTTACTGTTAACTGAAGAACGTTACCATTTTTACTGTTAACTGAAGAACGTTACCATTTTTACTGTTAACTGAAGAACGTTACCATTTTTACTGTTAACTGAATCATACATTTTAGTTCAAAGCTAGAATTTTGAAACTATTGAATTGGATCTACAAGCTTGGAGTTTGCTCTGCAATTGTTAGTAATAGCATAGAGAAACGATAGCATAAGTTTCCCTATTACGAAAATAATAGCTTATTATTATAACTTACGCTAATTTTTTTGTATGGTAATAACGACCAGTTACACGAAGATACAATCAAATTAAACCACCGTTAAATGATCTAACGCTGATTCAAAGAGATGGTTCAACAAAAACTAACCAATAGAGGTGGATTCGCATATAACAGTGACAGTGAAAAGTTGAAATTTAATTCTCATAAGTTATAATGGTTTAATTCATACTCACTCGGCCGGACTGTGTAGGAATAGTCTAATAAGAACTATTGGGAATTATATTTTCACTGATTACTGTCTCTGTTGTTTCCAAATCCAGCCTTGATGTTTGACTTCAATGCAATGACGTCATTTTAAGGTGGTTGAATTCAATTGGTGTTTCGTGCAGAAACTTCTATGTTCTATTAATAACCAGGTAAGTGGTAACATAATTATTGAGGGATGAATTCTACGATGACCTGTTTTGTGAAAATTTTCAAGGATTGTAGATCAAAATCAGCTGACTTTGGTATGTTTACAGTTTATCAAGTGAGGTGCACGTTTCAATAACATTAGGCTAGCCAAACACCAGTTAGTCAAGAAAAGACAAGACACGTTTAGTCACAAATACTTCACATAGTTGCTTATGAAGACATGTCTAATTGCAATGACTAATCGGTGAGTGTTGCTTCATAAGCAACTATGTGAAGAATTGTGTATGATCATGTCTTGCCTTGCCTTGACTAACTACTGTGTGCCTACCCTAAGTGTTGCTATCATTCGACAAAGCAAAAAGAAAAGTGTTATCCTTTTCTAGCTCTACAACGCTACCAGTTTTTAACAATGTAGAATTATAATTGATAGCAAAATATTCAATCTTAATTAGCCTATGAAAATCTATTATTATTAATGATTAAAAAAATAATATTTTCTTGATGAATAAAATATTATTGATAATTTTTAACAAGAATAAACTGTTGATATTACATAAGATATACCGGAGTAAGGTATCCTCTATAAAAAAATATGGTGTGGTACACTCACACAACTTTCCTTGCTCATTGATCTATAAGCCTCATTAACGAGGATAATTTAGGGAATAACATTATGCCGATTGGCGGCTAAATAATTAAAACTACGATTTTACTATTCTGATTGTGTTCAGAGTACATTTTCCTTTGTTTGAATATTATGAAATTTTAAGGATTTTTGAAAAGTTGTCAAAACAGCTGTTCTACAAATGAAATATCGACGTGTGTTCTTTTGAATAAACTGCTCTACCCACCTACCTCAAGCACGAGAAGGAGGTTACAAAGTAAATTTCTCAAGGATGGGGTGGACCCCCTGTTAGTTTCTCAGGGAGGAGATTCATGCTAGTTAATAAAGCTGATATATAACTATACAGGATATGAATTTGAAAAAAACCGGTCAAGTCATTTTTGAGAAAATCGTGATAGAAATTCAACAAAATTCATTCTTCTCAGGAATATTACGGAGCTCCTGCAATTTTCCCAGCAATGAGACTCATGTCAGTTGATAGGGATTATAAATAGCTATCTAGGGTATAAATTTGAAGAAAATCGTTAGAGCCGTTTTCGAGAAAACCGTGGTAAAACATAGTTTTTTAGCTATTATCCGTCATTTTTCCGCCATTTTGAATTGAATTTTATTGAATTTCTTATTGTCGGATCCTCATGGTATAAGGACCTTAAGTTTAAAATTTCAAGTCAATCGGTTTATTAGGAATTAAGTTATCGTGTTCACAGACACACACCTACACACACAGAGACCAACACCCAAAACAAAGTCAACTCAACTTAATGCCAACCTGACAAAATTATTAATTTTGTTACCAGTTAACAACTGTTTCGAAGAGGTACTCTCTCTAGATTATTGTTCTATATTAACATAAATGGTATGGACATTTTTCAATTATAATTAAGAGAATAAGAAGAATATACATGCTAAAAGACGAACTTTAAACCCTTGAAAACTACCCTTAGAGTTGAAATATTGCCAAAAAATTTCTTAGTGCGGCTCTAAAGGGCCAACTGAACATACCTACCAAATTTGAACGTTTTTGGTCCGGTAGATTTCTAGATCAGCGAGTGAGTGAGTGAGTGCCATTTCGTTTCTATATATATAGATATAGATTAAGAAATAATGGTTTGGACTCAGGGGACCTTGAAACGTATATAAAACATGAAATTGGGTACCTCAAATTTTTTTGGAAAGCAATACTTTCCTTACCTATGGTAATAGGGCAAGGAAAGTTAAAAACAGTGAAAAGGCAGGGAATCGGCAACGCTGATACCCTAATTTACTCCACTGCCATTATAACGTGGACCTCACTATAGTATACGAATGTTATCCTTCTCCAAACGATACAGTACAGATACAGTAGAGTTCGATTTGTGTATACTATAATATAGAATATCCCTGTAAATTTGGAACTTTCTATCTATATATATATATCTATATATATATATAATATATATATATATATATATATATATATATATATAAGCGAAATGGCACTCACTCACTGACTGACTCACTCACTCGCTGAACTAAAAATCTACCGTACCAAAAACGTTCAAATTTGGTAGGTATGTTCAGTTGGCCCTTTAAGGCCGCACTAAGAAATCTTTTGGCAATATTTCAACTCTGAGGGTGGTTTTCAAGGGTTTAAAGTTCGTCTTTTAGCATGTATATTCTTCTTATTCTCTTAATTATAATTGAAAAATGTCCATACCATTATTTTAATATAGAACTATAATCTAGAGAGAGTACCTCTTCGAAACAGTTGTTCTGGTAACTAAATTAATACTTTTTTTAGGTTGGCATTAAGTTGAGTTGACTTTGTTAGGTTGGCACCAAGTTGAAGATTGAAATGCATTTATCCAGGACCTCCTAAATACCTATTTATCCAATTAGCCAAAATAAGCGTTTTCTCAGCTTTTCTGCGTTTCCTCACCTTTTTCAATAATTGATGGAAATATATTAAAAAAATTCAGTTCACAGGTTTAGCTGAGGTGGAAGAATTTTGTTCGCCAAAGATACGCCGATATAACAGGTGTTTTTCGAGATCAAATTGACATAATACGTTCAAATTCGGTACAGAGGTTCCGCTGAGGTCTACATGCAGGCGAGCGAAGCGAGCCCGCTGATCTCATTTTTGGACAATCCAGTCGGGGGTCCAGAATTTGGTACAGAGGTTCCGCTGATGTCTACATGCAGGCGAGCGAAGCGAGCCGGCTGATCCCATTTTTGGACGATCCAGTCGGGGGTCCAGAGGGCGGAGCCCCCTGGCTAGAGGGATATGGCGAGCGAAGCGAGCCTGACGGCTAGTTACAAGATATTTTCAAAGATAACATTTTACAAGACTATATTGTAATGATTTACAAGAAATAATATTCTCTTATACAGGAGTTTACAGTACCCTGTTCCATTGAGAGTTGTGCACTGCGTAGTATGAGAAAAAGAGGTAAAGAATTAAAAATAAAAGTAAAAATTCACCAAGACGGTAAGATGCAAAATAATGATACAATACTTGAATGGTTTAGACAGAGAGGGCCCACTTCCCCTCTTCCATGAAGAAATAAATTATTGTTCGATTTCTTCTCCTTCTCCTTATTATGATTTCTCCTGTTCTTCATCTTTTCTTCTCATTTCTCCTTTTTCCCTCATCTCTTCTTCTTCTTCTCCTCCTACAAATTTTTGTCCTTCTTTACATCCTAATCTTCCTCATCATCTTCCTCTTCTACTTGTCTCTGTTATTATTTTTCTCATTCTCTTTCTTCTTCCCCTCTCATTTCTCCTCCGCCACCTCCTTTCATTTCTTCATTCTTCTCCTTCTTCTTCTTCTTCTTCTTCTCTTCTTCTTCTTCTTCTTCTCTTCTTCTTCTTCTTCTTCTTCTTCTTCTTCTTCTTCTTCTTCTTCTTCCAATTCAATTTTTTCGTATCCTTCTCATTCACTTTTTTTATTTTTATTTTATACTTCCTTTACTTCCAGCTCTCATTCTTCTTCTCTCTCTTTCCTCATTCACTCTCTTTCCTCATATCAATGGACATTGATATGTCCAAAGCTCCGCCAATTTATGTAGATGCATAACAATATAATTATTATCTATAGTTATTTTATTACAAATTACTTTTTCATATCATATACAGTTCAATAATTATTTTCTTAGTCTATAATATGTAAATTCCTCTATAGTTTTGCTGTATTGTAAGCTATTGTATATAAGTGTATAAGCCAGTTTATATTGTAATCTACATAAATAAAGTACTCAATCAATCAATCAATCCTCTTTTTCTTGTTTCATATTCTTATTCTTCTTCTTCTCCGTTCTCCTTCTTTTTTATGACAAGAAGTCATTCTCCTCCCATTTCTCCTCCTCCTCCTCCTTCTTCTTCTCCTCCTCTTCCTCCTCCTCTCCTTCTCCTTCTTCTTCTCATTCTCCTCTCATTTCTTCTCCATCACCTCCTTCCTCTTCCTCTTTTCTCTCTTCATCTTTTTTCTTCTTCTTCCCCTTTTACCCTCTCATTCTTTAGTTAAAGTAGCAGCTCCATGATAATTAGCCAGTATGTTTCTCATTCTCCTCTCATTTCTTCTCCATCTCTTTGGTAGAGAGTTAGTGGGCAGGATATTTTTAATATTCTTTCCGAAGAATGGACATTGATATGTCCAAAGCTCCGCCAATTTATGAAGATGCATAACAATATAATATCTATAGTTATTATAATACAAATTACTTTTTCATATCATATACAGTTCAATAATTATTTTCTTAGTCTATATTATGTAAATTCATCTATAATTTTGCTGTATTGTAAGCTATTGTATATAAGTGTATAAGCCAGTATATTGTAATCTACATAAATAAAGTACTCAATCAATCAATCAATCCTCTTTTTCTTGTTTCATATTCTTATTCTTCTTCTTCTTCTCCGTTCTCCTTCTTTTTTATGACAAGAAGTCATTCTCCTCCTATTACTCCTCCTCCTCTTCCTTCTTCATCTCCTCCTCTTCCTCCTCCTCTCCTTCTCCTTCTTCTTCTCATTCTCCTCTCATTTCTTCTCCATCACCTCCTTCCTCTTCACCTTGCCTTTCTCCATCTTATATTTCTTCTTCTTCCCCTTTTACCCTCTCATTCTTTAGTTGAAGTAGCAGCTCTATGATAATGAGCCAGTGTGTTTCTCATTCTCTTCTCATTTCTTCTTCATCACCTCCTTCCTCTTCCTCTTTTCTCTCTTCATCTTTTTTCTTCTTCTTCCCCTTTCACCCTCTCATTCTTTAGTTGAAGTAGCAGCTCTATGATAATGAGCCAGTGTGTTTCTCATTCTCCTCTCATTTCTTCTCCATCACCTCCTTCCTCTTCCTCTTTTCTCTCTTCATCTTTTTTCTTCTTCTTCATCCCCTTTTATCCTCTCATTCTTTAGTTGAAGTAGCAGCTCCATGATAATGAGCCAGTGTGTAAATGTTGGGCAGGAGATGCACAGACAGTGGTACAAAAGTCACTTTCCTTTTCTAATCGGCTGTAATGATAACTGACCTTGACTGTTTGTTATCCTACCAGTGAACCAGTCGCCATTGTTGTTCTATAGCCCACTGAACACTAATCTTACATTTTTTCTCTCTTTTCGTCTTTATTTCTCTGTACCATCTCCTTCCTCTTCTTATTTCCATCCACTGACCAGTAACGGCAGAGTCACAGTATTGTATCTTCCATGCAGTGTACTGTAATTCATTGGTTTTGTAGTGTGTTTTGTATAAATCCTAATCTGAATCTCTTGCGTCCACTCTCTTTTTCGTTACAAATTTCTCCTTCTTCACCTCCACCTTTTCCTCATCATCTTCCTCTTCTACTTGTCTTTGTTATTATTTTCTCACTCTCTGTCTTCTTCCTCTCCTTGATCTTCATCTTCTTCTTCTTCCTCTTAACAGGAGGCTCTAAACAAGTTCAAAGCAGAGAAAGTGCGAGAGACAATACTATGTTATTTTAGTTATTAATTGCATGCGTTATTGCACACAATCAATAGTTCATTTATTTATTCTCAATGGTGACAACGGGTTTCCCCAAATATGTCTTCTTAACAATAATTATGTTTAACAATGTTTAAATGTTTAAATGTTTAAATGTTTAAATGTTTAAATGTTTAAATGTTTAAATGTCTAAATGTTTAAATGTTTAAATGTTTAAATGTTTAAATGTCTAAATGTTTAAATGTTTAAATGTTTAAAGTTTTAATGTCTAAATGTCTAAATGTTTAAATGTTTAAATGTTTAAATGTTTAAATGTTTAAATGTTTAAATGTTTAAATGTTAAATGTTTAAATGTTAATGTTTAAATGTTTAAATGTTTAAATGTTTAAATGTTTAAATGTTTAAATGTTTAAATGTTTAAATGTTTAAATGTTTACTTTTAAATTTTAAATGTTTAAATGTTTAAATGTTTAAATGTTTAAATGTTTAAATGTTTAAATGTTAAATGTTTAAATTTTAAATGTTTAAATGTTTAATGTTTAAATGTTTAATGTTTAAATGTTTAAATGTTTAAATGTTTAAATGTTTAAATGTTTAAATGTTTAAATGTTTAAATGTTTAAAATTTAAAATGTTTAAATGTTTAAATGTTTAAATGTTTAAATGTTTAAATGTTTAAATGTTTAATGTTTAAATGTTTAAATGTTTAAATGTTTAAATGTTAAATGTTTAAATGTTTAAAGTTTAATGTTTAAATGTTTAAAGTTTAAATGTTAAATGTTTAAATGTTTTAAATGGTTAAATGTTTAAATGTTTAAATGTTTAAATGTTTAAAGGTTTAAATGTTTAAATGTTTAAATGTTTAAATGTTTAAATGTTTAAATGTTTAAATGTTTAAATGTTTAAATGTTTAAATGTTTAAATGTTTAAATGCTCGGTCAATAAATCCTAATCTGAATCTCTTGCATCCACTCTCTCTAGTTACAAATTTTCTATGCTTTCACACTCCAGAGCAAATCTCAGTCACTCGATATTATGATTTAGTATCTAAAGTTACCAGCTGTAATAAACACGTCACCCTGTGATAATATGTGTACTGGTATTAAAACGGTAGTTTGAAGTTGAAGTGTAGTTGATTGGTACCAGCTGTAGATAATCGTTCCTTAGAAGACCTATACAAATAATTATCACTCCCCTATTTTATTGAGAAACTGGAAAATGTTGGAAAAAAATTATTCACCTCATGAGAGAGAGTTGTTCATATTGCATTCATTAATTATTACTAGAAATCACAGAATAATTTACAATGTTTTTGAATTTAGCTTACCTCATATTCATTCTAAAATGGAAGATGGAAAGATTATGGAATTCTGTGTGATTCATCGTACATCGCATTTCGTGGACCATCTATCGACAATCAACATCTATGAAAACATTGAATTCATCTTTGAGACACTGATTCAACCTATCTATATTTTTAGTTCAACACTTCACTGATAGATATTACTACCAATTGATTGAGAAGAATATGTTTTCGGAATAATAAATGCTGCATGACTAAGCACATAGGAAGTCCGTATATTGAGATGTGAATAAAAATATTGATTGTCAGATAAATTTCATGATTCACCAAATAAAATCAAGTGTGACATGAGATACATTGACTTTTTGGCGGTACGAAGTTCGCCGGGTAGTTCATCTAGAATTTTCCTGCATTGTAAACTATTGTACATGTTCTATAGTCTATAATTTAATGAAAAAGACTAAGAAATTGTCAAAAAAAAACACAGATTCATTGATACTTAGAAAGACCGGTTTCGGTTATTACACCATTGTCAATCTCTGATAAACTTAAAGTTACCAGCTGTACTAATAAACTTAGTTTGTCAGAGATTGACAATGGTGTAATAACCGAAACCGGTTTTTCTAAGTATCGATAAATCTGTGGTTTTTTGACAATTTCTCAGTCTTTTTCATTCAATATGAATAATTACCACAATATCTACTTCTCAACTACATAAAAAGTATTGTATATAAGTAGTGTATGAGTCAGTATATAATATTGCAATCTCCATGAATAATGTACTCAAACAATCAATCAATCCATCTCTCCCGTTATTTACACCACGAAATGCTTGGACTGTATTTGGGTTTGTCCTCCAAACTTGTTCGAATTGTGAAAAGTGTATTAGAAATACGTATGAAACATAAAAATTATACTGAATATTCTTCTTAGGAATTGAATAAAAAAATAGACTGAGCATGTAACACCTTGCTAAAATGGGCGAAAGGAAATACTCTAAAGGAGTTCATTTCTCATGTTTGAAAGAGAAGAAGAAGAAGAAGAAGAAGAAGAAGAAGAAGAAGAAGAAGAAGAAGAAGAAGAAGAAAGAAGAAGAAGAAGAAGAAGAAGAAGAAGAAGAAGAAGAAGAAGAAGAAGAAGAAGAAAAGAAGAAGAAGAAGAAGAAGAAGAAGGAAGAAGAAGAAGAAGAAGAAGAAGAAGAAGAAGAAGAAGAAGAAGAAGAAGAAGAGAAGAAGAAGAAGAAGAAGAAGAAAGAAGAGAAGAAGAAGAAGAGAAGAAGAGAAGAAGAAGAAGAAGAAAGAAGAAGAAGAAGGAGAAGAAGAAGAAGAAGAAGAAGAAGAAGAAGAAGAAGAAGAAGAAGAAGAAGAAGAAGAAGAAGAAGAAGAAGAAGAAGAAGAAGAAGAAGAAGAAGAAGAAGAAGAAGAAGAAGAAGAAGAAGAAGAAGAAGAAGGAGAAGAAGAAGAAGACGAAGAAGAGGAAAAGGAAGGAGGAGAAGAAAAATAGATTTAAACGTGATCTTCCAACTGCGAAAGAGTTTATGTCACCATATCGGCTAGTAATCTAGGTACTAAAGAATGAATAGAAGTAGAAGAGGATTAAGGATGGATAGGAGGGAGAGCGTAAAATGCGGATAGAGAAAAAGCGAATTAGAATGAAAGAGTGATGCTGAAATGTGAGGAGAAGGAATATACACAGAATACAGGGATGCAAAAAGATTGCAATAACTTTTGAGTTATTTTCGGTAATTTTTGGTGTATTGAATAACTTTCTCAGAAAATGACATTTTCAGAAAATTTTTGTTCTATTAGATCAACAATACCATGAATAATCTATCCTCAAAATCTCATGGTTTTATCTTCCACCGAACTTGAAATGTTCTGGCACAAAAATTCAAACTTTAGGCGCTCATATCTCAAGAAGTAATGATCGAGAAAAAATGTTTTCCTGAGAAAACTTTTTAATTTTGATAGCTTGATAGTTTACAAATCGAAAAACTTTGAAAAATATCACCAGTAGAAAGTTTATTTTTAGCCTTTGGACAGCCTTAATATGTGTACAATAGTAATAACCTTCCTACATGTAGCCGTGAGCATGAGTATCGAAGGATATAACGGATTACGCATGATGTGAGCGGGCGTGCGTGCGTGTAGATGTCACTCACTCACTGATCAAAACACCAAACAACCCTCTCGCTCTTTCTCACAAATAATATCCTTCTGAAATTCAAACCTCCACAAATCATCAACCGTGGGAGGTTTCTCCAAATAAAGCTTACATCGTGTTAACTACCGATTCACCGTGAGTTAACTAACTGTTAATTGTCGATTGAATGTCGATTAATTATTGAAGGACTAAACTTAATTTCCATAGGCAAAAAATGAATAATTGGTAATGAGAATATGAGGAGGACGAAAGTATAAGTGGGAGAAGATTGGTCAGAAAACCAATAAAAATCAATTTTTGTGTAGTTGAGAAGTTGATATTGTGGTAATTATTCATATTGAATGAAAAAGACTGAGAAATTGTCAAAAAATCACTGATTTAAACCACTAAACCACCACAAAAAACCACTAAATCAGTGGTTTTTTGACAATTTCTCAGACTTTTTCATTCAGTTAAAAATCAAGTCCAATTTGATAGGAGGACGGAGAAGTGGAGAATATGAGAGCATGGAAAGGTAAAGAAGAACAAGAAGAAGAAGAAGAAGAAGAAGAAGAAATAGGAGGTGAGAGAGAGAAGAAGAAGAATTGATTGATTGATTGAGTACTTCATTTATGTAGATTTCAACAATATATACTGGCTTATACACTTATATACAATAGCTTACAATACAGCAAAATTATAGATGAATTTACAGAGAGAGAGAGAGAGAGAGAGAGAGAGAGAGAGAGTGAGAGAGAGAGAGAGAGATTGATTGATTGATTGATTGAGTACTTCATTTATGTAGATTACAACAATATATACTGGCTTATACACTTATATACAATAGCTTACAATACAGCAAAATATTATAGATGAATTTACATAATATAGACTAAGAAAATAATTATTGAACTGTATATGATATGAGAAAGCAATTTGTAATGAAATAACTATAGATAATTATATTGTAATGATCTACATAAATTGGCGGAGCTTTGGACATATCAATGTCCATTCTCCGGAAAGAATATTCGAAGTATCCTTCCCACTAACTCTCTACCAAAACGTTAATTTCATTAATTGACCGAGCGAAGTGAGGTCTAAGATTCAAGTCATTTGGCATTTCTCTTAATGTTTGAATGTTTAAGTGTTTGAATGTTTAAATGTATATATGTTTTCGCCCCACTTGGATGTAATGAGCTGGATTTCGTGCGTCATATGGAGGCCGAAAATGACTGTTTTCTGACCAGGCTGGTAAAAGTTTTACGGCCCTAGGGCTGTAAAATAACCTTGAAGTCAGCTGATTTTGATTTGATCTAAACGTGTTTACAAAATGGTTTATGAAACGGAATCAGTTTATGCTTCTAGAGTTGAATAAGTATTCTGCAATAAGATAATATCATTTTATTTGAACTATTCAATTCGATTTTCAGAGTAGGATAGAACTTCTAACCTAAACTTCCGAAGTCATCGACAACAAGCATTGTTGACGTTGACATTCAGATTGGCCAAATTTCAGTGCTAAAACAGCTGATCAAAAAATGTTTCATTATTTGTGTTTATTATTCAAGAATCAAAACATTTATAATGAAATCATCTTATTGTCAATTGGAAGAATAAAAAGTATAAACTCAACCTCTTACATAATCGAACATAATCTTTTAGGTTATTTAGACAAATCAGAATAAAAAATAAAAATACTTGGACAATTTCCTGATATTCAGATTACCTCAGATTTGCTAGAGCTATGACCTCCTTTGCTTTCGGAAGTGCCTAATAAACAATAATTATTCTCATATTTATATTGTTTATTTTTCTGTGTGGCGAAAAATAACGTTCTCACCATGGGCAAAAATGTGTTTCTGGCTCTCAATCTTTTCTAGTCCTCGGCCTACGGCCTCGGACTTGAAAACCGATCTCGAGCCAGAAAAGTCTCATTTTCGGCCCTAGGTGCGAAATATACTATTATATGTTGTGCATTTACGGCGAAACGCGGTAATAGATTTTCATGAAATTCGACAGGTATGTTCCTTTTTAAATTGCGCGTCGACGTATATACAAGGTTTTTGGAAATTTTGCATTTCAAGGATAATATAAAAGGAAAAAGGAGCCTCCTTCATATGTCAATATTAGAGTGAAAATCAGACTATAGAATTATTCATCATAAATCAGCTGTCGAGTTGACTATAAATTGCATGCCATGACACATGCAATTCAATATCTAAATGTAACTTGGTAAAAAATTAGCAGCTGTGTAGACTATAATTTGCATGCCTCATTGAATGCAATTTTTATGCACTATTAAATAGGATGCAAAGAACTTATAACAGCTCGTCTAGCGCCTAGATGTCTTCTGGTTTTCTCGTGCTAAATTCCGGAAAGCGTTATATTATAATTAAATCTTGTGTAATCATGATCTGATCAAATAAATAGTTAGTGTATCAGTGTGGATGTGCTTATGGTTTGGGCTGTCGTTATAACTACACTATCAGTACACACTATCTACACTATCTACACTAAATACACTATCTACACTATCAGTAAATTGAGTAGTATAGCCGTTTCTAGATTGGTTTATTTTGCTTACATCAAGTCTTTTCTTCAATATGGGATTCTCGTTTGGGGCGCTGCCTACATTAATCACTTGAATAAGATAATTGTTATTCAGAAGACCTTATTAAAGGCAATTCTTGGAAAGCCCAGACGTTTCACTAGTAACAATCTTTTCAGGGAACTGAATGTGCTGACTGTCAGGCAGCTTCACACGAAAAACTTGATAATCTACATGAATAAGCATAGTAATCTTTTCAATCTCCGTTTATCACCGTACAATCTTCGTCCCTCATCCATCAATTTCGAATCTCATCATACAGTTTTATCCATTTGTAGAAGGCAGTTCAATTACATTGTCCATAAACCTGTTAACGTAATACCTGATCATTTCATCTCTAACAATTTGACCAGAAATCTTTCTAACGAAATAAGTCAATGGATCACATCGCATAAATCTACTGATTTGTTCGATTTCTTGTAACTTTTCACCTTTCAACTCTTTTTTTTCTCTTAAATAAGTTCATTATTTCTTGTTAATTGTCTGTATTCTCGAGATTTTTTATTATACAAATTTCATACTTATAATTTATATTTTTGTTTTATGCTTTCACTTTGGTTCTGTAGTTTTTTGTAACACTCGGCCCCTGCGCACAGGCTTTGCCTTTGCAGGGACCTTCCGTGTTTTTGTTAACCTGCTATTTTAAGTTATTTTGTTTTAGTTTCAAGTTATTTATTTCATAACTACTTTGTACAATAACTATGTTGTAGAAAGAATAAATAAATTGAATTGAATTGAAAATTGAACTGCGCGAGGTCTACTGTTCACAGAACTACTAGTCAAACTAAGGATTTATTTAAAAATGGAAATATTGCAAAAGTTTTAATTAATAAGAATATTTGAGAGAAAAAAAACACAAAATTAGGAGAAAGAGAGAGAGAAGAAAAAGAATGAGAGGTGGAAGTAAAAAAGGCGGAAGAGGATGAATAGATAAAGGGGTGTGTGTGTAAGAATTGATAGCCCTGATGGTTGCGGTGTAAGATGAAGAAGAAGGGGTGTAGTTCCTTCTCTACTCTTTGGCGAAGATTATTTGGAAGGGAAACGCCTGAACGGATCGGCACAAAAGAAGAATTGAGGAGGATGCTGCTGTCGAAGCCGAAGTAGTCGAAGAAGAAGAAGGAAAATGAAAAGAAATGATGAGTACAAGAGGGTCCAATCAATCCTTTGGATGCTGATAGAACATTCCCACGGTAAGGGAGAGAGAATCCCCCTCTAGAGAGAGAGAATGTATTTGTGCAGGTGTCCCCCTCTCCACCGCCCCTTGTCGTAGCTTCTACCCCTCTGTAACTCACCTGTAATTAAACTATCTTCCCTTACTGCACACTGAGAAGTAGCGTATCTTCTCACAATTCGGGACGGTGTCAGATATGGGGTGAGTAGTACGACCCCCCCCCCCCACTCACGTGACGCAAAGATTCTAAGATAGTTTTTGATCTGGGCGAAAAAACTGGTAAATACCGATTTTACGTTGATTTACTTGTATGGATTCCCATATTGCAGAGTGGTGTTTTTTTGGACGAATAGATTGTGCGATAAAAAAAACCTATTGTGAAAAAATTGCTATTGGGCTACTATACTCTTGTATGGGATAGATGGTATTTATGATAATTCAATGTGGCTATTAAGGTGCGTACAGATATACGCGCCGCGAACATGAGCAATTATTCAATTTTAATCAGCTGACTATAACTGTATTTTTACAGAAACGTTAAGATGCAGATAAAAAAAGCTTGGCATCAGCTGATTAAAAGTGAATTATTGCTCATGTTCGCGGCGCGTAAATCTGTACGCACCTTTAGATACGGGTCATATTTTTCCTCCTTAGTTTTGATATTATCATAGAGAAACAATAGCATAAGTAGATGGCCCATGGTATAGGGCGTTTATGTCGCAACTTTTACTGTTATCTCAAGCTGATAGTCCCCGTAGTTCTTTCCTGTGAAGCTTTATGACGCTAGTAGTCTCTCATATTGTGCCGTTCATACACTCTTACCCGGTCAAAAAAGTAAAAATCGACAATAATCGACAGTTATCGGCTTGAGATAACAGTAGAAGTTGCGACATAAACGCCCTATACCATGGGATATCTACTTACACTATTGTTTCTCTATGATATTATGGAGTTGATTGAAGAATAATCGTTGTCCAGTCAATCAACTGCAATTTTATTTATTCATTTATTCACATTCCATAATACACAAAACACATAATAATGATATGATCAGAAAAGGACAAACACGCATAGCCCAAAACCGTTCCATTCCCGAATTTTGATAGAAGTATGTTAATAGAAGTAGGTTATGTTGCTTCACTTTGGATAAAGTTTCTAGTTCAATTTAAAATTTTAAATTCCATCGAAAATATTGGAGATTAGAGATTGGAGTTTAGAGTTCCTTATTTATGTATATTACAATATTCACTGGTCTTACACTAATTCAAATTGAATAACAGTAATGCTTATTTATTATTCAACAAATTTTACAAAGTATAAAAAATAATCAATGAGAATAAAGATAGAATGCAATTAGAATAACGATAATATAATATTCTTCAATGTTTGATTCCATTACGAACTGCTTGTCAAATAATCACTTTTGAACAATTAATTAAAGCGCTACACTAATGTGAGTAGAAGCTAATAGCTTTTATTTATAAATACCTGACTGCTATGTCGTAATTAGTTGTTCAAAAGTGAATATAATATTGTGATGTGAGTTCATGAATCGGCGGTGTTTTAACAGATAATTATTGTCGATTCTCTGAAAAGAATATAAAAAAATATCCTTCCCATCAACACAGGAACAGGAAAATTTGAGATTGGAGGTAATTGACGGAAATCCAAATCGTTATGGCATCAACTACCTTGAAGACTTTGTAGGAGAAATCTACAAATCTTTGTAGGAGGAATACACTATGAATACAACAAATCATAAAATTTAACAAAACTTCAATGAAGCTATGTTTTGGAATCATTTTCTGATTCTTTATTATTTTTTTGCTCTATTTATATTGTATTCTCCCATAAAGATTAGATTTGGATGTTGCATGATAGAGTAGAAGTGTGAAGATTTCAAAATGGAGATGCAAAGCATGCTTTTCCTCTGTTGCAATATTCTCATCTCTCTTATAGTGTAGACAAGGCCACAGGGAGAAACGATCATAGCCCATTTCTTTCACAAATTCATTTCTGTATTAAAACCGGTACTGTAGCTTATAACGTAAAGTTTCCAGTTGTAATATCATTCGGGCAAGAAAGAACATAGTGACTGAGTTATATCAGGTTTAAGATATATGCAAACATTAATATTATATATTTATATATTCATTTATTAGGTTAGCAAAAGCAATACAACGATCAAAATAAGAAAAAACAAGCTATGCCCAAAACTTCTTCAATTTCCTAATTCAGTTTCAAAATTGTCCAAATATTATAAATAGGTTAATATGTCCATTTCAATTTCTACACCAATTCACAATAGTCTATGAATACAGGGAATCATGAAACTTATCAACATTTTAAAGTATTTTATTACTAGATTATCAAGCCCTTCATGAAGTATACAAATTTATTATAAATAATAATATTCTCTGGATCGTATTGTAATATAATATTATTCTCTAATATAAAACAATTATATTGTAATATAATTGGTACTAATTGGTAATAATTAATATTAATTCTCTAATATTAGAGAATTATATTGTAATAAAATATAATATTACTATAGTGGGGTCCACGTTATAATGGCAGTGGATGAAGATAGAAGAATAGCGATGCCGATTCTCTTCATTAATTAATTATATTTCTATATCGTCAAAAACATGATTGGTATCGTTGTGGACCTAGAAAAGGATAGTACCACCAGCTTTGTCGGAAGATAGACAAGGAAAACAAAACCAAAGTTGATCAAATACTGTCATTATAACGTGGACCTCACTATAGAGAATATTATTATCTTTGTTCCTTTGATAACAAACGGGACAGAAATAATAGGATGGAAATTGGAACAGATGAGTGCAACGTTGCCAAATAATAGTGTTGATCAACGTTGTCCACAGCTGATCACGTGTGAGAATTAATTGATATTTTTATAATAAACCCTACGAATTGGCAACGTCTATGGGTGCGTGGAGGGGTGGGAAGATTCTGATCAGTTCCTTTATTGATTCTTTTATTCATACAAGTACATCATCAATAATGATTGATTGATTGATTGAATACTTTATTTATGTAGATTACAATATATACTGTCTTATACACTTATATACAATAGCTTACAATACAGCAAAATCATAGATGAATTTACATGATATAGACTAAGAAAATAATTATTGAACTGTATATGATATGAAAAAGCAATTTGTAATATAATAACTATAGATAATAATTATATTGTTATGCATCTACATAAATTGGCGCAGCTTTGGACATATCAATGTCCATTCTTCGGAAAGAATATTAAAAATATCCTCCCCACTAACTCTCTACCAAAAGATAGAGAGAGAAAAAATTAGGTAACCTTGTGCAATTCCTTTCCCAATTTCTATCGGACTATTTTCGAGCGGTTGACTATAGTGCAGTTTTATTCAATCATCATTATAATCTCTATTTTCACTTTGTGTAGTTGATAAGTTTATATTGTGGTAATTATTCATATTGAATGAAAAAGACTGAGAAATTGTCAAAAACCACAGATTTATTGATACTTAGAAAGACCAGTTTCGGTTATTACACCATTGTCAATCTCTGATAAACTAAAACTAAATACAAGAGCAGCAGAATTTATACTAGTAGGCGAGTACTGCTATTGGTCAAGGGCATGAACGCCTGCCATTGGCCCAGCTAGACAATCTCCTCCCACTCAACGGTGTCACAAAATGGCGGCTTAAGCTACAGACTCGCCATGATAACAACATTTACTAATAAATAGTAGATAATTAATTATAATAGTATATAATAAATAGTAAATTTTCTAGTAAATGTTGTTATCATGGCGAGTCTGTTGCTTAAGCCGCCATTTTTATGACACCGTTCAGTGGAAGGAGACTGTCTAGCTGAGCCAATGGCAGGCGTTCATGCCCTTGACCAATAGCAGTACTCGCCTACAAGTTAGTATAAATTCTGCTGCTGTTGTATTTTGTTTTAGTTTATCAGAGATTGACAATGGTGTAATAACCGAAACCGGTCTTTCTAGGTATCAATAAATATGTGGTTTTTTGACAATTTCTTAGTCTTTTTCATTCATTATCTCTATTTATCAGCCACGCATGAGTCTAGCACCGATATGGACATCACCCTAACCAGGATTCGGTCTCATTCTCTGCCAAAAACGTCCCTATTCAGAGATAGCTGTGATAGAGAGAGGTTAGCATTACAGACAAGGCGAAACGATCTGGAGAATATAAAAACGCAGGAAAATATCCAAAGACCTAGATATATTAAGTGGTAGCCTTTGTGCTCTGATAAGGCGTGAAATATATTCTGCGTTTTTATCTTTAGCTCGTGTGGTGCAAGCTTCAGCCGCCACTTCATCTTTTGTAGCAGAAGGGGAAGAGGATGATGGAAGATCCCACTCTGTAGGAGATGGAAAAGGAAGGAAGAACCTCACCTTTGTAGAGTGAGAGGAAGGAAGGAACCTCACTGACCTCTCTCACACTTTGAACTGGACAAAAGAGGGTGGGAAGGGGGTTGAATGGTCAGGTACTGTGGGGGGGGAAGTGCCTTTAAAAAGACACGCGACCATCAAAAACCGGACATAGCTTTTCAAAAAACCAACCACCCCCCTGAAATTGGAGTGAGAGGGAAACAAATGCAGTGACCCTTGCCACTAAGTAAAAAAGATTTTCCTCGTCTGTGCTCACCTAACTAGAGAGGTGTTTTGATCATTTTTTTTGTCTCATTTGCATGGCACACTTCTTCTGTCACTCAGTGACCTCACCTTCAGCCTGGTGGGCGGTCTCTGAAAGGAGTGAATGAATGAATGGACTCCACTGACCCTTTCTTGTGGATTGTTCTGGCGTTTTGATAGGACGTTTGTCTGATAGCTTGCCTGATGTTTGATGTTTGTATGATGTTTTGATTTTTTTTGATAGCTTTTTGTCTGTAGTGGATAGAGCCATGATCTACGTAGATTGACTTGTTTTGTTATGAAGTGAGTTTTATTTAAGGCTGCCAGTTTTGCCTGAATGGAAAGAATATGGATTTTATCATTTTGTGAGGAATAGAGATTTACCATAGAAATTCTTTCTCAAAATTAACTTTGTAGGTCACAGCTATAAAGTAGTAGTGGATTATAGTTGAACGAATAAGACGTTGATGCTCGTAATTCAAATTCAAATTCAAATTCAAATTTAAATTCATTCACACTCATAAATACATATACAGAAACCAAATAGAGTCTAGCTTGACAAATACAACAATAATCCATCTAAAATTTAATGATAGATTGTAAGTAATAGTATATAATATAATAATATATAGTATAACTTAATAATATATAATCTATCTATATAAAAGCGAAATGGCACTCATTGACTGTGACAAACTCACTCACTCACTCTCTCACTCATTCACTCGCAGAACTAAAAATCTACCGGACCAAAAACGTTCAAATTTGGTAGGTATGTTCAGTTGGCCCTTTAGAGGCGCACTAAGAAATCTTTTGGCAATATTTTAACTCTAAGGGTGGTTTTTAAGGGTTTAAAGTTCGTCTTTTAGCATGTATATTCTTCTTATTCTCTTAATTATAATTGAAAAATGTCCATACCATATGTTAATATAGAACTATAATCTAGATATGGATATGGCGAGCGAAGCGAGCCTGACGGCTAGTACCACTATATTTTAGAAGTAAGTTTGAGTTTCTTTTCAAGTTTTAAAATTGTTAATTAATAATACAGTATTTTCCAGTTATCAGTGGTGATTTAGTGAAATATTCATATTCAATTTGGTTTCCAACTTTCCTAAATTCTAAATTCCTAGTTTATAAATATTTTGGACTCAAAATTTTACAAAAATCATTAAGTGTAAACATAATCTATTTTTGGACAATTTCTATCTAAATTTGGGAAAGGAACAGTTTTGGGGTTCAAGTCTGTTGTTCCTTTAACAATCATTCATAGTTGAGAATTATATTGAGATCAATGTATAGATAAATAAATATTGCAATAGAGAAAGAGAGCATGCTTTGCATCTTCATTTTGAAATCTTCACATTTCTACTCCATCATCCAACATCTATATCTTGATGGGGAAAATAAAATACAGAAGAATAATAGAGCAAAAGAATAGTAGAGAATCAGAAGATGATTCCAAAACAAATCTTCATTGGAATTTTGATAAGTTTCATGATTTGCTGTATTCATAGTGTACTTCTCCTATAAAGAAGAACACTATAGAATATAAAAATGAAGAGAAATACCTTTTCTGTAGAACAAAGGGGGAACAGAGACGAAGAATGAATAACAAAAAGAAGAATAATTGAAAAGTAGAAGCAGTAGAATGATGTAGAATGGATTAATGAGGAAGGAAGATTAATGAGGAGGAAGAGAAGAAGAAGAAGAACAAGAAGAAGAAGAAGAACAAGAAGAAGAAGAAGAACAAGAAGAAGAAGAAGAACAAGAAGAAGAAGAAGAGGAGTAAAATGTCACCTTGCAGCTACTGTTGACAGTGGAAAGGTCCAAGACCACTCGCCTAGAGGGGGAAAGTCAGTAGAGTGCAATGACAGAGCAATATTTTGTAGTTTTCGCTTGTTTTGGAATTTTATACGACCTTCGGGGATGTGAGAGGAGGAGGAGGAGGAGGACAACTCAGAGGCTGCTGAGGGTTAATCCCTCGGCAACAGGTGGTTTTTACCCCCCGCACCTCATCAACCCCTGGGGGGCCTCCTCCCCCTCCTCCACCACCTCACTTGCCTCCTCAAAACCGAGAAATCACACCTCGCTCAGTGGTTGTTGCCTTTTTCACCTCTTCTCCTCAGTGCCTCACTCATTTTGTTCCCCGAGTGGTGAGATATTTGGAGGGGGGGTTGAAAAGGGTTCTTTGAGCGTGTTGAGTTGTGTGGGGGGCTGCAGGGGTGCTTCATGGGGGGGTCTAACACCACTCGACAAATAAGTTAGCCGATAAAAGGCGCGGGGCTGTGTTTTCGTTGGAGTTGATGTTGAAAATGAATGAACTCTCTGAAGAGAGGTTGCGGTGTGAAGGCCTATTCCAACGCCTCTCATTGCAATTGAAACTTTGGTAAGGAAAGAGACGTAATTCTTGTTCCTCTTCTTCTTCGTAAAATAGCTATTCAGTATTCATGTATTAAGAGCGTAATGCGCGACTTCATCGCTCACGCAAAACAGTTATCACGCGACGCGAAGCGGAGCGTGATAATTTTGCAAGAGCGATAAAGAAGCATTACGCGCGAATTACATACAACATTTTTTCTACAACTGCACAAACCTGTTAAATCACTTATATCTGGCAGAGTTCATAATAATTCGTCTACACTGATATCCATAATGGCTGTAGAATCGGTACAATTACCGACTTTTTAGGTTAAGATCTGACCGAGAGTGGTTTGTCTTTTGGCGAGCTGCTTATCATCAGCTGATTAGCAAGCATAAAGAAACTCACCTGCGCATGCGCGAATGATTAGCGAGCGTAAAGAAAATTTACTGTGCATGCGCAGATGGTTAGCAAGCGAAAAAATAGATTCTCCTCAGAATTCAAATTCAAATTCAAATTCATTTATTTGCCATAAAATAATACAGATTGATAAAATAAATATTTTAACTTACAAAATGGCACTATCGGCAAAGAAAACTTGTGCGCCGGCAGTGAGTTTGAACTAGGTACAGCAAACATGTCAATAGAAAAAAAGAGCTAATTCAAACCACTAGAATAAATAAAACTATGGAAACCAGGTCACATCTCAATACTTACAAACGATAAGACAAAGTAGCAAAATCATAGTTTGATAGACAACTTTCAGATAGTAAAGCTGATAGAAATAAGCTGTTTTACGAGGAGAATTGAGTATGTAAATTCTTTCTTTACGCGCAGTTGTAGAAAAAATTATTATCGGGAAAACATTTTCTTGCAATCGAAATTGTTGTTATAGTGGGTGAACTCCACTATAATGACAGTGGAGAAAGATACAAAACAGCGTTGCCGATCCTCAGCCTTGCCACTGCCTTCTATGAAGGATGCCTGATACCGTGGTGATATACTGATGTCAGATGTAGATTAAGGCTGTTCGTTACACGTTTTTTTTAAATTGGATAATCTTTTTTTAAAAAGTCCAGTACTTAAAACAGCGTGCTTTTGAACCCTCGACTGGAGTAGGGTTTAAATTTAAGTTCTAGACTTAACTGAGCAAACACAACTCAGTTATTGTTTTGGAGTAGCCTAGATGAAAAGCCAAATAGATGTAATTGAATACCTAAATTATTTGGATTAGTCTATCTAAATAAATAATTAATAGTTTGCAAGTTTATTTTGGAATAAAATTGTATCAGAATTATGCATAGAGAACTAATCTTATTTCACGACTGTGACAAAACCTAAAAATGCTCAAGAAAAATAATACAAGGATTGCCTGGAATATATTCCAAAATCACTGGTTAGGATCAATGATATAATTAGCATAATTATAATAATAGCATAACGTTGGATGAAATGTTTATTCATCCATCTTTCAAAAAGTTAGGTTTTGCTTCGAATAGGCCTACAAAGAAATCGAAACGTATTTTTACAATAATTATAATTTTTTCAAATAATAATGATAATAATAATAATTTATTTGCCAAAAACAAAATTACATTATAAAACTTACTATAATTTAAATTATACAATACAATTCGAATAATTTAAGTCTTATACAATAGAACAAAATAAATATTACTTGTTGGCACAGCCGGCAAGGAAAACCTGAGCGCCTGCTGCGAGTTCAAAAGCTGAAAATTAACTATTACATTCGTGGAGACAAATAAAGAATAAAAAATATAATAAGAATTTCGGTTTTAAGACAGAGTACAATTGATGAATTTTCTGTGATTTTACATAATTGTGGTTGTTATACATATATATTTGGTTATTAGAATTTATACTTTAGGTAATGAGAAGTAAATGTGCTGTTTAGTGCAGTGATTTATTTCATTTAAAAGAGTTTTTGTGATTTTATTACTGATGAATTTGAGAGGAATTTTATTAGAAAGTAGATTATAGTAGTATGTGAACTGGTGTCTACATACAGATAGTTTTATTAGATTGGCATTAAATGCATTTGTAGTTGCTGGACGGGTAAGGTAAGGCGTTCTTCTGGACTCAACATGTTGAAAATTTTTATTAATGTACAAGATAGTTCTAACAACATACGTTTGTCTAAGTGTCGGTACATCAAGGTCAACAAATAATTGTCTACTAGGGTATAGTCTTGGTTTACCTAAGGCTGCTCTAATCAAATGTTATGTAAAGTAAAAATTTCATTGAAGTGGGTGTCGTAAATAGTGTGGAGAGCATGCTCATTTGAATTATCCCGCTGCAAACAGCTGTTTTCGTTTTGTTATAATGCCAACAATACAACAGCAAAATATTGTGAATTGTGAATTTCCCTCGTATTTACTGCGTTAAAGTCCTGGACTCGAATAAGTCGATAGCCCCGGATTTTAGAAGATAAAATCGTCACTCAAAAAGTCAATTCAGTCCCGAGCGCTTATTTTAGTCCTGGACTCTGTAAGACCAGAACTTATATAGATCCCGAGCTCGGAAACCAGCCCTAAATGATTGCTCATCGCAGAAGCTGCTATTCTTACTTTCCTTGCCCTATTACCATATGTAAGGAAAGTATTGCTTTCCGAAAAAAATTAAGGTACCCCAATTTCTAAATTTCTATACGTTTCAAGGTCCCGACACGAACAATTTCGATCAAATGCAATTCAATATGGCGGCTAAAATGTCGAAAATGTTGTCAAAAACAGGGTTTTTCGTGATTTTCTCGAAAATGGCTCCAACGATTTTGATCAAATCTATAACTAAAATAGTCATTGATAAGCTATATCATTTGCCAAACGTCTCATATCTGTGAAAATTTCAGGAGCTCCGCCCCATCTTTGCAAAGTTTGATTTTAGATTCTCAATTATCAGGCTTCAGATACAATTTAAACGAAAAATTTCGGGTGGAAAAGATTGAGCATGGAAATCTCTTCAATTAATGACCAGTAGCATTTTCACCTAAAATTGAAAATAAGCTTGAAATTTGAGAAAATGTGATTATTCAATAGCACACTGTTGATTCTATTAAATCATTCACTATGAAAAGATGGCAGACCTCGTGTGTATCCAGCTTTATTGTCCTGTCACCAGCTGGCTCAGATCTTTGAATAGTAAACTAGTATGCGTGGCAACACTAGCGTCAGGTGATCAATTTTCATAACGGCAAGGAAAGTTGTGTGAGTGCGCCACACCAGATTTTTACAATTATAATTTTACAAAATAGTGTGGAGAGCTTGCTCATTTGAATCATCCCGCTGCAATCAGCTGTTTTCGTTTTGTTATAATGCAAACAATACAACAGCAAAATATTGTGAATTGTGAATTTCCCTTATATTTACTACCTTAAAGTCCTGGACTCGAATGAGTCGATAACTCAATAGACCCCGGAGTTTAGAAGATAAAATCAGAAAGTCGATTCAGACCCGAGCGCTTATTTTAGTCCTGGACTCTGTAAGACCAGAACTTATATAGATCCCGAGCTCGGAAACCAGCCCTAAATGATTGCTCATTGCAATAGCTGCTATTTTCAATCATTCCTCCACCACCATTATTTTAGTTCATCCAATCTTCCCTCTTTTTTCTCTTACTCCCTTCAATTCATCCCCCTCTCAGTCTTCAATGAATTGATCTCTTCCATTCATTTCTCTAGAAAAGATCACGGTATTCTCTTACAGCTTTCAACAAAGGTAGGTAAATTGGTTGGGTTTCTTTCAAAGCAAGAAAAAAAATAGATCGTATGTTTGAAAAGAGAACAATCAAACAACTGATGGTTCACCGACTGCACAGTGTTCAGTGCTCTAATTATTTACTCAGCGGCTGAAAAGTTTCTTGAAGAGGAGGAGGTGGTGGAGGAGGAGGAGGTGGAGAAGGAGGAGGAGAAGGAGGGCAGACATTGGAGGAGAAGGAACAAGAAGGGGAGAAGGGTAAACATTGGATGAGAAGGGTGGTAAATATTAAAAACGGTAGATAAATAAAGAGGAAGACAAAAAAAATGGAAGAATCACGGTTTTTGGCTGCTCACTTATGAATGTAAATAACTGAGGCGGTGGGAAAAACAAAGGGGTGTACACACTTAAGACCTTAAGGGATGTTCTTCTTCGCCAAGGGGTGTGAGGAGGAGGGCGGGGTGAGGAGGAAGGAAAGGATGAGGAGGAAGTAGAGGTAATGTTGTAGTACGGCAGCTGAGGTTTTCTAGTTCTTCTTCTTCTTGTTCTTCTTCCTCTTCTTCTTCCTTTTCTTCTTCTTCGTCTCCTTCTTCTTCTTCTTCTTCTTCTTCTTCTTCTTCTTCTTCTTCTTCTTCTTCTCCATCTTCCTCTTCTTCTTCTTCATCTTCTTCTTCTTCTTCTGCTCCTTCTTCTCCATCTTCCATTTTGGTGGAGAGTTAGTGGGGAGGATAATTTTAATATTCTTTCCGAAGAATGGACATTGATATGTCCAAAGCTCCGCCAATTTATGTAGATGCATAACAATATTATCTATTTTATCTATAGTTATTAATTTACAAATTGCTTTTTCCAATCATTTACAGTACATTAATAATTTTCTTAGTCTATATTATGTAAATTCATCTATAATTTTGCTGTATTGTAAGCTATTGTATTTAAGTGTATAAGCCAGTATACAGGGTGTCCCAGATAAGGTGTAAACCCCGACTACCATAGATTCTACATGCAATTTGCATCGACCTTCGTTTTCGAGATATATAGATTTTTCGATATTTTTCAAGTAGGCGTACTTCCAGTCATTAAATCGTCAATATCTCAAGAATCATTGGTCTTAAGTGAATTTTAAGGATATCGTAGAAAAGAGGACAAAATTTCACATTGATTTGAGGTATAAAACATGCCAAAGTCGATTATTGAGTAGTATTTTTTAGCAGTCAAAGTTGAAAAAGAGTGATTTTTGAAGTTTTTTTGAAAACTTCAGACACATTTTTGTCGATTTTTTTTCCAGGGTGCGAAATAATTTTTATAGCGCAAAAACTTCCTTTTTTGATTATCTTTCGAATGAGACCAAATACAGGTGTCTAGCTCAAATCCTCGATTCAGAATTTCAGTTTAAATTTGAATTTTTAATTAAAAACGAGACTTATCTTGTTTGAGTGTGAATAATTGTCTACAATTTGCTAGCTTTGTGTCGAGTTATTCAGGGCGTAAAAATACTTTTTCTATAGGAAATTTGGCTGAGAAATTCAATGAAACTGGTAAGAAGTTCGTATCTGCAATTGTTATTGAGAATTGAGATACAAGTTGAAAAAAGTTCAAAGTCGAGTTAAAATCTAAACTTTTCAAACAGTTTTTTCTTTATTTTTTCTCACAGTAACAATATTTTTCCAATAATGAAAAAACTTTGCCATTCTATAAACTATCGAATGAGTATAAATTTTCCAGGAAAACTTCAAAACTAGAGTGTTAAAAAATTAAAATTTTCAAGAAGTGCACCCTAAAGACATCTTTTCGTTGTTACAAATTCATACCATTGAGATTCAATTGAGTGAGAAGAAAAAATCAATCAGCTGCTCTGATAGAATAAAGTTTTTCTAATGCTCATCCAAAAAATAAAGACAATAATTCTCGCAGTCATTGTATGAAAAGTAACGTGCTTCCAGTCGGTCGATAATGATGTCTTTCCAGTCAATAGTCAAGTTTTCCCAGTTCGTTCGTTTGTGTTCCTGAGTTATTAAGTCTAGTTTTTTCATGAGTGTTTGTTTTTTCCAATTCACTATTTCAGTTTTGTTGTTTTCTGTTCCCAAGTTTATATTTTAGTTAGAGTATTGTTTTCGAGTGTAGTTTGTTTGAGTTTTTTTTTTTAGTTTATTAGTATGATAGGCCTAAGTCTTTTTTTTACTCAAGTTCAATAAGTTATCAAGTGTCCGTGTTTATTATCGTTATCAACATGAAATTCTCCACAATTGAGTATACAGACATGCTATTGGTATATGCAGAATGTAAATACAACTCAAAAGAGGCGGAGAGACTTTACAGAAGACGCTTCCCTCATCGACAACATCCTTCTTTGAACTTCTCCTCCTCGACTTTGAACTTTTTTCAACTTGGTTTCTCAATAACAATTGCAGATACGAACTTCTAACCAGTATCATTGAATTTCTCAGCCAAATTTCCTATAGAAAAAGTATTTTTACGCCCTCAATCACTCGACACACAGCTATCAAATTGTAGACAATTATTCACACTCAAACAAGATAAGTCTCGTTTTTGTTTAAAAAACCGAATTTAAACTGAAATTCTGAATCGAGGATTTGAGCTAGACACCTGTATTTGGTCTCATTCGAAAGATAATCAAAAAAGGAAGTTTTTGCGCTATAAAAATTATTTCGCACCCTGGAAAAAAAATCGACAAAAATGTGTCTGAAGTTTTCAAAAAACTTCAAAAATCACTCTTTTTCAACTTTGACTGCTAAAAAATACTACTCAATAATCGACTTTGGCATGTTTTATACCTCAAATCAATGTGAAATTTTGTCCTCTTTTCTACGATATCCTTAAAATTCACTTAAGACCAATGATTCTTGAGATATTGACGATTTAATGACTGGAAGTACGCCTACTTGAAAAATATCGAAAAAAAGATATATCTCGAAAACGAAGGTCGATAGGAGAAAATTTTACTGAACATTTTTTGTTGCAAATTGCATGTAGAATCTATGGTAGCCGGGGTTTACACCTTATCTGGGACACCCTGTATATTGTAATGTACATAAATAAAATACTCAATCAATCAATCAATCTTCTTCTTCTTCTTCTTCTTCTTCTTCTTCTTCTTCTTCTTCTTCTTCTTCTTCTTCTCCTCCTCCTCCTTCTTCTTCTTCTTCTTCTTCTTCTCCATCTTCTTCTTCTTCTGCTCCTCCTCATCCATCTTCTTTTTCTTCTTCTCCATCTTCTTCTTCTGCTTCCCCATCTCCATCTGCTTCTTCTGCTCCTTCCTCTCCATCTTCCTCTTCTCTGCTTCTTCTTCTCCATCTTCCTCTACTGTTCCTTCTTCTCCATCTTTTCTCCTTTTCTTCTTTTTTTTTCTCTTCCTCCTCATTTCTCTTCTTTCCTCCTTAATTAATTCTTCAACATTTCACTGCGTCTACTTCTCAAGTCCACTTCTTGCTATTCATTCTTTGTCTCTGTTCCTCCTTTTTTCTTCAGAAAAAGTCTTTCTCTTAACTATTTCATTCTTTGTCTTTTTCTTCTTCTCCTCCTTCTTCTTCTTCTTCTCCTCCCTCTTCTTCTTCATCTTCTCTCCATCTTGATCCTTTCACACAACATGATCATCATATCTTTGCTATAGCCGGCTGCTAGTATATACTGTGGGAAATGGGTCAAATCTGGAGAAAATAATGAAGACGAAGAAGAAGTAGTAGAAGAAGAGGAAGAAGAAGAAGAAGAAGAAGAAGAAGAAGAAGAAGAAGAAGAAGAAGAAGAAGAAGAAGAAGAAGAAGAAGAAAGGGCTTTGAACACCCCCGCACAACTAATAGTCACTGGCACATCAGCGGTTTGTTAAAAGGATGTACAGGTGAGAGGCTGTGCCTGCTTTAGTGCAGGCTTTTCTATTATTTTTTTGTCTATTTTCAACTTGATGTTTGTCTACTTAACTGATCTAGGCAAGCTGTTGTTTATTGTCTAGGTCATGAGAATTTCTAACAGTTGCTCACTGAAAGAACATTGATGTGTTTACCACTTTGATGTTACAAAACAAAAGGTGCAAGGTATTCGAGATTACATCCCGTTTCCTGGGAACCCAGAAAATTTGGAATAAGAGACTATAGTGTGTTCCACTAATCTATGGCAGTGTAATAGTGTGAATATTGAGTGGGTATTATTGTAGTTGTTTTTGTGTATCTTATACTATTTTTCAGGTTTTGAACTGAAATGAACTTTGATCTTACTGTTTGTTGAACCCTGCGTTTTTAGTGTGAGAATTGACTCTGTCTTGTTTGAATTTGCTAACGTGTTGCCTAGTTGTCGAAATTAAAGCAATTTTCGTGCATTTTTCAAATGCAGTTTAATTTCTTGTCGAAAAAGCTACTGTATTTGGGAATTGTACGACCATTGACCTTTTTGCAGCTTTGGCTTTCCCACTGGAAGTTATGCTCGACGCTCGTGGAGGGGGAATAATTTTCAGTGAAAAGGCCACAGTTCGAATTGAGACATAAGTGGGAAAACATGTAACGGTGTGCGAGCCTCGGTCCTCTGAATGGGCCCATTTCCCATTCAGAGGGACAAATTGTTATCAGTAATTTTTATCTAGTTGAATAGGAAACCAAATTTAATAGAGTTAGTGGGAGTAGAATCAGGAAATTATTTGTGCGTGTGAGTTTTCTTAATCTTATGTGTGTGATTCTGAAGAGTCGAACTTTTAATTTTAAAAATGGTGAGTGCCAAACATTTGTTGTTTTCGTATTATAGCTCAAAATTTAGTAACATAGAATGACCGAGGCCCGAATTTAGTTGCAGCAAGTTAGCAGGTTCCCAAATTGTATAGATTAGAAAATTGAGTACGTCTTCTTGACCTGAATCGATTGCTGAATAACTTTGTTCTGATTGAAAATTTAACATGTTAAATGACTTTTAATAATTTGTTCTACCGATTTAGAGTTCAATAAACCTGAGGTTGAATTTTAAAAGTATTTTTCATTGAAGTTCCTGGCTCGTAGTTACTATGTTTGCTAGAATATGTGACAATGATGATAATCTGTGCATTTGAATGAACGAATCCACTAAAAGCTCCCAACCAATCAAGGATTCAAATACCGGTAGATGAATTGATGAATTGAAAGCAGTAGACTTTAGCAAATATTATATAAGAGAAGAAAAACCCCCTCCGTTTACATTGGTGGCCAGCGGTGGTATAGTCTGCAAGAATGACTATGAACCACATGTACTCTTATATATTTCATATTTTGGAAGATTAACTAAATAGAGACAAATATATCTCCGGTTTCAGAAATGATGTCAGGTGTGGTGTAGGGTTTAAAAATACCTCCACCGGTTACAGCAGTATTCGATCAACATTGGACTTGTTGATTTCCTTGTCTATCATTCGACGAAGCAGATAGCGCTATCCCTTTCTAGCTCCGCAACGTTGCCGGTTTGTTTTTTGAAGAATAAGAAATATAGTCAACTAGCCGTCAGGCTCGCTTCGCTCGCCATATCCGTCTAGCCAGGGGGCTTCGCCAGCTGGACCCCCAACTGGATCGTCAAAAAATGAGATCCATGCATTTTCCATTTGAGCATGCTTCATTCCATCAGAAAGTCAAAGTACTTCCTCGCTCGATTCAATCACCGATTAATTTCAATTATTTAGTGCAATTTGAGCATTTTCTGTCTATTACTTGATGAAAGAACTGAGAAAACGCAAAAAACCGCTAATTTTGGGCATATCTTTGGCGTTATTTCAAATTCCTCCTGACACAACATTATTACACCCTAGCTGAGCTTCTGTACTAAATTTGAACAATTTCTGTTCATTTGTTCTCGATATATCTGAGAAGAAGCAAAAAACGCTAATTTTGGGCGTATCTTTGACGTTATTTCAAATTCCTTCTGACACAACATTATTACACCCTAGCTGAGCTTCTGTACTAAATTTGAACAATTTCTGTTCATTTGTTCTCGATATATCTGAGAAGAAGCAAAAAACGTTAATTTTCGGCATATCTTTGGCGTTATTTCAAATTCCTTGTCACACAACATTATTACACCCTAGCTGAGCTTCTGTACTAAATTTGAACAATTTCTGTTCATTTGTTCTCGATATATCTGAGAAGAAAAAAACGCTAATTTTGGGCGTATCTTTGACGTTATTGTGAACTCCTTCTAACACAACATAATCACACTCTAGCTGAGCTTCTGTACTAAATTTGAACATTTTCTTTTCATTTGTTCTCGATAAAGCTGAGAAAACGCTGGAAAAACGCAGATTTTGGGCTTATCTTTGGAAATTTTTCCATATCCGTTCTTAGTACGCCACTAAAGGGCTAACTGAACATACCTACCAAATTTGAACGTTTTTGGTCCGGTAGATTTTTAGTTCTGCGAGTGAGTGAGTCAGTCAGTCAGTGAGTGAGTACCATTTCGCTTTTATATAATTATATATCGATTAACAAAATACTATGAAAATTTATTATTTGATCATTGGAAACCACATTTTTTCACGATAACTTTGAAACAAGAATGAACAGTTGATATTACAATAGATATACCAGTATCAGTTATTATCCTCTATGGAAGGCATTGGCGTGGCAAAGAATAGTCAACGCTGTTCTTATATCTTTCTCTACTGCCATTATAACGTGGACCTCACTATAGTTTCATTCACTCTATATTATCAAAATCTCACCCACTACTATAGGGGGGCTCATGTTATATTGGCAGTGGACAACAGCTTCGCTGATTCTCTGCCTTGTCATTGCCTTCTATGGAAGATAGCTGATATCGTTATATCATTATAATATTAACGGTCCATTCTTGTTGAAAATAATACATTTCATTATATTCGTCTATGGAATATTCTTGTTGAAAGTAATACATTTTATTATATTCGTCTATGAAATATGTTATTCAGTGATTAAATAACAAATTTTCATAATTCAGGATTGAACATTTTGTAAATTAACTATATTTCTACTTTGTTTAAAAAAGATCTGGCAACGTTGTGGAGCTGAAAGGGGATAGCGGTTTCTGCTTCATCGATTGATAGACAAGGATAGCAACACCAATATTATCAAACGCTGTCACTACAACGTAGACCTCATTTATTTTATTTATTGTACAAAATAATTACTACAACCTCACTAAAAAGCACAAGTCTTAAAGTAATTGACCGAGCGAAGTGAGGTCTAAGATTCAAGTCGATGGTTTGGAATTTCTCTTAATGTTTAGATGTTCAAATGTTTATATGTTGCGCATTTACAGCGAAACGCGGTAATAGATTTTCATGAAATTTGACAGGTATGTTCCTTTTTCAATTGTGCGTCGACGTATATACAAGGTTTTTGGAAATTTTTCATTTCAAGGATAATATAAAAGGAGAAAGGAGCCTCCTTCATACGCCAATATTAGAATAAAAATAAGACTATAGAATTATTCATCATAAATCAGCTGACAAGTGATTACACAGATGTGTGGAGAAGCCAGTCTATTACTGTATTTGTATAAGGTCTATAGTTTCAATCAAAGACATTAAAGATATGCATCTTTAAGCTTGGTTCACACCAAAGTTATTAACAAAATGGTTATAACTTAATCATTTTAGATTCTATTAGATTGAACGGAAGTTGACAAACACACATGTTCATCATGTGTATGATAAGTTATGTTCAATCCAATATAATCTATAAGGATTGAGTTATTAACAACATTTTGTTAATAAATTTGGTCTAATCGCAGCTTTAAGGTCTTTGGTTTCAATATTTTGTTTTGCAGTCATGGTATTATTATGCGTGTCCATCAGTATCAATATTCTCACATTCGAAAAAACTAATTTGATAGGTGATTAAAAATAATCAAATGAACTAAATAATGCTGAAGAAATTATAATATTTTTGATTGAAAAAAATTAATTTTCATTAGATGGAGAGATTATCACGGAACTGGGTGAATATTATATAAATTCTGGAATAGAAATATAAATAAATCGTGGAATACAAATTCAAACGTGAACTGATTTTGTTAACGTTTGAAATAGTTGACATCAGGTAATTGTGGATGAGAATACCGCGTGAGGTCTACTGTTCACTGAACTACTAGTTATGATGTCAGGGATATATTCCAAATGAGTCACTGAGAAATTTATTTCACATCTTTAAAAGTAAGGCGTGATGTAAGAGCACTCATTTTCCTCTTTGGTCTCCTGAATAATGAAATAGATGCACCACATTTACTATCTAAGTTGAATATAATATGTATCACCTGTGGCTCGACGTTCTGATTTTTACTTTCCTTGCCCTACTACCATAGGTAAGGAAAGTATTGCTTTCCAAAAAAAATTAAGGTACCCCAATTTCAAGTTTTCTATACGTTTCAAGGTCCCCTGAGTCCAAAAACATGATTTTTGGGTGTTGGTCTGTGTGTGTGTGTGTGTGTGTGTATGTGTGTATGTGTGTATGTGTGTATGTCTGTGAACACGATAACTCCATTCCTAATTAACCGATTGACTTGAAATTTTAAACTTAAGGTCCTTATACAATGAGGACCCGACAATAAGAAATTCAATAAAATTCAATTCAAGATGGCGGAAAAAATGGCGGATAATTACTAAAAAACCATGTTTTTCACGATTTTCTCAAAAACGGCTCTAACGATTTTCTTTAAATTTATACCATAGATAGCTATTTATAAGCCCTATCAACTGACATGAGTCTCATTTCTGGGAAAATTGCAGGAGCTGCGTAATATTCTCGAGAAAAATGGCGGATAATTACTAAAAAACCATGTTTTTCACGGTTTTCTCGAAAACGGCTCTAACGATTTTCTTCAAATTTATACCATAGATAGCTATTTGAATGCCCTATCAACTGACATGAGTCTCATTTCTGGGAAAATTGCAGGAGCTCCGTAATATTCTTGAGAAAAATGGCGGATAATTACTAAAAAACCATGTTTTTCACGGTTTTCTCGAAAACGGCTTTAACGATTTTCTTCAAATTCATACCCTAGATAGCTATTTATAAGCCCTATCAACTGACATGAGTCTCATTTCTTAGAAAATTGCAGGTGCTCCGTAATATTCCTGAGAAGAATGAATTTTGTTAAATTTCTATCACGATTTTCTCAAAAATGACCGATTTTTTTCAATTTCATACCCTGTATAGTTATATACAGGTAGGTAGGTAGAGCAGTTTATTCAAAAGAACACACATGTCGATATTTTATTTTTAAAACAGCTGTTTTGACAACTTTTAAAAAATCCTCAAATTTCATAATTCAAACAAAGGAAAATGTACTCTGAACACAATCACAGTATAATCGTAGTTTTAATTATTCAGCCGCCAATCGGCATAATGTTATTCCCTAAATTATCCTCGTTAATGAGGCTTATAGATCAATGGGCAAGGAAAGTTGTGTTAGTGTACCACACCAGATTTTTCATTCATGGTTCCCCGCTCCAGAACTCTAAGAAACTATCACTCTCCCCTGAATAGAATGCAGAGAATTTACAATAATTTAACGGGGCAACTAGATGTCTTCTGGTTTTCTCGTGCTAGATTCCGCAAAATTTTATACGCTAGTATGGTATAGGTGGATGTCAACAATATCTTTTGGATGCATGGGTGTGGCTGTGCACATGGTTTGGTGCGAGAGGTACGGTATTTTGTTATTATTTATATGAGAAGTTCTGATCATATTTTGATTCAATCGTTGTTTTTTTTCAATTTTGCATTTATCAAGTTTTTTTTTCTCTTTTTCAACTAGATTACAAGTTTTTGTACTCATTGTAATTTTTGTCAGTTTCTTATTTTTCTTATACATCAATTTTACTATTAATATTTTTCTTATTATTATCAATAATATTATAGCTATTTTTTCCTTTTTTTAATCTCAATATTGTATTGTACAAATATGTAAAGGAGACAGATTTGGGGTGACCCCCGTTGTCTCCATTTATGAATGAATAAATTAATGAATAAATAAATAAATAATAAGAAAAGTAAAGCTATTCAAACAAAGTATTATCTATTTCAGTTGTAGAAAGAAGTATGAAGTAGGTAAGCTCCGGTACTATATTATAATATATCAGGGATACTATGAAAAGAAAGTTATTTAAACAAAGTATCAACTATTTCAGTGAATAAACTATGAAGTAGGTACGGTACTCATTGAAAGAGATCCACAGAGATCAGACACCTCTAAGTCTAAAACCTAATAAGGAGATCAACTTTATTTCAGTCCCCACTTTCAAACACTTATTGTTGCTACAACAATAAATGTATTGTTGCAACAACAATCTATTTATTGTCGCCACAACCTCTAATGAGCTATGGGCACTGAAAGCTATGGGCTCTAATGAGCCCATTAACGTTGTGTTAACTGAACTGAATAAATTGGACAGGTTGAACGGATGAACAGCGGGACTTACACTTGTTCTAATTTGGCTGTTCTAATTGAACTGAACGGTATTGATTGGACAGGTTGAATGTAAGGATAACAGGAGCTATTCTAGTCCTTATTTGGGTGAGTGCAGTATTCGTAGACGAATATACAAGAAATGATGAAGGGTAGGGTATTGTTCACTGTATGAAATTTTCCCACGCTTTCATACGGAGCAATACTCGAAACTGAACAATACTTCAAGATGAAGAAGTAGAATGAGAAGAAGAAGAAGAAGAAGAAGGAGAATAAGAAGAAGAAGAAGAAGATAAAGAAGGAGGAGCAGAAGAGAAGATGAAGAGAAGAGAAGATTGAGTACTTTATTTATGTAGATTACAATATATACTGGCTTATACAATAATTATTATATACAATAGCTTACAATACAGCAAAATTATAGATGAATTTACAAAATATAAACTAAGAAATTAATTATTGAGCTGTATATAATATGGAAAAAAGCAATTTGTAATAACTATAGATGAAATAAATAAATAATATTGTTATGCATCTACATAAATTGACGGAGCTTTGTATGTTCACAGTACTGTATTAATATCCATTCTTCGGAAAGAATATTCGAAGTATCCTTCCCACTAACTCTCTACCAAATAGAGGAAGAAGAAGAAGAAGAAGAAGAAGAAGAAGAAGAAGAAGAAGAAGAAGAAGAAGAAGAAGAAGAAGAAGAAGAAGAAGAAGAAAAGAAGAAGAAGAAGAAGAAGAAGAAGAAGAAGAAGAAGAAGAAGACGAAGAAGAAGAAGAAGAAGAAGAAGAAGAAGAAGAAGAAGAGAGAAGAAGAAGAAGAAGAAGAAGAAGAAGAAGAAGAAAGAAGAAGAAGAAGAAAGAAGAAGAAGAGGAAGGAGAAGGGGAAGAGGAGAAAAATAGAAAGATGAAGAAGAAGAGGATGGAGAAGAAGAAGAGGAAGGAGAAGAAGAAGAAGAGGAAGAAGAGGAAGAAGAAGAAAAGGGGAAGAGGAGTAAAAGATAGATAGGAAGAAGGAGGAGAGGAGGGTGAAGAAGAAGGAGAGAAGGAGAAAAAGAAGAAGAAGAAGAAGAAGAAGGGAAAGAGGAGAAATAGAGAAAGAAGAAGAGATATTTTGGTTTTAGTGGATTTCTCAATAATACAATATTATACTTTCGAAGGGTGGTCTTGTCAAAGACATGCGTGGGAACCAATTATGACAGGTTACAAGTTTCAAAATTGATGTGTAATATTAGATTTTTGGTAAAACCAAATTGCCTGGCAGTTCAGGTGTCATTTCGAATAACGGGAACCTCTAGGTCTTCTATATCCTGGATTATTTCATAGATAGATTCGCCTAATTCTGACAAAATATGTCTGCTAGCTGATTAAATGATTGCAACTACGGAGTTCTTGAATATATAATTTAGTAAAAAGTGGATGCTTTAGAACTGCTACATTTGTATTTCATTAGGAATAATACCATTCACTAAAGCTGCGTTTACACCAAAGGTATTAACATAATGTTAATAACTTAATCCTTATAGATTCTATTGGATTGGACATTGCTTATCATACACATGATTAACATATGTGTTTGTCAAGTTCCGTTCAATCTAATAGAATCTATTAGGATTAAGTTATTAACATTTTGTTAATAATTTTTAGGCCTAACTTTATTATTTTTCAAGTTATTAATAACTTTTGGTGTAAGCGCAGTTTAATGAATTCTATCAGATTAAACTGATCTTGACAAACATCATCTGTTTGAAATCATCTGCTTAATCTAATAGATTCTATAACAAATTAACATTTACTTTTTATCAAAATTTCTGGAGAGAAATAGTACAGGCTCAGCCTATTTTTCACTTCAATGTCATAATTATTTATTATGATTGTAGTATTTTGTACAATAAATAAATAAATTAGGACGGTAAAATACCGTACGAACAAAAATCGATTTGTGTGTGAGCGGGGCTCAATCTATTCGGAAAAATAGAAACAAGATTTTTTTATTGTAATTTGACTGCAATCTAACACTTTGGTTAATGAACAGTTCAATTCTAGCTTAAATTAATACGTTGAAGTTTGACATTAAAGGGGTATTCACTCCTTCAAGATTTGTTAGTGCTTTTATTTATCAATACGCTTCACTTCGAAGGAAACCTGGAATGAAATCGAAATTCTGAAGTACTCTTTTTCTATATAATTAATTGACTCACCACAACATGTTTCAACGATTTGTAACCATTTTCAATCGATTTACAACAATTGGGAATGGTTTCAAGTTAAAAAAATGTTGTGGTTGATTAATAAAACATATAATATAGGGTACTAGAGAATTTCTTTTTATTCTATAAATTGTAGAAGCCCTCCTAGGGAAAATGATTATTGTATTCCTGTAATATAGAAGTGCTCATAAGACCGGTTGCACTGATTAGAATGAAACAGAAAAGGATAAAATAGAACTTATTCATTATATTATTTTCCACAAGAACTTATGGACATCGTGATTTAAGTATCCTATTATTTTAAGCGAGCAATTTCTGTATTTATATATCTGGTTATTTCTATATCTGGTTATTTCTATATCTGGCTATTTTCATATCTGGTTATTTATGTTTAACAGATCTCGAAAACGGCTCTAACGATTTTCACGAAATTTGGAACATAGTAGGTTCATGATATAAAGATTCGATTGCACTAGGTCTCATCCTTGGTAAAACTGGTTGAACGACATTAAAAGGATAATTCATCCTTGGCTGAAACAGCTGTGGATAGTAAAAAAGTGAGTGAGCGAGTGAGTATGTGAAAAATCAAAATATCGCATCCCCGAAATTCATAAGATGACATATAGCCAGCTGTGAAATATGAACACGATCATTTTAGAGGATTGTGTTCTATTTATCGATAAATAAAAATAACGAGCGAAGCTCGGTGCCCGGATACGTAATCTTAAACTGCGTACAGATTTACGCGCCACGAACGTGAGCAATTCACTTTTCATTAGCTGATTATATCTGTATTGTAACGAAACGGTGAGGTACAGATATGGAAAGCTTGGCATCAGCTGATCAAAAGTGAATTACTTGTGTTCGCGGCGCGTGTACGCACCTTAATACGCGCACTTATTAAAGTGCATACAAATATACGCTCCGCGAACATGAGCAATTCACTTCTAATCAGTTGATTATATCTGTATTTTTACAGAAACGGTAAGATTATAGATATAAAAAGCTTGGCATCAGCTGATTGAAGGTGAATTGCTCATGTTCGCGGCGCGTAAATCTGTAGGCACCTTTAAACTTCTTTTTACTTTCCTTGACCTATTACCATAGGTAAGGAAAGTATTGCTTTCCGAAAAAAATTAAGGTACCCCAGTTTCCAAATTTCTATACGTTTCAAGGTCCCATGAGTCCAAAAAAGTGGTTTTTGGGTATTGGTCTGTGTGTGTGTGTGTGTGTGTGTGTGTGTGTATATGAGTGTATGTGCGTCTGTGTACACGATATCTCATCTCCTAATTAACGGAATGACTTGAAATTTTGAACTTAAGGTCCTTACAATATAAGGATCCGACACGAACGATTTCGATCTGATGCAATTCAATATGGCGGATAAAATGGTGAAAATGTTGTGAAAAACAGGGTTTTTCGCGATTTTCTCGAAAACGGCTCCAACGATTCTGATCAACTTTACACCTAAAATATTCATCGATAAGCTCTATCAACGGCCCCAAGTCACATATCTGTAAAAATTTCAGGAGCTCCGCTCCATCTATGCAAAGATCGATTTTAGATTCCCAATTATCAGGCTTAAGATAGAATTTAAACAAAAAATTCCATTGGAAAAGATTGAGCATGAAAATCTCTACAATTAATGTTCAGTAACATTTTCACATAAAATTTCAATTCAGTTCGAAATTCGAGAAAATGTTATTATTTCAATTACAAACTGTTGACAACTGTTGATTCTATTAAATCATTCACTATGGAGAGATATCAAACTTCGTGTGTCTCCAGCGTTATTGTCCTGTCACCAGCTGGCTTGGATCTTTGAATAGATCTTTTGAAATAGACTTGAGATGCGCGGGAACACTAGCGTCAGGTGCTAAATTTTCATAACGGCAAGGAAATTTGTGTGAGTGCGCCACACCAGATTTTTGGTCTTTAGAAACATGACTTCTTGAACCAAACCCTTGGAAATTACCAACATTCAAAATTATCAATCCTGTTCAGAGTTATCTCTTATCAAAACTCTCGATGGAATTTCATTCAGAACTTTTTCAAAACAGTAGCAACGAATCCATACAAAGGTGTGGAACGGGTTGACCCCCCGGGGGCACAATACAGAGAGACTGTCTACACTCAAAAAGCGTGCCGCGTTGAAACATGTTTTTTTGAGGGGTTGTGGGAGTGAGAGAGTGGATGAGAGAGAATGTGAGAGGGTTACAGGTGGGAAGCAAAGAGGTATCCGGTCTCTACAATCATCATCATCATCATCATGACATGTTGACCGATGGTCAGTTACATCATCATCATCATCATCATCATCATCATCATCACAATCATTACTCACGTGAGTCTGTGAATGGTCACGTGTCACAATCTACCTGATTCCCTCTCATTCACAAATATTCACGTACTCTCTTTCTAACTTCTCTATTTCATTATCTTTGGCATTTGCTCTTTTTATTTCTTTTTATCTCTGTCTCTACTTTGGATTATTCCTTGAGTCCGAATAAAGGCAGCAATTCAATTCAATTCTCACATTCCAGCTTTCTCTCTTTCTTTTCTTCTTTACCTTCTTTTATCTCACTCTTTCTCTTTTTGGTAGAAAGTTTTTGGTAGAGAGTTAGTGGGAAGGATATTTTTAATATTCTTTCCGAAGAATGGACTTTGATATGTCCAAAGCTCCGCCATTTTATGTAGATGCATAACAATATAATTATCTATAGTTATTATATTACAAATTACTTTTTCATACCATATACAGTTCAATAATTATTTTCTTAGTCTATATTATGTAAATTCATCTATAATTTTGCTGTATTGTGAGCTATTGTATGATTAAGTGTATAAGCCAGTATATATTGTAATCTACATGAATGAAGTACTCAATCAATCAATTTCTCTTCAACATTCTCACTCTCTCGAACATTCTTTGTCACTCACGCACTCACTCTCTCTCTTTCCCACTGCCAATTACAATTTTATTTATCCATTAATATTCTCTCACCCTCTCTCAATCAATCAATCTCTCACACACTCACTACCACTCACAATATAATCATCTCTTCTCTCTCTCACTCCTCTCTCTCATTCCAAAGAATGGACATTGATATGTCCAAAGCTCCGCCATTTTATGTAGATGCATAACAATATTATCTATTTTATCTATAGTTATTACAAATTGTTTTTTTTTCATATTATATACAGCTCAATAATTATTTTCTCAATTTATATTTTGTAAATTCATCCATAATTTTGCTGCATTGTAAGCTATTTTATATAAGTGTTTAAGCCAGTATATATTGTAATCTACATAAATAAAGTACTCAATCAATCACTCTCTATCTCTCTCTCTCTCTCTCTGACCACCTTTTTGATCAGACGTCGAATGTCAAATCCCTGTTTGCAGCCTTTTACGAATGTTTAGTTAAGGGGGGGGGGAGTGACAGTGCAGATGACCACATCATGATGAAGGTGTGAAGGGGTAAGGGAGGGGGTAGGGGGCTAGAGCGTGTCATTCATTCATTCATTCATTGAAAACCGCGACAGTAGTAACACAGACACACAAATTATGTGTGTGTGTAAATGAGGATGACGAACGGGTAGAAAAAGAGGTAAAATAAGAAGAGAGAAGAGAATCTGGTGTCGTGCTGTGAACAATCCTTTCCTCTTCGTTTATTTTACTCGTCATTTTGTTGCCCTTTTTGCTTGATCTTCTATTTTTGCACCCATTCTTTACTCTCTCACATATTCTCTCTCTCTCACACACTCACTCGCCTCGTCACTTTCACTCTCTCACTGCACAGCTCTCATCCTTTCACTCTCTCTCGATTATAATAAAGGCAGGGATTCGATTCAATTCTCTCTCTCTCTATAAAACACAACCCATTATAATTGGATATTCTCGTCTTATAAACAATATTGACCTTGAATCGATTCACAAAATTAGTGTAGACGGTAATGACATTCCTTACTGTAGCTCAGTTAAAAATTTAGGCATTATTATGAATAATACTCTTGACTGGTCAGAACAAGTGAACAAAACTTGTAAAAAGGTATTCTCAGCCATGCATGCATTGAAGAAAATGCACGATATCCTCCCTAGAAACATTAAATTATTATTGGTTCAATCTCTCATCTTCCCACATTTAATGTATTGTAATTCTGTTCTTAATGATATGCAAGTCACTCTGAATGATAAACTACAGCGTTGCCAAAATTATTGTCTACGTTTCGTCTACTCTCTCCAACGCCATGATCATATCACCCCAGCCCACATTGCTAGTTCAACATTAAAGCTTCCCGATCAGAGGCTTTTTCGAATAGTCAAGCTTGTTAGAGATATCTTGAAATACGGTAATCCGAACTATTTTAAAGATGATTTCAAATTTGTCTCTGAAGGTAGGAGGATAGATGCTTCACATACTAGAACCGGAGAAAGTACTTTAAGGATACCCAATCATCGAACTACTATTTTCACAAAATCCTTCTTAGTCAGTGCCTGTCGTGCATGGAATACACTTCCTGTTTCTATCAGGTCTATCGAGAGCCGAGCGAGCTTCAACCTGACTTTAAAAAAACATATTTTGGAACAAATGACTGAAACTGTCCGGCCCTAGAACGATCACATGACAACCATCCCTCACCCATTCCACCAATATAAACCTTTAAACCATGATATAGAACGAATTGTATATATATTGTAATGCGGTATTTTACTCGCCTCACATATGTAGAGAGATTTGCCAAATCATGTAGTGCTGAATCTAAATGCCTCACGTTGGGCCGGCAAATCATGTGGAGCTCTATTTGAAGGCTTCACACATGTAGGGTGAATCTTGTACTGAGTCAATGGTGTAGAGGCTATAAATTTTGCAATGCGTGTGTGGACGCTGAGTGAACACCAGACTGATTGATTCACTACAAGATTCAATACAATTGTCGGAATCGCGGGAGGCCTAAACGCTCGCTCACCCTTGATTCTTCTAATGACAAATTGTATTGTGATGAAATTTTTATAAGTGGTGTAGCGAACGCTAAACACTGAATACGGATACCTTAAAATTATTACCTGTGAAGAATGAGCATACAAAATCATACAGGTCGAGCAAAAATCCCGATGTAGATAATTTACGGGACTGCGTCTCTAATAAATTCTGAAGGATTAAAATACGGTATTTGGACCAAATATCGTTCAGAATATATCTCGAGAACAGAGTCTTGTCGGGTTTTAAGCTCTATTGTAGGAATTTATATGATCTATGGCTGCATCTGCTGTACAATTGATGTGTTCGCTCCAAAGTCGAGGTAGGTAACAGATAAAAGCTGATATATGAGCAGGTAAGGACAAAGAATAAATATCTCGATCTGACCCCACTCGCTACATCCACTTAGACCTGTTCCAGTATCCAGCTTAATTCAATTATTCCAATGATCGTATTCGATCGGTTCTTGATGATATAGAACGTATCAGACACAATAATTGACAGGCTTAAGAAATAATCGAACTCAGAAAGCGAATTAACAAAACTGAAATATATTACAATAAAATATGTAATCATACAGTGCAGATTCAGAATTTGATTTACAGGTTGATAATAATTTAGCATTAATAAAAGGAGTTAAAAATGTTCTTGTGCTTGCATGATACCATGCGTGATTCGACAGAATTTTACAATTGATAAAAATTTAACAGTTTTGAAAAAATAGTGAAAAATGAATTATAAAAAATATTTTTTTTTTTTTTTTAAAATGTTCGGGGTCGTGGTTCAGGCAGCGGAGGATAGTTAATCAACTACAAATTCTTATAAATTTAATATGAATAAATTCTAGGCTCTTAAATGCTAAAGCGCTTGTCGGCGTGGCCAATAATTTAACGAAGAAAAATTTATGTTTTTCTGCACTGAAATATTTTCGAAGCGTAGATTGGGGCCCCTTTTAAAACTTATAACTCACGTGAATTTCCTTGGCGGTCGTGGTTTTCTTCTTTAGATCAAAAATCGTTTGATCGGCGGCAATCCAGACTTCGGTTTCAGCACGTGGGGAATTTTAATTTAAATATCTCCTTCACCGAATTAATTAAGGGATAATTTACTTTAAGCTTTTAAATTTATCGATTGATGAAAACAGAAATTTACAAATAACAAATAAATTGGCCTAAAATATCGGCTCACAAATAGAACATTTAAAAATCGAACAAGAAATTTTCACAAATAGGTCTTTGGTAACTATAAAAGGAGATCTACACGGTAAGGATTTCAAAAGGGAAGTGCTGCTCTTTTCTCTAAGCTTTTAGGCTAGACTTTGCTTCTCAGAATCTCAATGTAATAATTTGCATAAAAATTTGCCATTGGTAGAACGCTTGTGACGTAAACATGACGTCAGTGGCAAGTAGTAGAATACAATTCCTTCAATTACAATAATGATTCAATTTATGTAATTCTTAAAACTGCTTAATCTTATAGACATAGTTCCTCTCATACAATGTACATGTGCTAGTGTAACTGATAAGGCAGGGTTGGTGTCTGATAATAAATTAACATGTGTTGCTTTCAAACGATCACCTTCTTGGTGCTATTTCTATGCACTGTGATTGGCTTAGACCTGCCAAAGGGATTTAATTACCATGTGGTTCAGTTGAATTAAATCGTTAATAAATTAATACTCTAGTACAATTTTTATTAGGTTTGAGATTGTTATAAATAATTTCTGCCATTTTATCAATAATATAATTTCATGCTATGACTTATTTAGTTACAATAAGACCTGACATATAATATAATTTCTTAAATAATAAGTAGTTTCGACGATAACACATACATTTTATTTTTTTTTTATTTGAAATTCTTGATCCTTTATGGATAGTTTTAATTTTTAGAGATGGTATTATATCTTACGTGAAGCCAGCATGACATTTGACAATACTTTGAATCAGTCAGCTGCGTTCGAACTGTTTTAAAAACATCTGATCGATAGTAAACAAAGTGTAACCTCAAAATCAGTGAGCGATTCATAAATAATTTGTGCTTTATTCGCAAAATAATTATAATTTTATTGAATAATTTTCCTAGAAAAATATTCAGTACAGAACGGTACTCTTATCTAATATACAGTTATTGATAAGTAAGCGTTATCGCTCGGTCGCTAACTATTCCTTTAGCAAATTCCTTCATTTTAAAAGGTAATCACAATTTTTCTCTCTTTTCATGAGATCTATTTGAAAAATTCATCACACAAAAGCCCCCAGGATATTTTAAATAGGTAATTGGGAGACGAGTCGAAACAATGACTATTTGAAAAATCCGATATTGTGATGAATACACTATTTCATCTCCTTATTTCTATGAAAACTCAACACTTAACACTAAAAACAATATATCGTGCACTTTTGGCTACGAGAAAATAAATAATTGATTGTTCCTTTCATTGGATACAATCGAAATACAATAATTAATGAGGTCTCTTTGGATCCTTCATCAAAACAACTCCACAACTTCCATTCATGGGTGGCTTATGAGCAGACCCATAACTATAACAAATATACAAAAATTTCACATATTACTTCTTAAGATTTGAACAGTATTTGCAACAAATATAGACTTTCATTATTTTTTCATAGTTGTTACAGGTTTCGACTCTTTATTCTGGCTTTTACATAAATTGGGTGAGAGTGTGATTTTACTTCGGTGACTTGACAATCGTCTACCGTTTGACTCGAGCAATTTCTTATTTGCGCTTAGTACGTTGTGTACAAACAGGGTTACACTTGAAATGGCTTCCTTGATTTTTATCAATGTTGGTTACAAATATTAAGTCTTACATTTATCAATTTGAATTTTAATTCATGATCTTTTGATGCAACAGTAATAATTTTCACATTTAAAGGTAAGAATTTCATTTTCTTTTTAGCTTTTTAGCAATACATTTATATGACATAGAACATGCGCATTTCGTGCAAATTAACATAAATATATATTTTTGGTTGCGTTTTTGCTTATAATTCCACATTAAATAATAGGTTACAATAATTAACTAACGATATTGCTTTGATTCTATACATTGACTCTATGACTTCGCACACATTGGTTGGTGGGACGAAGAAAATTATCGAACAGGCTTTGGTTCTGAATAGATTTTTCTATTGATTCTGTATTTCGAGGTTAGATTTACACATTTTTTCAAATAAACTTTGTTTATTTTCTTTCCTCCTATTCACTACTAATTTCGTGTTATTTCTAATTTATAATTATTTTCTGTGGATACTATAATTCTTGTTTCTATTTTTCAGTTGTGCAGATGATACCAGGCGATTGTTTCTGTGATGATTGTAACATGAGGCGGACGGCTTGATCAGGTTGGTAAATTTTTAAAGTTGTTTCGTAGTTTTATTTTCTTCTGTTATTAAAGTTGATAATATTTTCTTCATTTGAAGTGGATTGTTGTTTATTAGATGAGATGCGGCGAAGTTTAGGTTATGTTGATTATGATTAGGCTGCAGTAAAAAGATGCCAGTATGCAAGGATATGATTTGATGTGTAGGCTGTGATCATGAAGTGTTTGATAACTGGTGTATTCCACAAATGTAGTTTCTAGTTGATTAAAAGATTATTATTTCCTCAAGCCCCCATCTAAATTTGATTTCTGATTTATTTCAAAGTTTCTGTTCCAATTCGCAACTATCCGTTTTACTAAACTTTGCTTAAAACGGATGTGCCGGTGGTGTAGATCGATTCTTACAAACTCGTTTCCTCTTTGTTGGCCGGTAACATGCAGTTTGATATCCTTAAATCTGACATGCCGGTGGTGTCTGTGGGTTTTTCTTGATGGTTTTCTTTTCTGCATGCTGGTGTACAGTTGGCTTGATTTCAACCGGACATGACTGCGGTGTGAATAGATTCTTTTTGCCACTGTTTTTCTTTTCTGCATGGCGGGGAAAAATTTGATATTCAACTTCAGCCTAACATGACGGCGGTGTAGATAGACTCTATTGATGCTTTTTCTTTTCCATTGAACTGCTATTTTGCTAGTGTATCGTTTTGATTTATTGGTTTTTAGTTTCAGTTGTGATTTTGATTTGTTGTAGGTTTCCGTTTTACTTCTATTGTTTTGTGGGTTGTCTTCATGAGTATTGGTTTCACATATTTCAGGTGCTGTTCGTGGTGGATGGGAGATGCGTGCGGTCGGCGGTCCGGGCTGCTCTTCAACGTGGTCGGCAACGTCCTTGGACTCCTGGCGTCCAGCGCGCGGTGGTACGAGCTGTCCCTCTATGCCACGAATGATGTCCTCAGCTTGGCGGGCGATGTCGACTGGTTCCTCTCGGCGTTCGGCGGGGTGCGGCGCGACTCCAGTCTTGACATTCTCGGTGGGTTGGTTTTCCATACATGTGTTATGTTTGCTTGCGTGTTTGACTTTAACCACCTTTATTGTATCCTTCTCCACATGTATATGTTTCTTAATGCTGACTTCGACGCTGATTTTTCCCATATGCATATCTTCAGATATCCTATCCAATCGGTTATTTGTTTCTAAAATTGATTTATCCAGACACTCAGCTAATTTTTTGATGGTTTTATCTGTGTCACGGAATGCTCCATCCATCCGTTGACTCAATTTCTCTAAACCCTGTTCGTTTACCTTCTTTGCTTCTTGAACTTCCTTTTTTAATTCTTCCTTTGTTTGGTCGCTCTTTTCATTTAGATTGTTTATAGCTTCATTTGTTTTCTTCGATGCTTCTTTTATTTGTTTGTTGTCTTCCTTTAATTCTTCTTTTGTTTGGTCGCATTTTTTATTTAAATCGTCCATCATCTTGGTTATTGCTTTCAGGAGGGTGTCCGTATCCAGTGCGGGAGCGGGTGTACATCTAACGGTCATCCGCTGGTTCTTCATCCGAGCAACGGTACGAGAAATGGGAGTTCCTGACTCGGGGGCGTCGTCGTCCGTATGCTCTCCCGATGTTTCGTCCTCCGGCTCTTGGGCTGCCGACGGATCTTCCACTAGGATGCAGCTCTCCTCCACCTGTGTCGAAGATAAATCATCCAGTACATTGGGATGGAAATCGGCGGATGCGGTGGCAGATGCGGATGGCGGCGAACAATCGGGTGAGATGTCCTCAGTGTCCGACAGACTTGGATTGACCTGGTCGTTTCCTGCCATGCTTTGTGAGAAAATAATGCGACGAACGTGTGCGGTGAATAAAAAACGTGAAAGTGTTGATGTGATATACAAAATAATTAACAAGAAATCCAATAGAAATTGCTATAGCTTCGTAGTGAGTGAAATACAGAAAAAGTGGTTTAGCAATGTGTTCAGTGATAAAATGAGTCAAGTTAGCAATATCGTTAACATAAAAATGACACGAACACACAGGATACACAGTGAACACTTATGCGGTAATACAGGTACGCCTCTTATAATTTATTATTACTATTATTATAAATATTTTATTCTTATAATTTCTTGCCGCAATTCTATATATAGGGCTAGTATTCTTTGCAAAATTTTATATAAAAGGAACAGTATTCCGCAATATATCCGTGATTTAATTTTACTTCCCTCTTTATGCTTTAAAAACTTTTAAAAATGTAAATAACTTCAATCCTCTTTTCTGTAAATATTTATAAATTGTTTCAATATAGACCTAATATTCTTCAAATAATATGACCTTTCTTATGGTATTTCTTAAACCTATGACTTATAGTATGACCAATTTTCGAATAACACGATAATAAAATTCTGAGTTCGATTTTTTCTCTAAAAATTCATCAATCGATAAATTTCTTTTCCGTTCAAAAATTGGGTGTGGTACTTCTTGTTATTTTATATAACAGTGAACGGTCAATATTAAATTCGAAAAAATTCACAACCATAAATTTTTTTCAAAAATTTTCTCGTTGTCAGCGCTATAGTATACTGAGCAACTAAATAATCCTCGCAGTCGATTATCCACCTCTTCAATGCCCCACGTTGGGCGCCAAATCATGTAATGCGGTATTTTACTCGCCTCACATATGTAGAGAGATTTGCCAAATCATGTAGTGCTGAATCTAAATGCCTCACGTTGGGCCGGCAAATCATGTGGAGCTCTATTTGAAGGCTTCACACATGTAGGGGTGAATCTTGTACTGAGTCAATGGTGTAGAGGCTATAAATTTTGCAATGCGTGTGTGGACGCTGAGTGAACACCAGACTGATTGATTCACTACAAGATTCAATACAATTGTCGGAATCGCGGGAGGCCTAAACGCTCGCTCACCCTTGATTCTTCTAATGACAAATTGTATTGTGATGAAATTTTTATAAGTGGTGTAGCGAACGCTAAACACTGAATACGGATACCTTAAAATTATTACCTGTGAAGAATGAGCATACAAAATCATACAGGTCGAGCAAAAATCCCGATGTAGATAATTTACGGGACTGCGTCTCTAATAAATTCTGAAGGATTAAAATACGGTATTTGGACCAAATATCGTTCAGAATATATTTCGAGAACAGAGTCTTGTCGGGTTTTAAGCTCTATTGTAGGAATTTATATGATCTATGGCTGCATCTGCTGTACAATTGATGTGTTCGCTCCAAAGTCGAGGTAGGTAACAGATAAAAGCTGATATATGAGCAGGTAAGGACAAAGAATAATATCTCGATCTGACCCCACTCGCTACATCCACTTAGACCTGTTCCAGTATCCAGCTTAATTCAATTATTCCAATGATCGTATTCGATCGGTTCTTGATGATATAGAACGTATCAGACACAATAATTGACAGGCTTAAGAATAATCGAACTCAGAAAGCGAATTAACAAAACTGAAATATATTACAATAAAATATGTAATCATACAGTGCAGATTCAGAATTTGATTTACAGGTTGATAATAATTTAGCATTAATAAAAGGAGTTAAAAATGTTCTTGTGCTTGCATGATACCATGCGTGATTCGACAGAATTTTACAATTGATAAAAATTTAACAGTTTTGAAAAAATAGTGAAAAATGAATTATAAAAAATATTTTTTTTTTTTTTTTAAAATGTTCGGGGTCGTGGTTCAGGCAGCGGAGGATAGTTAATCAACTACAAATTCTTATAAATTTAATATGAATAAATTCTAGGCTCTTAAATGCTAAAGCGCTTGTCGGCGTGGCCAATAATTTAACGAAGAAAAATTTATGTTTTTCTGCACTGAAATATTTTCGAAGCGTAGATTGGGGCCCCTTTTAAAACTTATAACTCACGTGAATTTCCTTGGCGGTCGTGGTTTTCTTCTTTAGATCAAAAATCGTTTGATCGGCGGCAATCCAGACTTCGGTTTCAGCACGTGGGGAATTTTAATTTAAATATCTCCTTCACCGAATTAATTAAGGGATAATTTACTTTAAGCTTTTAAATTTATCGATTGATGAAAACAGAAATTTACAAATAACAAATAAATTGGCCTAAAATATCGGCTCACAAATAGAACATTTAAAAATCGAACAAGAAATTTTCACAAATAGGTCTTTGGTAACTATAAAAGGAGATCTACACGGTAAGGATTTCAAAAGGAAGTGCTGCTCTTTTCTCTAAGCTTTTAGGCTAGACTTTGCTTCTCAGAATCTCAATGTAATAATTTGCATAAAAATTTGCCATTGGTAGAACGCTTGTGACGTAAACATGACGTCAGTGGCAAGTAGTAGAATACAATTCCTTCAATTACAATAATGATTCAATTTATGTAATTCTTAAAACTGCTTAATCTTATAGACATAGTTCCTCTCATACAATGTACATGTGCTAGTGTAACTGATAAGGCAGGGTTGGTGTCTGATAATAAATTAACATGTGTTGCTTTCAAACGATCACCTTCTTGGTGCTATTTCTATGCACTGTGATTGGCTTAGACCTGCCAAAGGGATTTAATTACCATGTGGTTCAGTTGAATTAAATCGTTAATAAATTAATACTCTTGTACAATTTTTATTAGGTTTGAGATTGTTATAAATAATTTCTGCCATTTTATCAATAATATAATTTCATGCTATGACTTATTTAGTTACAATAAGACCTGACATATAATATAATTTCTTAAATAATAAGTAGTTTCGACGATAACACATACATTTTATTTTTTTTTTTATTTGAAATTCTTGATCCTTTATGGATAGTTTTAATTTTTAGAGATGGTATTATATCTTACGTGAAGCCAGCATGACATTTGACAATACTTTGAATCAGTCAGCTGCGTTCGAACTGTTTTAAAAACATCTGATCGATAGTAAACAAAGTGTAACCTCAAAATCAGTGAGCGATTCATAAATAATTTGTGCTTTATTCGCAAAATAATTATAATTTTATTGAATAATTTTCCTAGAAAAATATTCAGTACAGAACGGTACTCTTATCTAATATACAGTTATTGATAAGTAAGCGTTATCGCTCGGTCGCTAACTATTCCTTTAGCAAATTCTTCATTTTAAAAGGTAATCACAATTTTTCTCTCTTTTCATGAGATCTATTTGAAAAATTCATCACAATATATATATATATATATATATATTATATATATATATATTATATAAACTCATGTTATTTCAATTATCCACTGCATACTGCTGTATATTACTGAAATTTGATAACCCTGATCTACTTTCAGCCTACTTCATTTTATTAATCAATTATTTGATCTTATCTACCTATATAATTATTTTACTTTATCAATTTTTGTTTTTTCTCTTCAATATTCATATTGATTAAAACTTTTACAATATTTCCATTAATAAATAAATCCTTAGTTTAAATAACGAAATTAACGTTTTGGTAGAGAGTTAGTGGGGAGGATATTTTAATATTCTTCCAAAGAATGGACATTGATATGTCCAAAGCTCCGCCAATTTATGTAGATGCATAACAATATGATTATTATCTATAGTTATTATATTACAAATTGCTTTTTCATATCATATACAGTTCAATAGTTATTTTCTTAGTCTATATTATGTAAATTCATCTATAACTTTGCTGTATTGTAAGCTATTGTATATAAGTGTATAAGCCAGTATATATTGTAATCTACATAAATAAAGTACTCAATCAATCAATCAATCAATCTCCAACTCTTTGTCTCAGTTTATATTTGCTTCCTCTCTCTCTCTCTCTCTCGCGCTCTCTTCCTTCCTAACACACTCTCTCTCTCTCCTCACTGACTCACATACATACTCTCTCAAACCCTCTCTTTCTCATTCTCTTATACTCACTTACTCATCCCTCTCACTCGCTCTCTCTCTCTTCCAAACTTCACCGTTTCATGTGAAAACATTTTTCAGAAGTACCTCGATTTTCGCATATTCAATTACTCATTTTTGCTCCATTCTATTATAAAACTCATTAGTTTGTAGGTTAATATGATTATACGTGATAATTTATTCTTAATATTATTTTAAACGCTAGTATTGTGCTGACTATAACCTTAGTGTCCGGTTTCCCATTAGGGAACTTTGGACTATATACGGCGAGGTGGAACTACCCTTGGGTCTCCCCACCATTCAAAGCCATACGCTAATAATAATAATAATAATAATAATAATAATAATAATAATAATAATAATAATAATAATAATAATAATAATAATAATAATAATAATAATATAATAATAATAATAGAAATAATAATAATAATAACACTAGAACGTAAGTTGAATTCTGTTTGTTAAAGACATGAATAAAGGAATCTGAATCGCACCCGGTCTTTCTCTCACTGTGTCTCTCCAAAACTCTCTCACTCACTCTTCACTCTTTCTCTCTAACTTTATCGCTCTCTGTATCACTCTCTCTCTCTCACTAGCCGTCCCTCAGTCATAATAAACCGCGCGTCACTGGAATTCCACTCAATGAAGCAAACTCATTCAGTCAGTCATTCACTCACTCACTCACACTGATATGGAAACTTCCTGAATTGGTTTGTGCTGCGAGTAACGAAGGGTGAATCGGCTTCAAAACACGTTTTACTCACCTTTGAAACACGTTTTCCACTCGGGGAAACATGTTTTCCCAGCCTACAAAAACCGCAGTTTTCCGGTGACGTCACGAGGGCTTTGACGCAGTCGACCCTTTTCTGTCATCAATGAAAGACTGGTTGGACGTAGTATTTCCATTCATGAATGACGGACACAGTTTTAACGTAGTGTTTCCATTGATAAGTTGTTGTGGGAGGTTGGAATTGTGTCATTGGATGGTGTAGGTCACGATTGTATACAAGGTTAATAGAGGCGAGTTTGCTTGGTGCCAATTGGTGTCACCTTTCCATGTTGTGGTGGGTAAATAAATAAATTCTGTTGTTGTCGCCCTGACGACCTGAGAAGAATATAAGCTGTAGTACGAGAATATAGAATCATTTTTACTTTCCTTGCCCTTGTAAACGGAGGGGGATTGTTTCTTCTCTTCTATAATATTTGCTAAAGTTTTACTGCTATCAATTCATCTACCGGTATTTGAATCCTCTATTGGTTGGGAGTTTTTAGTGGATTCGTTAATTCAAATGCACAGATTATCATCATTATCTAATTGTCACCTATTTTAGCAACTAGCAACTACGAGCCAGGAACTTCAATGAAAAATACTAATAAAATTTAACTTCAGTTTCATTGAACTCTAAGTAAATAGAACGAATTAATAAAAATCAGGTAACATGTTGAATTTTCAAACAGAACAAAGTTATTCAGCAATCGATTCAGGTCAAGAAGACATACTCAATTTTTTTAATCTATACATTTTGGGAACCTGCTAACTTGCTGCATTTAAATTTGGGCCTCGGTCATTCTACGAAACTAAATTTTGAGCTTAATAAGAAAAACAACAAAAGTTCGGCAATCGCCATTTTAACAATATTCAAACTTGGACTCTTCAGAAACACTCACATACGCTTTAATAAAACTCACTATACTTGAAATCACACGCACAAATAATTTTCTGATTCTACTCCTACTAACTATATAAAATTTTGGTTTCCTATTCGTCTAGATAGCTGGAAACTTAATAATTTGTCCCTCTGAATGGGAAATGGGCCCAATCAGAGGACCGAGGCTCGCAACCGTTACATGTTTTCCCAGTTCACGTCTCAATACCAACTGTGGCCTTTTCACTGAAAATTATTCCCCCTCCACGAGCGTTGAGCATAACTTCCAGTGGAAAAGCCAAAGCTGCAAAAAGGTCAATGCTCGTACAATTTTCAAATACAGTGGCTTTTTCGACATGAAATTGAAACTGCACTTGGAAAATGCACGAAAATTGCTTCAATTTTGACAACTAAGCAACAAGTTAGCAAATTCGAACAAGACAGAGTCAATTCTCACACTAAAAACGCAGGGTTCAACAAACAGTGAAATCAAAGCTCATTTCAGTTCAAAAACCTGATAAACAATATACACAAAAACAACTACAATAATACCCACTCAATATCACACTATTACACCCTATTACCATAGGTAAGGAAAGTATTGCTTTCCGAAAGAAATTAAAGTACCCCAATTTCTAAATTGCTATACGTTTCAAGGTCCCCTGAGTCCAAAAAAGTTTTTTTTGGGTATTGGTCTGTATGTGTGAGTGTGTGTGCGTCTGTGTACACGATATATCATCTCCCAATTAACAGAATGACTTGAAATTTGGAAGTTAAGCTCCTTACAATATAAGGATCCGACACGAACAATTTCGATCAAATGCGATTTAAGATGGCGGCTAAAATGACGTAAATTTTGTAAAAAACAGGGTTTTTCGCAATTTTTTTGAAAACGGCTCCAACGATTTTGATTAAAGTTATACCTGAAATAGTCATCGATAAGCTCTATCAACTGCCACAAGTCCCATATCTGTAAAAATTTCAGGAGCTCTACCCCATCTATGCAAAGTTTGATTTTAGATTCTCAATTATCAGGCTTCGGATACAATTTAAACAAAAAAAATTGAGTGGAAAAGATTCAGCATGAGAATCTCTACAACTAATTTTCAGTAACATTTTCACCTCAAATCAAAAAATCTGGTGAGGCGCACTCACACAACTTTCCTTGCCGTTATGAAAATTTATCACCGGACGCAAGTGTACACGCGCATCTCAAGTCTACTATTCGAAGATCTAAGCCAGCTGGTGACAGGACAATAACACTGGAGACACACGAGGTCTGCTATCTCTTCATAGTAAATGATTTAATAGAATCAACAGTTACCAACAGTTTGCAATTGAATAATCACATTTTCTCGAATTTCGTGCTTATTTTCAATGTCAGGTGAACATGTTACTGAACATTAATTAATATAGTAGAGATTTTCATGCTCAATCTTTTCCACTCGAATTTTTTTGTTAAAATTGTATAAGAAACCAGATAATTGGGAATCTAAAATCAAACTTTTCATAGATGGGGCGGAGTTCCTGAAATTGTTACAGATATGGGACTTGTGGCAGTTGATAGAGCTTATCAATGACTATTTTAGCTATAAATTTAATCATAATCGTTGAAGCCGTTTCCGAGAAAAACGCGAAAAACCTTTTTTTTTTGACAAGATTTTCACCATTTTAGCCGCTATCTTGAATTGCTTTTGATCGAAATTGTTCGTGTCGGATCCTTCCTTATATTGTAAGGACCTTAAGTTCCAAATTTCAAGTCATTCAGTTTTATTGGGAGATGAGATATCGTGTACACAGACGCACATACACTCATACACACACACATAAATACAGACCAATACCCAAAAACCACTCTTTTGGACTCAGGGGACCATGAAACTGTATAGAAATTTAGAAATTGGGGTACCTTAATTTTTTTGGAAAGCAATACTTCCCTTACCTATGGTAATAGGGCAAGGAAAGTAAAAAAGGTGAGGGTGAATTTTCTGTCAAATGATTGGATCTGTTGGGAATAGCTGAGACCTGGAAAATGAACCGAAAAAACGAGATTTTTGGGGTACTCTGTGTTCGACACAGGGAAATTTCGCATGATAATATTGGTTCTGGACTTCCCTTATGATTCAGACAATAAATAAAAAATTAGAACTACGAGTACAATATAATATTGCAAGCATCAATCTATATAGGCCTACTCTATTTAATTGACTACATAGTATGTTTGAGGGAACAGTTCTTGATGTATGTTATTCCTGACTTGAGTGTTGTTCTCTATTTCAAATAATAGTTTGGTATTGATTAACGTCAGTATGTTTCACAATTACTGAGGAAACCTTGGACGAAACGACTTCAAATTTCGATCACATATTCATCAAACCATTCTAAAAATCAAGTTTCGTTGGTCAACTAAAATTCACGCACTCCCTTATCCCTTTTGACGATACAAAAGGGAATGATATCAGTATTGGAAGAGCTTATTGTGAAGTAGGTCTATTGGATTGCAGTATTGGAAAGATTTCAATTTTCATACATTGTCTACGATTTATGTGTGATCATTTATATTCATTCATAAATAAATTAATAACAATGTTTCACACCCCAGGGATTTTTTTTTCTATTCTGCATTTGACAATATCAAACGGATGGGAATTTATGCCCAGTCTAATTTAGGTTTGTAGTATTGTCAACTACTCTCCACCATTTCCAGTCAGTAATAGCATTTTACAAGGTCACCAGCTCATCTTGTTCTTCGTTTGGGGTGTCTAACACCCCAGATTGTCTTTTACGTAGGACTTTTATCAAACACTTCTATTACAAAGATTTACTTGTATTGTCTCTACGAATGTGGTATGGGATGATGGATCAGATTGGAATGAATGCTATGATTCTCTACAACTTGAGATTCAAAACAATAAAATGAAGAGACGTGTTTTTGATGAAGTTGTCATTGGCAATGTTCAAGCCAGTCCTCCAAACCAGAGGAGCTCCAACACTCAGGTGAAACATACGTACTTCTAAAATAATTAGTATGAATATTGATAAGCAGTGCTTTATTTTCGATTTCTGTATGCACTTGGAACAAAAATGATTAAGAAATGATGAAGTATGGGCTAAGTAATTTTTTCTCTATATTTTTCATAGAAACATTCAAAATTAAATTGGGGTGTTCAACACCCCAGTGTGTCTACTGTGTTAGCATAAAGTAAGTGTGTCTCTGTAGGGTTAAAATATCTTAATTTTCGTAAGTTCTAATAAAAAATTTCTGAAACAGCTTCTTAGCCACTTGTCCATGAGACCGTATCATCGTACATCTAGACTTCTTGACTTTCGATGGTATTTATACAGCATCCACAGTGTCGAATTGAACAAATCGTTGTATGCTGGAATCTCCAGCTTGTTGCAATACTCTTTCTTCTTCTCCAGCTAGACTCCAGTGCAGAGCTCAACGTGGATTCGGTTGGTGTTGGACTCCAGCAGAGTGGTCCACGCCTCAAGGTCATCTTCTTTTCCACACTCACACTCACACACATGCAGTGCTCACATCCAACGCACGCACGCCTATGCTCCAACACTACCCAATTACAGTGGTGAAGAAGGCATCTTCACTGCTATACTGATGCTACTTCTTCTTCTTCTTCTTCTTCTTCTTCTTCTTCTCCACGTTCTTCTTCTTCTCCACGTTCTTCTTCATTCTAATCCTTCTTCACAACCTCCATCTTCTCCCTCTTCCTCTTCACCCTCTTCCTCTTCACCGTCTCCCTCTTCTCTCTCTTCTTCTATTCCCTCTTCTTCTTCTTCTTCTTCTCTTCTTCTTCTTCTTTTCCTTCTTCTTCTTCTTCTCCGTTCTTTCTCTTCTTCTTCATTCTCCTCCTTCTTCTACTACAACTTCTTCTTCTTCTTCTTCTCTTCTTCTTCTTCTCTTCTTCTTCTTCTTCTTCTTCTTCTTCCTTCTTCTTCTTCTTCTTCTTCTTCTTCTTCTTCTTCTTCTTCTTCTTCTTCTTCTTCTTCTTCTTCTTCTTTTCTTCTTCTTATCCACCTTCTTCTTCTTCTTCTCTGTCTTCTTCTTCTCCTCTTCTTCTTCTTCTTCTTCTTCTTCTTCTTCTTCTTCTTCTTCTTCTTCTTCTTCTTCTTCTTCTTCTTCTTCTTCTTCTTCTTCTTCTTCTTCTTCTTCTCCTTCTTCATTCTCCTCCTTCTCCTTCTTCATTCTCCTCCCTTCTCTTCTTCTTCTTCTCTTCTTCTTCGCTTCTTTTCTTCTTCTTTCTTCTCTTCTTCTTCTCTTTTTCTTCTTTCTTCTTCTTCTTCTTCTTCTTCTTCTCCTTCACTCGGTTCTGAATTCCATGATCATTATTTTTCTGTTCCCCTTGTTGCTATTTTGTTAGTTAGTAGTGGGCATCCCCTTGAGAGGACTGTCAGCATACCGCATATAGATAACACTGATGCTTCCCATTGACTCTATACTGACAGATTTGAGTGAATTTCACTATAGCTATTATTTGGAGTGTGGTGTATAGCAGGAATGAGTTTTGGTTCTCTGAATCTCTGTGCTAGTAGGACGATGGATTTTTTTCCCAAATTATCTAGAGTTATGTATTGTCACTTTTCTTTGAGTGATCTATCGTTTTTTGAACTATTACGAAGCTCCAGTCTAATTGCTTGTAAGGTCGTCGAAAACAGTTCAAAAAAGAATTATTATTGAGTGTACTATTACTGAGTGTAAAAGAGTTATCATTGAAAGTGTAATAGATAAAATTGTTTATTGACCGAGCGAAGTGAGGTCTCAGATTCAAGTTGACGGTTTGGCATTTCTCTTAATGTTTGAATGTTTATATGTTGCGCATTTACGGCGAAACGCGGTAATAGATTTTCATGAAATTTGACAGGTATGTTCCTTTTTAAATTTCGCCTCGACGTATATACAAGGTTTTTGAAAATTTTGCATTTCAAGGATAATATAAAAGGAAAAAGGAGCTTCCTTCATACGCCAATAATACCGTAAAAATCAGACTATAGAATTATTAATCATAAATCAGCTGTCTAGTGGACTATAATACTACCCGTTCAAAAACTTCGAACATCTTGAAAATGTATCTTTCTATTAACGTTAGTAGACAGTTGACTATAATAATACTACCCGTTCAAAAACAACGAACATCTTGAAAATTGTATCTTTCCATCAACGTTGTAGACAGTTGCAGCCAGACCTGATAACAGCGCTCACACTCACATTCCGGGATGACACGTCACGGTACGATATAGGACAGAAAGCTCTATGTTTATTTAGTATTTTTTCTGGACATTTTTAATTGATAAATTATTTATTAATTTTTGAGAAAACATAAGAACAGGTCAATGTAACTCACTGAGCGCGAGGTCTACTGTTCACAGAACTACTAGTTGTATTGATGATACAACTATTATTTCCAACGTGAAAAGTGAAAACATAGCGTATTGTTGTAGAAACTTTCATTGATCAAAGCTCGGGAGAAAGATAGTTTTGTTCTCTGTCTGATGTTTCCTCTCCCGAACATATTGTACAGCATGATTTGTGATTATAATATATATACTGTATTAATATTATAACTATTAATTTCACTGTAACTTACTCACTCACTTATCCTGGCGCTACAGCCCGATGTGGGCTTAAGCCTCCTCCACAATCCGCCTCCAAGTGTCTCTGTCTGCTGCCTTTCGCCTCCATCCTCTCACTCCCATCGCTCTCAAGTCTCTCTCCACATCCTGCATCCATCGAACCCTAGGCCACCCTCTTTTTCTTACAGCTTCCATTCCATTTTGCATTCGTTCATCGGCCATTCTTTCAACATGTCCAAGCCACGCTATTCTTCTTGCCTTGACGAACCGGAGAATATTTCTACCTTGCAGGATTTCGGCATTCTTTATTATTCTCCATGCACCATTTTCATGTACTGGACCGTAGATCCTCCTCACCAGCTTTCTCTCAAACACCAGTAGCACTTTGCAGTCTTCTTGCAGGATCGTCCATGCTTCACATCCATATGTTACAACTTGTCTTATGAGCGTTCTGTAAATCTTCATTTTTGTGTTTCTATAATGATTTCACTGTAAATAGTTATAAAATACTTCTACTGTGAATCACAATATACGTAGACTTATTGAGCTTATGATACGTAGACTTAGGCAAGGCGCACATCACCGATTAGTCAAGGCTAGTCTCGTGTACTTCGCATCGTTGCTTATGAAGACATGTCTAATTGCTGTGACTAATCAGTATGTGTTGCGTCATAAGCAACAATGTTAAGTATTGTGACTAAACGTGTCTGATCATGTCTTGTCTTGTCGTGACTAACTGATGTGAGCCTAGCCTTAAGATACCCAGGATTAAACCAGTGTTGTGGTAATTATTTATGTGGTGACTTGACAATAATTGATAATTGTGATCCAGTTATTCTTATCATTACCAAGCTGTTCTTAAGCTGCGTACACATATTCGCGCTTCCAACCCGCACCGACCACGCTCCTCCCTCGTACCGCCCTCGTACCACCATCGAACCACAGTCGCTCCACCCACGCACCCATCATGAACGTTACGGAAGATGTTAGATCTTCTCGCGTTCCCCAGTCGAACCACTGTTGCTCGCCGGTCGATCATCAATCGATCTGCTGGAGTGACGTTCGGTTGCGGAGCAGAGCGACAGTCTGTACGCACCTTTAGCATGACCAATATCGGGGCACTGAGCTTCGCTTATTATTACTTTCCTTGCCCTATTACCATAGGTAAGGAGAGTATTGCCTTCCGAAAAAAATTAAGGTACCCCAATTTCTAAATTTCTATACGTTTCAAGGTCCCCTGAGTCCAAAAAAATGTTTATTGGGTATTGGTCTGTATTGGTGTGTGTGTGTGTGTGTGTGTGTGTGTGTGTGTGTGTGTGTGTGTGTGTGTGTGGTGTGTGTGTGTGTGTGTGTGTGTGTGTTTGGTGTGTGTGGTGTGTGTGTGTGTGTGTGTGTGTGTGTGTGTGTGTGTGTGTGTGGTGTGTGTGTGTGTGTGTGTGTGTGTGTGTGTTGTGTGTGTGTGTGTGTGTGTGTTGGTGTGTGTGTGTGTGTGTGTTGTGTGGTGTGGTGTGTTTGTGTGTGTGTGTGGTGTGTGTGTGTGTGTGTGTGTGTGTGTGTGTGTGTGTGTGTGTGTGTGTGTGTGTGTGTGTGTGGGTTTGTGTGTGTGTGTGTTGTGGTGTGTGTGTGGTGTGTGTGTGTGTGTGTGTGTGTGTGTGTGGTGTGTGTTGTGTGTGTGTGGTGTGTGTGTGTGTTGTGTGGGTGTGTGTGTGTTGTGTGAGTGTATGTGCGTCTGTGTACACGATATCTCATCTCCCAATTAACGGAATGACTTGAAATTTGGAACGTAAGGCCCTTACAATATAAGGATCCGAAACTAACAATTTCGATCAAATGCGATTCAAGATGGTGGCTAAAATGGCGGAAATGTTGTCAAAAACATGGTTTTCGCGATTTTCTCAGAAACGGCTCCAACGATTTCTATTGAAGTTATACCTGAAATAGTCATCGATAAGGTCTATCAACTACCACAAGTCCCATATCTGTAGAATATTTCAGGAGCTCCGCCCTATCTATACAAAGTTTGATTTTAGATTCTCATTTATCAGGCTTCAGATACAATTTGAACAAAAAAAAATTGAGTGGAAAAGATTCAGCATGAGAATCTCTACAACTAATTTTCAGTAACATTTTCACCTCAAATTAAAAAATCTGGTGTGGCGCACTCACACAACTTTCCTTGCCGTTATGAAAATTGATCGCCTGACGCTAGTGTTCACGCGTATTTCAAGTCTACTATTCGAAGATCTGAGCCAGCTGGTGACAGGACAATAACGCTGGAGACACACGAGGTCTGCTATCTTTTCATAGTAAATGATTTAATAGAATCAACAGTTGCCAACAGTTTGCAATTGAATAATCACATTTTCTCGAATTTCGTGCTTATTTTCAATGTCAGGTGGAAATGTTACTGAACATTAATAATTAATATTGTAGAGATTTTCATGCTCAATCTTTTCCACTTAAATTTTTTTGTTAAAATTGTATCTGAAGCCTGATAATTGAAAATCTAAAATCAAACTTTGAGAGACAGACAGTCAAGTAGAGATAGAGTCTCTATCTTATCAGCTGATTCCAACAAAGAAACACACCTTCATTTCTCGTACAAGTGTTCTATATCGTACAAATGCGAGATTCGTACAAACGTTCAATCTGATACAATCTCCAGATAATGAACAAGAATCTGTGTTTATTTGATGGGAGTCTAAAGGCATTTTCGGCTCATTATAAATGCTCATTTATAGTTCGGCAATCAAATACGTTTTTGTTGCGTGCGCACGAGATGCGAGAAACAACAATCGTAAAACAGCTGACAGAAAGCAAATCTGCACACACAAAAAGACAACAAATCTGCGAAAAAAGAATACAAAATCAGAGATAAGAAGAGAAGACATGATAAGCAGCTTGCAGGTAAGAGTGAGAGGGAGTAATTTGCAGGAAAATTTAACAACAAAGATGAAGAGAGAGGACATTATGAAGCAGAATGAGTGGAAGAATACTTCGTAAAATTCAACAATAGTGATAAAAAGAGAGACATGATAAGCAGTTCGTGGGACAGTGTGAGAGGGAATGATTCACAAAAGTTTAAACAACAAAAATGATAAAAAGAGAAGACATGATAAGTAGTTCGTGGTATAGAGTGAGAGGAAATGATCCACAAAAGTTTAAACAACAAAGATAAACAGAGAAGGAATGATGAACAGCTTGTGGGAAAGAGTGAGAAGAGAAAATTTGCAAAAAGATTCAACAATAGTAATGAACGAGGAAGACCTGATACGAAGCTTGTGGGAGAGAGTGAGAAGAGATAATTTGCGAAAAGATTCAACAATAGTAATAAACGAGGAAGACATGATACGCAGCTTGTGGGAGAGAGTGAGAAGAGATAATTTGCAAAAAGATTCAACAATGGTAATAAACGAGGAAGACATGATACGCAGCTTGTGGGAGGGAGTGAGAGAGAATAATTAGCAAGAGAATAATACAACAACGAAGATGAACAGATAAGGAACTCAGTGTGAGAGAGTGAGAGAGCGAGTGCCAAGCCACAAAATGGTACTTCAATTTGCAGACAAATAAAATACTGAAATACGAGGCGGTTTACGACTGTTAATCCACGGTTTGTAATAATAACCGGTGTGTAATTCTTATTGGTGGACATTGAAGGAAGAGAGGAGCCATCTTCCACTCACTCACTCACTGACCACACGAAAATATTTCGGCAATAATCATCGTGCTCTCTCTCTCTGCCTCTCTCCCAAAGTTTATCGTCTTCTCTCTTTCTCTTTCTCTCTTTTCGTCGGATAGAAGACCTGTAATGAGTAGGGGAGGAAGAAGATAAAGATGTGAGGGAAGAAGAAGGTGGAGAGGAGAAGAGGAAGAAGAAGAAGAAGAAGAAAAAGAAGAAGAAGGAGGAGGAAAGAAAGAAGTTGATAAAGAGAAGTAGTAGAAGCGAAGGAGAAGGATAAGGAAGAGTGGTGAAGGAAAGGAGGAGGAGGAGGATAAGAAGAAGAAGGAGGAAGAGAAGAAGAAGATGAAGAAGAAGAAGAAGAAAAAGAAGAAGAAGAAGAAGATGGTGTGCAAAAACGTTGTGGGAAAAAAGAAGGAGGGGAAGATGAAAATGTGGAGAAAGGTGTAGTGAATAGGGAAGGAGTAGAAGAAGGTGAAGAATGAGGAGTTGGTGAGGAAAAAGAAGAAGGGGTAATGAAGAAGAGGAAAAATTATAAAATGGTGGAGAATATGAAGAAGGAGATGATGGAGAAGAAGAAGAAGAAGAAGAAGAAGAAGAAGAACAAGAAGAAGAAGAAGAAGAATACGAACAAGAACAAGAGAAACAAGGAGAAGAAGAAGATGAAGAAGAAGAAGAAGAAGAAGAAGTTGAAGAAAAACGGGGAGGATAAGAAGAGAATATGAGAAGAAGAATCCCATTCTTGATTTTCAAATGATATAGTTATATTATAATATAAATTATCTCGTGCTTCTAAAACTTTTTATTTGAGGTTTATAAAGAATGTTTACTGATCATTCTTATTTCAACTATTCACTTATTTGTATCAGAATTTGAACCTTTGTTGATGGATGAGTTACTAAGAATAAATATTGAAAAATGAGAAAAGTGTTTTGTATTTTATTACTTATTGGAATTTTAATTCTTTCATTGCAGATGATAATGATGTGAGTTGTCAGCTTTTTCGTGGGTGATAAGATGGGATTATGATGATAATGATAATGAGATGATCAAAACGTCCATGGCTATCGGAGGGATTCGAACCCACGACCTGGTAGCGTTAGGAGACTGAAAGGGTGCAACGTCTAAGTCTTCTCGCCTAACCTTCTAAATTTCTTTAGAATTTATTTGTAAACTTCTTCAGGATTTAGAATTCTTAACTCTATTCGAAAACTGTTCTGACAAGTCATTACTATCACAAATTACCCATGATACTTCTATCATAGAGAAACAATAGCGTAAGTAGATATTCCATGGTATAGGGCGTTTATGTCGCAACTTTTACTGTTATCTCAAGCCGATTACTGTCGATTATTGTCTATTTTACTGTTTTGATCGGGTAAGAGTGTATGAACGGCACAATATGAGAGACTACCAGCGTCATAAAGCTAGCTTCACGGGAAATAACTACGTGGACTATAAACTTAAGATAGCAGTAAAAGTTTACAAGCCGATCACTGTTGATTATTGTCGAATTTCACAGTTTTGATCAGGTTAGAGTGTATAAACGGCACAATATATGAGAGACTACCAGCGTCATAAAGCTTCACGGGAAATAACTACGTCGACTATCAACTTGAGATAACAGTGAAAGTTGCGACATAAACGCCCTATACCATGGGATATCTTCTTACGCTATTGTTTCTCTATGATAGAAGTAATATGGATATTATTACTTATGCTATTGTTTCTCTATGTTTCTATGCACCTCGATAGATGATATCTATTCTATTTTTTCTGATCATCTTCCCCAATCAAATCATTCCTTAATTAGAAATTAATCTACTCAATCAATCTGGGAGGGATAGAAAGGCCTCATAATCGAAGTAACACTGATACTGATCGAATGATTTCAGGCAGGAAGTTGTCTAAGACTAGATAACTATAAACCCCACAGGGTTTATGTTCACCACAGGGTTTACCGAAGTCATATTCCTATAAACCCTACAGGGTTTATAGATCCTGTTTCAGTCTATTTCAGTCTAGCCTGTACCAATCAGCACCTGCTGATAAATAAATTATTATTTTGAAATTCACGTTACAAGGTCAGTGAGAATGATAGGACTTATTGTTGCCAAGTTTCTTTTTGCACTGTCTTTCACAGTGAATAGCTGTGATTGGTGTTATTCCGGTTTATGTGATTCAATTTTTTCTATTAATTTTTAATATATTTATAAATATTTTTTAATATCAATTTTATCTCCAATTTCTCATCTTCATGTTTTGAAATTCTGGAGACAGATGATTTTTTTTCTATTGGTCAATGCTATAGCCATCTAGTCTGAAGACTAATGAGCTAATTTTTTCTATCCTAAATTACTACTTGAAAAATTGAACAGTGAATTTCTCATTAGGAACTCTTACTGTTATTGTTTAATTAATATGTACACTTATTGACTGCACTATAGAAGCTAGATTCACTCAATCACTGCTCTGCTCTTTCACGGACACTACTTGAACAAGCACTACACTAGTTCAAACGGTTTCCTCCTTTTGAGCCTCCGCACCAACCCTCCATTGTCTAGCAGCTGGATCGCCTCGACGTTGTCATGTTGGTGCAGTCGCCCCTCGTGCCTCTCCGCATGCCTCTGGATCTCGGTGGACACCAGGTCGACGTGCAGGTCTCTATGAAGATCGCTGTTCCTGACATACCAAGGAGCATCCACAATGTTCCTTAGCACTTTGTTTTGAAAACGTTGAATGACATTGATGTTGCTGTCTTTGGTACACCCCCAAAGTTGTACACCATACGTCCATACTGGCTTTAATATCTGTTTGTACAGAAGTACTTTGTTTCGGATTGAAAGGATGGAGTTTCTTCCAATCAGCCAATACAGCTTCTTATATTTGATTCCAAGCTGATAAAGACTCATTATTGTATCATTATTTCGTGCATTAATTATGGTGTATTTTTGTAAAACAGTGTAGCTGTGCTAGATTACATTCCATCATCCTATAATGAGAATTAATACAATTAGTATTATCAGCAAGTTTCACATTTATTCGGTTAAAAAGTTCTCTTAAGTATTGTTTTATTATTCTTATTTGCTATCTTTTTTTTAGTTTTGTGCGCTGTACTGTTGTTGTAAATTGGTTGCGAAATAAAGAATCTTATCTTATCTTATCTTATCTTATCTTATCTTATCTTATCTTATCTTATCTTATCTTATCTTATCTTATCTTATGATCTAATATCAATTGTTGATTAATGTTATGCCTAATAATTATCAATTTCACCTCAGATATACTTTATCCATCATGAAAATACGTTCATTTAAAATTGAATACTAGATTTTCATATATTACATAAAATATTCTGGTAGTTGAACTTCCTGTTTATATTTAAAAAGACTTTTAATTTTTTAATTCAACTCAACTTTTAACTACTTTTTCATCGAAATTCAACTTAATCACCCAACCAGTAACAGATTGCATGCCAATATTCCATTTCCTCATCATTCAAATAACTCTATTCAAACTAGAAACTCTAATTAACTAGTTTATTGGCTTCATAGCAATATTCTTCCCGTTGAAATACTTCTGACACTGAGGGGTGTAACGTTTCCGTCTACAAACGTAGAGTGAGCAGATAGATGCTCTACATTGGTGCTGAAGCTTCAGAGGCTCTTCCAAATTCGCTTTATAGATGGATATTTCTCTTACAAATCATGCCAACATATTCATCCCCATAAATATGTTTTTTTTTTAATTTATTAATCCATTTCTCCCACCCTAAAAAGCAAAATTTACAGCAAACACCTAGCGTGAGTGTGTTCGTGCGAAAGTCAATCAACGTCAAATTGATGATTGAACAGCTTGTTTACCAGTCTTTTATGGGTCTCTTTCTTTCTCGTCTTCTTCTTCTTCTTCTTCCTCCTTCTTCTTCCTCTTCTACGTCTTCTTCTTCTCCCTCTTCTTCTTCTTTTTCTCCATCATCTTCTCCTTCTTCTTGTCCTCCTTCTCCTTATTCTTCTCCTTCCTCTTCTTCTCCTCCTTCTTCTTCTTCTTCCCAACCTTCCTCTTCTTCTCCTCCTTTCTCTTCTTCACTACTTTCTTCTTCTTCTTCTTCTTCCTCTTCTTCTTCTTCTTCTTCTTCTTCTTCTTCTCTCTTCTTCTTCTTCTTCTTCTTCTTCTCCACCTTCTTCTTCTCTCTTCTCTTCTTCTTCTTTCTTCTTCTTCTTCTTCTCTTCTTCTTCTTCTTCTTCTTCTTCATCTTCTTCTTCTTCTTCTTCTTCTTCTTCTTCTTCTTCTTCTTCTTCTTCATTCTTATCACTTGTTTCACAGGGTTGTTACAGGTCCACTCACTGCCACACTCTCTCTCACTTTCTAATTATCTTTCTTCTCACTCAGTTCAGCAGGTGTAAATTGGTCCGTATAACCTAGGCTAGGCTAACAGGGGCTAAAACAACTTCCGGTATATAGTGAGATTCCATCTCAGTCAGCATCAGCAACTGATCAACATTGTTTTGCTATCCTTGTCAGTAATCCGACAAAGAAGATTCAAAGCTGTTCAGTCTTTACCGCGACTCGTTCTGTTTGTAAATTCATACTTTTCATATGATATTGATTGCAATACCGGAAAGCTTAGTTCTAGCACGGAAGAAGCATAAAGTGTTTCATAAAGTGTGTAGTGTTTCTTTCATCTGTGGTTCTAGTTTTGACTTAATTTAACAACACTATCCTATGGATTACCCGTATTTACTCAATACCAGAAGTTTTTTAACCAGATCACTCCCGTGTTATCGGACGGGCACGTTGAACTGTCGGTCCCGGATGAAGTATGACAGTCGTAAGGCCCATTGACGGCTTTGAAATTATATATTCAGGCGGTGGCACCTTCCCGCAAGGGACTCCCCACCAACAAAAGCCATACGAATTTACTTTTTACCCGTATTTGTTGCCCTATTACTTTTGTTGCCCTATTACCATAGGTAAGGAAAGTATTGCTTTCCGAAAAAAATTAAGGTACCCCAATTTCTAGATTTCTATACGTTTCAAGGTACCTTGAGTCCAAAAACATGAGTCTTGGGTGTGTGTGTGTGTGTGTGTGTGTGTGTGTATGAGTGTATGTGCGTCTGTGTACACGATATCTCATCTCCCAATTAACGGAATGACTTGAAATTTGAAACGTAAGGCCCTTACAATATAAGGATCCGACACGAACAATTTCGATCAAATACGATTCAAGATGGCGGCTAAAATGGCGAAAATGTTGTCAAAAACAGGGTTTTTAGCGATTTTCTCGAAAATGGCTCCAAGGATTCTGATCAAATTCATACCCGAAATAGTCATTGATAAGCTCTATCATGCAACAAGTCCTATCTATATCTGTGAAAATTTCAGGTGCTCCGCCCCATCTAGGCAAATTTTGATTTTAAATTCTCAATTATCAGCCTTCATATACAATTTAAACAGAAAATTTCAAGTTGAAAAGATTGAGCATGAAAATCTCTGCAATTAATGTCCAGTAACATTTCCACCTAAGATTGAAAATAAGCTCGAAATTCGAGAAAATGTGATTATCCAATTGCAAACTGTTGGCAACTGTTGATTCTATTAAATGATTCACTATGAAGAGATAGCAGACTTCGTGTGCCTCCAGCGTTATTGCCCTGTCACCAGCTGGCTCAAATCTTTGAGTAGTAGACTTGAGATGCGCGGGAACACTAGCGGCAGATGATCAATTTTCATAACGGCAAGGAAAGTTGTGTGAGTGCGCCACACCAGATTTTTTGTGTAGTTGAGTAGTTGATAATGTGGTAACTATTTTACTTTTTACTATATCATATTTTATTATATTATTTCACCCTATTTTGTCTTTTTCATTTAATTACCCGTATCTTCAACAACAACAACTGCTCATTCTTCTTCTCCGTTCTTCTTCTCCTGGTTCGTCATCTTCTTGTTTTTTTTCACCTTTTCCAATCTTGCACTACTTTTACATAATAGCAGAAAGGGAGAGGGTAGGGAGGGAGCCATCGTCCAGTCAGCCGAAAATCGTAAACGAACTTTTTATGAAGGCCTGGCGCCACCTGCACTCTATTAACTCAGAGAGTGAGAGAGGGTGAGAGAGGGAGAGAGAGAGAGCGTGATAGTCAGTGGACAACACTACGAAAAATGCTCAAAGAGAACGAAACTACTTGATGGAGCTGATTGAAAACAGTGGGGTGGAATGAGAGATAAAGAGAGGAATAAAAAGAAGTTGAAGGAATAAAGAGAGAAGTAGAAGTAGAAGATGTAGAAGAAGAAGAAGATGATGATGATGTGGAAGAAGAAGGGAGAAGAGGAAGAAGAAGAAGAAGAGAAGGGGGAGAAGAAGAAGAAGAAGAAGAAGATGAAGAAGGAGAAGGAGAAGAAGAAGAAGTAGGAGGAGAAAGAGAAGATAGATAGATAGATAGCCTGATAGATACATACATAGATAGATAGGCTGCCTTTATTTTTACCTGAAGGGCGAAGTTAGGGCGCAGCCGGCCCTCTCTCCCACTTAAAGAGAAGAATGGAAATAAAAAAAATGATGAGAGTAAAAATGATAGGGAAGCTCATGAAATTTGAAAGTTAAAGATAAAACAGCTGAACAAAATGAATTCGAAGATTGAGAAAAAGTGGAAAAAGATTAATGTAAAGATGATAAGAGTGCTCATAAAATGAGAAAGCTAATAGACAAGAAAACTGAACAAGGAGGAGAAGAAGGGGATAAGAAGATGGAGTTAGAAGGATGAATGGTAAATGAATAAACAGATGAATGAGAAGAGGTTGAAAAAGGAGAGGACGAAAACCCAATTCAAAATGATAATGAGAAGTAGAAGCACAAGAATAAGATAGGCTGAGAATGAACAGTTGAACAGTCTCGAGTCTCCAACCATCTATTCTTAACCTATCTTATCGTTGATTTTAGTGAAAGGAGAAGTGGAATCAGATAGAAAGAAGATGTGAGAAACGAAAAAAATCTGGTGTGGCGCACTCACACAACTTTCCTTGCCGTTATGAAAATTGATTACCTGACGCTAGTGTGCACGCGCATCTCAAGTCTACTATTCCAAGATCTGAGCCAGCTGGTGACAGGACAATAACGCTGGAGACATACGATGTCTGCTATCTCTTCATAGTGAATCATTTAATAGAATCAACAGTTTGCAATTGAAATAATCACATTTTCTCGAGTTTCGAGCTTATTTTCAATTTTAGGTGAAAATGTTACTGAACATTAATTGTAGAGATTTTCATGCTCAATCTATTCTACTCAAAATTTTTTGTTTTAATTGTATCTGAAGCCTGATAATTGAGAATCTAAAATCAAACTTTGCATAGATGGGGCGGAGCTCCTGAAATTTTTACAGATATGGGACTTGTGGCAGTTGATAGAGCTTATCAATGACTATTCCAGGTATAAATTTAATCAAAATCGTTGGAGCCGTTTTCGAGAAAACCGTGAAAAACTCTGTTTTTGACAACATTTTCGCCATTTTGGCCGCCATATTGAATTGCATTTGATCGAAATTGTTCGTGTCTGATCCTTATATTGTAAGGACCTTAAGTTCCGAATTTCAAGTTATTTTGTTGATTGGGAGGTGAGATATTGTGTGCAATACTTTCCTGACCTATGGTAAGAATAAGAATAAGAATAAGAATAAGAATGTTTTTATTCCTTCAAGCATTGTTTACATTGCAATTGGAAACGTCAAATAAATACACAGTCAAAACATGTAAAATATTACTAAAACTAGACATAAGTTGAGAATAGGCTAATTGATTTTCAACACAAACATATCAATATAATCGAGTACGGTAAGATCACATAATGTTCTTATCTTCTAAAATCACAGAATATCTTCTAATTGAGGTTCTTCAAAGATTAATAAGGTTTTCATAATTAGGCAAAATCTTCCACTGTTACTTGATAAAAATCAGAAATAGAATATAAGGGGGTTTTCAAAAGGAGAGACTCTAAACAACATTTAAATTTTGATTCGTGTAAAACCCTAACCGAATATGGTAGTGCATTGAAAAGCTTTAATGATATGACTTGGACTATTTAATACCTTGCTTAATCTTGAGTAGGGTACATCAATTTTGGATTTGTTCCTAGTATTGTAGCTATGTATTTCATCCCTACAGTGGAACAAGCCTATCTTTCTCTTTACACTCATCAAGAGCCTGAAAACTACCATGCCATGCAAAGTCATGATTTTCTCTCCAACAAATAGAGGCCTACAATGATCCAAATATGCTGCACCAGAAATTATCCTAAGAGCTTTCTTTTGTAGTAAGAATACTTTCTGTGCATCTGGAGCACACCCCCATAGTTCCAGGCCATACAGAAACACACTCTGGAAGAAAGCAAAATAGCAAGTTCTCATGTATTTTTTGGGAACAGAGTCGCTGAGACTGCGTAACAAGTAAATTACCCTGGAGAGTTTTGAACATAAATTATCTATGTGAGAACTCCAGGAAAGCTTTTGGTCCAGTGTAATACCAAGAAGCTTAGCATTTTTTGCACCTTCACTAACCTGTCTCAGTGCAAGCAATAATATCTGGGTTTTATCTTTATTAAGCAGCAAACCATTTGCCTTGAACCAAACTGCAGCCTCATCCTGACACTTGTTCATTTTTTGTTGGAGAGTATTCAGGTCTTTATCTATTGTAATTATGGATGAATCATCAGCATAGCATACAACTTTTGATCCAATGTTGTACTCAATATCATTCATCATAACTATGAAAAGTAGAGGCCCAAGAATGGAACCTTGAGGGACCCCGTGAGGAACAGATAATGGATTTGAGAGATTGGAGTTTATACATACAGACTGACTTCTATTGTTTAAATATGATTTCAAAAGTTTAAGTGCCTTGTTGCGTACACCCAGATGATGGAGTTTCTTCGATAAAATATTATGATCGACAACATCGAAAGCTCGACTCAGATCGAATAGTACAACTCCTGTGAAGTTTTTATTGTCAAAACTATTTTCAACATCGCTCACTACAGAGGTGACTGCATCAACTGTAGACTTTCCTTTTCTAAAGCCAAATTGAGAAGTTGAGAACAAACCATTACTCTCGAAAAACTCGTACAATTGACCGGCAATAGCATATTCTAGAATTTTGCTAAAAATAGGTGGAATTGAGATGGGTCTAAAATTTTCAGGCAGATCTTTAGAACCTTTTTTGAATAGGCACTGTTCTGGAATGCTTGAGTTTCAGTGGAAAAATGGAATCTCTTATACATGCGTTGAAACAAGTTGTTAATGGTGCCAGTATGAAATTTATGACAGTTTTCATCATAGAGCTGGAGTGGTGATAAATATCTTTAGTTGAAGATGATTTCATTCTAGAGACTATATTAGCAATTTCCTGACATGACAATTCTCTTAGAACAAATTCATGCAAGGATCTAGGGGCAGAGGCCAGAAGCTCCTCAGCCAACACATTGGATGGATCAATAGAATCTCGCATTTTTGAGACTGATTTCACAAAATAGTTATTGAAATCTTCGGCTGAAACAGATGTTATACTAGATTGTGTTGGTTTGGAACTTTTTCTAATAACTTTCCAAGCAGCTGCACATTTATTATTGGCTGATTCAATAAAGTCTGCGTTGGATTTCAGCTGTGTCATTTTCAGCTCAGCTTTATACATTTTCTTCAAGTTATTATAAGTTAATCTGGCTGAGTCTGTTCTATTATTCTTGAACCTGTCATACGCAATGAGGACAAAACATCTCAAACTCTCCAAGGCAGGAGAAGTGAGGTGAGGTTTCTTCTTACTAGTACTAGATCTTGAATTACAATTAAATAGTGGAAAAGACTCAATAAACAATTCTTGAAACTTATTAAAAAATGAATTAAAATTACATTCAGCATTTCCATATATAAGAAACTCTCTCCAATCAACTGAACTGAGTCTACAACAGAAACTATCAAGTCCAGCATCAGTTATTGGTCTTGATTTAAATTTTTGAAGACTATTATTCATAGGGTTTTCACCTCTAGCCTGACTGGGAAAGATATCAGATTTTAGATAGAGACATAAAGCGTCATGATCACCAAAGCAACAGGTTCTACTTTCACAGAGAATAAGTCAGGACTCAAGTCTGTAGCGATGTTGTCAAGTGCTGAGTCAAGTCTAGTAGCCTCGAAATTAGTAAGATACAAATTTACAGACTTCAAAATATTAACTAATTCAGATCTGTCTGGGTTTCTAGATAAAACATTTACGTTAAAATCACCACCAACTATGAAATGATATTTATGTTTATGTTTTGTACTTAAAAATAATATAAGTTTTTCCAATGACTCAAGAAAAAGATTCAAATTACCACTTGGCGACCTATAACTACTATTACTATAATATTTAGTTTTTTTACAATGATACCAGCAAATTCATGATGAATTTCACAGTTAAAAGCAGTCATATCAATGGCCCTGATATGATCAGTAAGTTTATTTGCTACAAAGATAGCGACACCACCATTTCTTGCACTCGCTCTACAGAAAGCAGATACCAGTGAAAATCCATTTATATTGATCAGATCTATGACATTTGCTCTCAACCAATGCTCAGATATACAAAGCACATCAAAATTCTTATTATTATTATTAATCATTTCAATCTCGTTAATTTTATTGCCCAGACATTGTACATTACAAAAGAATAATGAAAAATTATTTTTCTTACAGTGTACGTCTAAATTGATTTGTTTTACATGGGAAGACCTGTCTAAAAAATGTTGAGATTGATAGGTAGTTCTGTCTGAAATATTATGATAAGCTTGTGAAACAGGAGTGTGAATTGTCTTGAAATTGTTTGATAAATCTTGATGATCGGCTTTTGAGGATGATTGAGGAGTATGAAATGTTTTATCAAGAGTTTGGTCATCACTCAAGAGTTTTGACAAATGCTTATTCTCTTCTACTAGCTCTTCCAGATTGTTTCTTAATTCATAGTTGTCCGAAATAGAACCGTCCAGTTTATTTAAGACTCCGATTATATCTGGAATCAAGTCAGTAATTGCATTGGTCGAATATTTTTCGGCGATTGTTGAGAGAGTTTTTCTGACGTTAACTGCCAATTCTACAACATCAGTATTAATTAGATCCCCGTTTAAATTATCGAGATCCGATTGTGCTCGAATCAAATTTTCGCGCCTACGGCGAGTAGTCATTGGCTTCATAGTCTCTATGAAAAGTAACAGCAAGGGTTCTATTGAAAGCGAAAGTTCACTGATAAGAAAAACTGGGCTAAAAACAGCAGTCGACAGTCAGCGTTGTTATAGCAACCAAAGACGCTACTTATTTTGCTAGTATTTACGTCAGCCGGTGCCTCATGTACCGGTATGAAAACAAGATAAGAAGAAACACTATCAGTTGTAGGCTACACAGGAATGAAGCCGCTTGAAACAAGGAGTTATTGAGCAGGTGAAGTTGAGAGAATATTATTGAGAGTGAAAATGATTCAAGTAGCAGAAAGGATAACTCCGAAGATTGTCTCTCAAACAGTCAATCGTAACACTTGAGCATGGAATAAGAATTGATACGGAGAAACAGCAACGTTCAGGAGTATTCCTTTTTATATCTCTTTTCTCAATAGTATGATTATTTGTAACAGTTTTCGTGAGGGTAAATTTATATTTGTAAGGTTCTTTGCAGAGGGTTCAAAGTTCGTTCAGCTCGAAAAAGTGTAATCAAACTATCTTTTCTAGCTCTGTCAGGTAGGTTAGAAACACAAATGAAATCCAGGATTTAATAATTAATGCACCGTACTCACTTTCTTTACACTTAACTGAAAATCCATCACTAGCTTTTATAAAGAATCTATCGATTATTGATGAAAAACCACCGAAAACCTAATTAAATATGAAAAATAACAGACACAATACTAGAGCAACTATTTGAGGCAGCCAGTGCTACCAACCATTCAAACGCTAGGTAATAGGGCAAGGAAAGTAAAAACGCTGAGGAAACGGGAGACGAGAGAAAAACTGAAGAAAGAGACAGAAGAGGAATAAAAAGTTGATAAGGAGAAAATATCAAAGACGTAGAATAAGGGGGTTGGTTGCTTGCTCGAATTGCATGGGCGGCATTTATACAAACAAAAGGGGAAGAAGAAGGAGGCAAAATGTATAGACCAAGGAGAATAAGAGGAAGAAGAAGAAAAAGAAGAAAGAGAAGAAGAAGATGAAGGAGGAGAAGAAGAAGTAGGAGGAGGAGGAGGAGGAGGAGACAGAAAAAAGAAGAAGATGAAAAAAGAGAGGGGGTGGAGCAGCACTTCATCTAATCAAGTCGGCTGTCACGATTCTAGGAAATTGTAAGATAGTTGAGAGAGATGAGAGAGAGAGAATGTGAGAGAGATAAATTGAGGAAGATACTGCGTGAGGGGAGGGAGCGAGAGGGAGTGAGAGAAGAGTGATATATAATATAAAGAGAGAGAAAGTGTGAGTACAAGCAGGAGTATCTATGCAAGTGAGAGGGACCGTTTATGGAAGAAAGAGTGAAAGGAGAGAAAAAAAATTCCTTCATGGATTTGATAGAAAGGAGAGGGAGTGAGAGAAGAGTGATAGATATAATATAAAGAGAGAGAAAGTGTGAGTACAAGTAGGAGTATCTATGCAAGTGAGAGGGACCGATTATGGAAGAGAGAGTAAAAGGAGAGAAAAAATTCCGTCATGGATTGAGAACGGAAAAATGTGTTAAAATGGAATTGGTATATTGAGTGCTTAGAGAATTATTTAGGACTTTAAAAATTTAGATGATGTTAGTAACAAGAAATTTTTCACTTCAAAGACATTGATATTGTGGAAGATATTAGATCAAAATTGAAATTTGAATGACAGAGATTTCAAAATGAAATATTTTCAGTGTCACTTCAGAGACAGTTTTCAAAGTGATATTTCAGGAAAATTTGTATAAAATCAAAATTGTTCAACTTAAAATCTCATAGTGCTCAATTGAAAAAATTGAATCAATATTGCAATTAATTTCAATAAAAAAATCAAGCAAAAGAAGATTGAATATTGATTAAGGGAGAGAGAGAGATTGATTGATTGATTGAGTACTTTATTTATTTAGATTACAATATATACAGGCTTATACACTTATATACAATAGCTTACAATACAGAAAAATTATAGATGAATTTACATAATATAGACTAAGAAAATTATTATTGAACTGTTATGATATGAGAAAATCAATTTGTGATAACTATAGATAATATTGTTATGCATCTACATAAATTGGCGGAGCTTTGGACATATCAATGTCCATTCTTTGGAAAGAATATTTGAAATACCTTCCCACTAACTCTATACCGGAACGTTAATTCCATTGATTAAACTAAGGATTTATTTATAAATGGAAATATTGTAAAATTATTAATTAATAATATGAATATTTAAGAGAAAAAAACAGAGAATTAATAAAGTAAAATATTATATAGGTAGATCGAATCATTGATTAATAAAATGGAGTAGGCTGAAAGTAGATCAGGGTAATCAACTTTCAGTAATAAAAGCAGTATGCAGTGGATAATTAAAATAAAATGAGTTTATATATTATATATATACAATTTATTCTATGACAGGTTTATAGGTTTGTATTGGTGATTGTTGTCAGGGATGGTTGTCATGTGATCGTACTAGGGCTGGAACGATCACATGACAACCATCCCTCACCCATCCCAACAATATAAACCTATAAACCTGTCATAGAATAAATTGTATATATATAATATATAAACTCATGTTATTTTAATTATCCACTGCATACTGCTTTTATTACTGAAAGTTGATTACCCTGATCTACTTTCAGAGAGTGAGAGTGAGTGAGTGAGTAGGAGAATGAAAGGATTCAAGGAATTGGTTGTTTGACAAAGAAAGAGAAAGAGATAATAGTAGACGAGAAAGGAGAGTGGTCAAAGTGGAGTCCAAAATTGGTGTCTTCGACAGAGAGATCATTTTCGTTCAGCTTAGCTCGGCAACTTTGCGTCTATTACTGTACTTTATTCTCTCCTTCTTCTTCTTCTTTTTCTTCTTCTTCTTCTTCTTCTTTTTCTTCTTCTTCCCCGTCTCCTTTTCCTTCTCTACCTCTTTCATCAACGCCTCTAGGCTATTCATTTCAAATTGATTCATTTCTGTCATTTTCACACTTTTGAAATTGTCGCATTCTTGCCAGCCACCTAGGAAACAGGGGCATAATTTCGTGACCACACTAGTATTGACAGTTTAAACGATTGGAATTTTGAATATCACTGATTCCAACCGCTTTAATACAATCAATTTCATTATTATTCGAATATATTATGAATCTGAAAAAAGTTCAATGATACGTTTTAATAGTATGTTACAAGAACATACAGTTCCAATAATTGATAAGACATCTTAAAAAAGTATATTGAATTTATCTTTTCCTACAGTTACCTTGGAAAGTGACCATTCCTGCACTGATTACAGAACGCAAAGAATCACTTTTCCGCTCTAGTGCGCAAAGTATTACTTTGCGTACTGTCAATACGTGGCGTATAATCTTGCAGCCATCCCAACCAGCTGTTGAATTGTGTTGAATTATGTTTTGTTAAACACATGAATAGAGGAATCTGAATCTGAATCTGAATCTCTCTCTCTCTCTTCCCCTTTGTCTTTCACTCACTCTCTCTTGCACATTTTTTTTCTCCTCGATATGCTAAAGATTTCAGATAAGATTAGTGCTTGTTTGTGTGAGACAGTAGTATGGGATCAGGGTGATTCAGTTGAAAAGGTATGACTAATTTCGGAATTAAGAAGGAAAAATACAAGTAGCTGAAGAAACTGCACCTCCACAATCTCGAAATCGTGTGTTTAGTTTGATATTTATTTATTTGATACCAGCAGGTAGCCCTTGTTCCGCAAGGGTTCATTTTAAAACTTGACAAACTGAAAACTCGACGTAATGGAATCTTGAAGAATTGGAAACAGACCTATAACCATCGTCGGTTAATTAACGATATGAGAAGTTTCAAGTTAATTAGTCCAATAGTTCAGACATGATGATGCGTCAATAGTTATTTGTATATCTAGAGTGAAAAGTACGACTTTTTCTCCCTGTGGGAAAAAGTTTGAAGCCCGAGGCGAAGCCGAGGGCAGCAATTTCCCTGAGGGAGAAAAAGTATTTTTCGCTCGTGATGTACACAACATTTTTCCTCCATCTACATGCAAATGAAATCATTCTAATAACTTACGTATTGGTGACAATGTTTCCTAGGAACATAACCTAAAATCTAGAACCTAAAAACCGGTCGTCTGATTGGCACTGCCGATTGCGCTATCTATCGGCAAAAGTTGTAACAATTATATCAGCTGGGCAGCTACCAAAAATGGCTGACTCCAAATCACGCGGTTCAGATTTGAATTGCAGATCAAAAATATTTGTTGGCTGGTATTTTGAATATAATAAAATATTTTTAAAATTGTATAAATTTTTATCGTCTACTAATATTAAGAATATAATAATTATCATACAAACATATATTTCATGAGTTAATCAAATTTCTGGTTGTGGTATTGAATTCATTTCACTCAATGACAGACACCTCTATTATTCTTTCTCATCTGAGCTTAGACCTTCTAACCTATTACAATGTAAGTTTCAAAATAGAGATCCTCCCCATGTTATTTAAATGGAGTCACTCTTACTCCCTAGGGAGTTTTTCTGTTTTTTACTACCGAGAGCGAAAAAGTGACACTTTAGTATTAGGTTTCAGGGAGTAAATTAAGTAATTTAGACAGTAGGTGGAGGAAAACATAATTTTCCTATTCCCTACGCTTATAAGCCAGTTCTTTTCTTTATATATATATATATATATATATATATATATATATATAAGAGCGAAATGGCACTCACTCACTGACTGACTGACTGACTGACTGACTGACTCACTCACTCGCAGAACTAAAAATCTACCGGACCAAAAACGTTCAAATTTGGTAGATATGTTCAGTTGGCCCTTTAGAGGCGCACTAAGAAATCTTTTGGCAATATTTTAACTCTAAGGGTGATTTTTAAGGGTTTAAAGTTCGTCTTTTACCAAGTATGTTCTCCTTATTCTCTTAATTTATAATTGAAAATTGTCCATACCATATGTTAATATAGAACTATAATCTAGAGAGAGTATCTCTTCGATACAGTTGTTAACTGGTAACTAAATTAATAATTTTGTCAGGTTGGCATTAAGTTGAACTGACTTTGTTAGGTTGGCACCAAGTTGAAGATTGAAATGCATTTATCGCGGAGAAATTGATTGGGCACTGCTACTTTAATTAGAGCTATTCCTGGGAATACCATATTACTAGCCGTCAGGCTCGCTTCGCTCGCCAAATCCGTTTAGTCTGGACCCCCGACTGGATCGTCCTAACATATAATAAAAATGCTCCGATGAAAAATGCAGGCGAGCGAAGCGAGCCCGCTGATCTCATTCTTGGACGATCAAGTCGGGGGTCCATGGGGCGGAGCCCACTGGCTAGACGGATATGGCGAGCGAAGCGAGCCTGACGGCTAGTTATAGTATAGATCACTCACAATAGAAAGACTACCATGTTGTTCTAAAAGTGATTGAGTGTTTGTAAATTCGTAATCAGTTCGTAATGTCAAGTGAAACTGGAGTATTAATCATTTGGTCAGTTTTTGGGTTCTTTGGAATTTTCTCAGTAGATTATATCTCTCGAAGAGAAACAGAGTTGAATGGAGAGAGTGGGAGAGAGACTGAGTGACTGATTGATAGTGACCAAGAGAGAGATGACAGAGAAGTGAGAGAGCCAGTTTCTCAAGAAAAGCCGAGGATGTTATTAGAGGTCGTTTGTTTAGCTTGGTTCTGATCCATAGTGCAGCTTAGCCGCCTCCAAGATTGACCTACGCCGCCCCCAACAATGGGGCCGTGGAGGCCGCAATAAGCCGCCTTCTCAGAATATTATAATAACCAGATACAATTGTTTGTCTATGGCTGGTGCCCAAACAGTGGATGCAATCTAGCTGACACAGTCAGCATTGATTGGATGGGTGGTCATTGATGAAATTCATTTGGGATACTGCCAATTTAATGTGAATCTTGTTGAGACAGTCCTGAACTTATTGTCAGTGAAGGTTAAATGGGTGGTCATTGATGAAATTTATCAGGAATACTGTCCATTTAATGTGAATCTTGTTGAGACAATCCTGAACTTATTGTCAGTGAAGGTTAAATGGGTGGTCATTGATGGAATTCATCAGGAATACTGTCCATTCAATGTGAATCTTGTTGAGACAATCCTGAACTTATTGTCAGTGAAGGTTAAATGGGTGGTCATTGATGGAATTCATCAGGAATACTGTCCATTCAATGTGAATCTTGTTAAGATAATCGTGAACCTTTTGTCAGTGAAGGTTGAATGAGGGCAACGTTAGCAGACAAAAGGTTGATCACTCACAGGTGTATGATTCAAAGTGGTGGGGGGAACGCCAGCGTGACGTCACGTGTAGTAAAAATGTTCTAGAGTAACCACACTGAGCATACAGTTTATTCACTGTATCTTCAAATATATCTTCGTTTAATCTCCTCAAGATTGACCTAGAACTTAAAAATTCCCCATACTTATAGCGAATGAATCATCGTTTCTAATGATGTTGTTAAATATTTCAAGTTCATTCAACTTTTATGAATAAAATGAAGTTGAAAGTTTTTCATGAATCTAAAAACATGACACGAAAAAGTTAATAAGCTGGAAAAGCGTTATTAGACAATGTTATACTATTATAATATCAGATTAACTTTTAAAAAATCTTGATAAACCAATGCATCGCAATAAACCGATAAACCGATCCCGATAAATCCAATGAATTTCATTCACAGATGGAATTAAATAGAGAATGCATTTATTCAAATGCTAATCAATATATAATTATTATTGAACGAAAATCCTAAATAAATGCTGAAAATCACCCCGAAGACCTCAATTTCATTCATATAAATGCTGGTATCGAACACATGTTCTACGAGAATTAAAATATCTCATCAAGGAAATTCACAAGCTGATGTACAGCCAAACTACAAAATATAAACACGAACTAGAAGATGAAGAAACCTTAAGGGTTTGAAAGGGAAGGTTAGGAGGTTGGTTTTTTGCTTTTATATTGCAAAATTCTTGTATTATTCAAATGTTTTGATAATTATTGTAAAGCAGAAACAGAAAGTTTGCATGTCAGAAAATGTTTGTGTTATATAATTTGACTATAGGTCACCGTATGATTTTCAAGAATGCGATATTCTGCCTACTCTGTACTACAGCCTACGTCACGGCTGCAGTTCCCCCACTCCAATTGCATTTCAACTAAAATACTACAGATGAATGACCAACCTTCTGTCTACTAACTTTGCGTGAACCTATTGTCAGTGAAGATTAAATGGAGGGAGCATTGATATAGTTTATGAGGAATACTGCCAGAAAAGTGTGAATCTTGTTGAGACAATCGTGAACCTATTGTCAGTGAAGGTTAAATGGGGGAGAATTTATGTATTTCATTAGGAAAACTGCCAGATAAATGTGAATCTCGTAGTGATAATCTTGATTCTATTGTCAGCGAAGTTCGTATAGAAAACTATTAATGCTATGTGTGAGGAAAGCTGCCAGCTGAATATGAATCTTTTCACACGCTTTTGCTTCTTTGATTGATTGATTTTTTAATTGACCGAGCGAAGTGAGGTCTAAGATTCAAGTCGACGGTTTGGCATTTCTCTTAATGTTTAAATGTTTATATGTTGCGCATTTACGGCGAAACGCGGTAATATATTTTCATGAAATTTGACAGGTATTTTCCTTTTCAAATTGCGCGTCGACGTATATACAAGGTTTTTGGAAATTTTGCATTTCAAGGATAATATAAAAGAAAAAAGGAGCCTCCTTCATACGACAATATTGGAGTAAAAATCAGACTATAGAGTTATTCATCATAAATCAGCTGTTTAGGTGGACTATAATACTACCCATTCAAAAACATCTAGCATTTTGAAAATGTATCTTTTCCATCAACGTTGTAGACAGTTGCAGCCAGACCTGATAACAGCGCTCACGCTCACATTCCGGGAGGACACGTCACGGTACGATAGGACAGAAAGCTCTATGTTCATTTAGGATTTTTTTAGACATTTTAAATTTATAAATTATTTATTAATTTTTGAGAAAACATAATAACAGGTCACTGTAACCAAGGACTTATTTTATCTGTGCTGTAACTTACTGAGCGTGAGGTCTACTCTGTTCACAGAACTACTAGTTTCAAGGACGTGAATTTTCAAAACATATCCATTGAAATAGAAGACCGTGAAAATAGAAGTCGTAATTGGAATTGTGTTGGATTGTGTACCATAATCAGATGTGATAACAAGCATCAGCGCTCTTATTTCGCTTGCCTATCGCTAGTAGATCGTTGATCTACATGTGATGACGTCATAGGTTATCATAGCTTCAGTTGTGGGGCCTGAAGTGATAGTAGGTATTGCTCACACTCACATTCCGGGACGACACGTCACGGTACGATAGGACAAAAAGCTCTATGTTCATTTAGGATTTTTTTTAGACATTTTAAATTGATAAATTATTTATTAATTTTTGAGAAAACATAACAACAGGTCAAATGTAACTTACTGAGCGCGAGGTCTACTGTTCACAGAGCTACTAGTTCAGAGAAACTTGTAGGATATATACTAGTAGTTCTGTGAACAGTAGACCTCACGCAGTATTCTCATTCACAAGTACCTGATTGAAACTATAGACCTTATGGAAATACAGCAATAGACTGGCTTCTCCACACATCTGTGTAATCACTTGTCAGCTGATTTATGATGAATAATTCTATAGTCTGATTTTTACTCCAATATTGGCGTATGAAGGAGGCTCCTTTTTCCTTTTATATTATTCTTGAAATGCAAATTTCCAAAAACCTTGTATATACGTCGACGCGCAATTAAAAAAAGGGACATATCTGTCAAATTTCATGAATATCTATTACCGCGTTTCGCTGTAAATGCGCAACATATAAACATATAAACATTTAAACATTAAGAGAAATGCCAAACCGTCGACTTGAATCTTAGACCTCACTTCGCTCGGGTAACAAACTCGCTGTAATGTAAAAAGGAAGCGGGTCCATCAGACAATCCGCGGTCCACAGAACTGTTTTCATAGCATTTGCTTCTTGGAATCACTTTATGGTTTCAAAGACTGATAATAAATCAGCGGTTTGGAGGTTTAGAGCCAACCTGTTTCGGCAACCACTGATTTGCCGATCTTTGTTGTGTTTGACTTTTGTTGTTGTTGATGCTAAAATGAGTCTTGGATAGCCTATCGGAATTAAGACAGGAAATTGTGGAGATCTTCAATATAATAGCGCTGATAGGAAGGAGGGTGCGACGTGGAGAAGCGAGTGATGGACTGAGATGGAAAGGGTAGAACATTAGGGGAGAACCATAGCCACCTCTTGCGGTATTAGAGGTGGCTATGGTAAAACCCAAACAAATGATGGCGTAGAGAACAATACAACCGTGAAACCTTTACGAAGGTACATTATGCTACATTCGTGATGAAAATCATTTATTTATATAATATTTCAATTTCAATTTCAATTTCAATCTATTAAAAACACACAAAACAAGGCAAAACAAAATTACAAAGATTTACGAAACAAATAAAACACAATAAAATGTTATAAATATAAAAACAATGGGCTTAGTGTTTGGGTGTGTTGGAGAAGAGAAAAAAGAGAGGAAGGTACCTAGCCAACTATGGTTTCCCATGTAATAGGCAGGCAAAGAAGAGAAGAGAAGTAATGAGGAAAACAAAGGAAGGGAGAAATGGGTGGAAGGAAGAAAACAGAGGAATAGGTACTCAAAATAAAGATAAGCGAGTCCACTGAAAAATGAAAAAAACTAATGAAAAAACAATGCTGGAGCAGAAATCTCAAGTCATATATCTAAATGGAAGAAGAAATTACTGTATGTCCAGTTTAATTCTTCCGCTGATCTTATTGTCCATGAGAAAGTGATTTGGAATGAGGTTTATTATTTTAGTACCTATGTAAATTAATTGCCTCCTTATACATTCAATATTTGTGTTATAGGTTAAATATTTGTTAGCAGTGGCCCTTAGATTATAATAATTAAGAGTAGAGTTTATTGTGAGAGGAAAATCGGATCTATATTTTATTAAGTACTCAATTACGGTTTTTATAATAATTGACGTATAGTCATGACCTCAAAATCACTAAAAACCATATTATTAATTAATTAATCCAGATGTGGTGAATTTGGTTTGAAATTGAATCTGAAGAAAACCAAATTAATGGTGGTCAGGAAAGCCTTGAATAGACAGACAAATTCAGACAAACCTAATGGTGGACGGTACAGTCATAGAGAGGGTCCATAAGTATAGATATCTGGGGACGTGGGTAGAGGAAAGTGGGGATTCGACGGGAGAGATAAGAAAAAGGATTGAGATGGCCAGATCGACATTTGTAAAAATGAAAAAATTGTTCACGAGCCGGGACATAAATATAGAATTGAAAATGAGGATGTTACGCTGTTACGTGTTTTCCACTCTCTTGTATGGGATGGAATCATGGACCCTCAAAAAGAGCCATATGGATAAGTTGGAAGCCTTTGAGATGTGGTGCTACCGCAGGATGTGGCGGATTCCATGGACGGATAGAGTCACCAACATGGAAGTCCTAGGGAAAATGAAGAAACAATGTGAAATTGTTTACACCATAAAAAAGAGAAAACTCCTGTATCTTGGACATCTTATGAGAAGCCACAAATATATAACTCTCCAGAATATAGTCCAAGGAAAAATCAGCGGAAAAGGAGTGTTGGAAGGCGACGTGTTTCCTGGCTTAAAATTTTGAGGGATTGGTTTGACTGCAGCAGCAAAGACTTGTTTCGAGCGGCAGTGAATAAGATCCGGATTGCTGTGCTGATAGCGAACCTCCGATAGGAGACGCAGTAGAAGAAGAAGATGATTAATTAATGGTATGATTATTTGAAAGTAAAAGTGATTAACTACAAGACTTAACCTATTTCGGACTATGTATAACACTATCTGAAGAAAAGCACAAGGTTATCTTATTTTTTCTCTCTCTACGATTTTTATTGTATACTCATTGTATGCATAAGATTTTATTTAAATAGGCTATACAAAACAATCTCTGTCTTTACTCTGTCGTATATCCATACTTTTTCACTGTTAAAATTAAACTTGAATTTTAAAAAACATTTTTTGAAGTGAAAATACACTTACTTTTGTAGTGACGATCGTTTCGACCTGTTGTTGGTCATCATCAGACTGTGGGAATTACTCAGATGACAAGGCTATGTGTGGTAAGGGATGAAGGTGGTGGAATAGGTTGTGGTGGTTGTGGGGTTGGTGGATACGGTGTCTGATGATGACCAACAACAGGTCGAAACGATCGTCACTACAAAAGTAAGTGTATTTTCACTTCAAAAAGTGTTTTTTACTTTCCTTGCCCTATTACCATAGGTAAGGAAAGTATTGCTTTAAAAAAAAATTAAGGTACCCCAATTTCTATACGTTTCAAGGTCCCCTGAGTCCAAAAAAGTGTTTTTTAGGTATTGGTCTGTATGTGTGTGTATGTGTGTGTGTGTGGTGTGTGTGTGTGTGTGTGTGTGTGGTGTGGTGTGTGTGTGTGTGTGTGTGTGTGTGGTGGTGTGTGTGTGTGTGTGTGGTGTGTGTGTGTGTGTTGTGGTGTGTGTGTGTGGTGTGTGTGTGTGTGTGTGTGTGTGTGTGTGGTTGTGTGTGTGTGTGTGTGTGTGTGTGTGTGTGTGTGTGTGTGTGTGTGTGTTGTGTGTGTGTGTGTGTGTGTGTGTGTGTGTGTGTGTGTGGTGTGTGTGTGTGTTGTGTGTGTGTGTGTGGTGTGTGTGTGTGTGTGTGTGTGTGTGTGTGTGTGTGTGTGTGTATGAGTGTATGTGCGTCTGTGTACACGATATCTCATCTCCCAATTAACGGAATGACTTGAAATTTGGAACTTAATGTCCTTACGATATAAGTATCCGACACGAACAATTTCGATCTGATGCAATTCAAGATGGCCGCTAAAGTGGCGAAAATGTCAAAAACAGGGTTTTTTGCGATTTTCTCGAAAACGGCTCCAACGATTTTGATCAAATTCATACCTAAAATAGTAATTTTTAAGCTCTATCAACTGCCACAAGTCCCATATCTGTAAAAATTTCAGGAGATCCGCTCCATCTATGCAAAGTTTGATTTCAGATTCTCAATTATCAGGCTTCAGATACGATTCAAACAAAAAATTTCAAGTGAAATAGATTGAGCATGAAAATCTCTACAATTAATGTCCAGTAACATTTTTACCTAAAACTGAAAATAAGCTCGAAGTTCGAGAAAATGTGCGATTATTCAATTGCAAACTGTTGGCAACTGTTGATTCTATCAAATTATTCACTATGAAGATATAGCAGACTTCGTGTGTCACCAGCGTTATTGACCTATCACCAGCTGTCTCATATTTTTGAATAGTAGATTTGAGAGGCGCGGGAACACTAGCGTCAGGTGATCAATTTTCATAACGTTAAGGAAAGTTGCGCCACACCAGATTTTTAAAATTCAACTTTGTCTTTATTTGGTTAATATGAGCTGCATTTTCTGTTATTCAACTTTCTTTCGCTGTAGTTTCGACCACAAAATCGCTGCTCTTTTATTGATTGGCTCGGCAAAGGCTGTTTTGTGCTGCTCAACTCTTATTGTTTGTTTCAACTACGAAATCGCTTCTAGCTCATTGGTTAGGTCGTGATAGGCTGAAGTTTCTGCTACTCAACTCTCATTGGCTGTTGTGATGATGTCACAATCGCTGCTTTTTCATCAATTTTACTTCTCAAATGTAGAACTTTCTGTTACTCAACTCTCTTGCTGATCTCTAATCACTTAAGTAATGAATATTCTGTTATAACACAATCCAATCATAATTGATCATAAATGCTGATAGTGAATGTTTTTCTGATTCTTTTGGCTTCAAATTTATCAAGTTTTCTAATATTTTTCAATTTATTAATGCATTTTCAAGTGTAATAAATAATTTGTTTCACCTTTCTGATCAACCGAGATACAAAATTTTTTAGTATAATGTATATTTGGACTGTAAATTTTTGTGATCTTTATAAAAGTGTTTTCATAACCTCATTTGAACTATTTTTATCAAAATTAGGGAGAGGAACAGTTTTGGGTTTATCCTGTTGATCCTCTCCCAATCATTAATTTGATGTTGAGATTAAGGAATGTAATAAATGTAAATGTAATAAATGTAATAATATTTTGTTATAATTCAGTTATAATTTTGTGTGATAAAAGTCACAAAAATAATCTACTAACTGCTCGGATGTTCCAAAAAAACTTATTTCTTGATCACGAGATTTAGTTTGAAAAACATGATTTCGTTGAAAACCATAGATTATCATTAAAAACACTTCCATCTCAATCAAGGAATCACGCTACAATCCAACTCTCTTCATCCTAATCAAGCTATAATTGAACTCTTATATCAAATTTGCGAAATTTCATGGTGGGCTAAGAGGTCCCAAACATATAATTGCGTGATCAATTCTGCTATTGTTCCACTCTTTTAATGACTTAATTTGGTAGATGATTTATTAAAAGTTGATTACAGTGAGACAGGTATAGGCCTACACAAGAAGAGCAAATCCACAAATCCCCATACCACTAATGAAGTATATTAGACAGAGTAAACCGCAAGCTCTCAGGAGAAAATAGTAAAAAAAAACTCAAAAAAAGGGCCTCTTAGGAGGATATTTTTAGAGTTGGAACTGTGCGAATAATTTTAATTTGTAGATTGTGAGAATGCCTTACTAAAGCTCCATTCATTCTTCATTGATTCATACGATAAGTACATCATCCGAATGATAGGGAGAGGAAAAATAAGGTAGCTTTGTGCTATTCCTCTCTCAAATTTAGAAAGGGTTATACCATAGAGAAACTTTTTGTGTAGTTGAGAAGTTGATATTGTGGTAATTATTCATATTGAATGAAAAAGACTAAGAAATTGTCAAAAAACCACTGATTTATTGATAATTAGAAAGACCGGTTTCGGTTATTACACCATTGTCAATCTCTGATAAACTCAGTTTATAACCGAAACCGGTCTTTCTAATTATCAATGAATCGGTGGTTTTTTGACAATTTCTTAGTCTTTTTCATTCAATTCCTTAGAGAAACAATAGCTTAAGTAGATATCCCATAGTATAGGGCGTTTATGTCGCAACTTTTACTGTTATCTCAAGCCTATCCTGTAATTCTTTACCGTGAAACTGTGTGACACTGGTAGTCTCTCATATTGTGCCGTTCATACACTCTCACCTCAACAAAACAGTGAAATTCGACAATAATCAACAGTAATCGGCTTGAGATAACAGTAAAAATTGCGACATAAACGCCCTATACCATGGGATATCTACTTACGCTATTGTTTCTCTATGGTTATACATAGTCATAGCCACCTCTAATACGATATTGCAACGTCGCAGTGTAGGCCTAGAATCTAATACATGATTGGTGAAAAATATTTTAAAAAATACCAGCTGATCTTTTTCACCAATCATGTATTAGATTCTAGGCCTACACTGCGACGTTGCAATATCGTAGGCCGGGGCCTTGTATTAGAGGTGGCTATGACATAGTTCGAAATAGGTAGTGTTTCACTTCACAAAATTTTCAGTCCTTAAATATATTCACAAAGTGAATTTTCAACATTAACACCAGACTTGTCAACAAAATGTTGTTCACAAATAGTATTCTTCAAAAAAGCTGTCAATTTTCCCGGTAGAAACGAGTTAAATGTTGCTTTCCTTTTCAAAGAAATTGTAACAAATTGCCGAAATGGAGACTTTGGTATGAAACGTGGCTCAATGCTGTATAGTCCAGGCAGTAAATGCTCAAAAAAGGGTATAGAGGGAAAAGTTTGGAAGACAATTTCTGACCCCGCAGTTCTGTTTAGGGTAGTAAGGAGGTAAACATATCAAAAGTTCCCACCCCTACCCACTGTGCTAGAGTGGTGGAGTGGTTCAAAGGTACCATTTTTTGGTTTCTCGCATATAACTCGAATATAATGCATTTTACAGACATGACTATTCTATAAGAAACTAAAGCTTACATAATTTCCTACAATATTGATCTCACAACTTTTTTTATATATCTTTCACTTTTTGAGATATCCGCTCTAAAATATGTGACATTTTTGAAAAAACACATTTTCCTTCAATTTTTTGCTATTCTTGCTCTTATAACTTTTCAACATCGATGGGAAAAGTCCATGCTGATCATGAGCTTATAGAGCATCAGATTCTCTTCAATTCAATGTATAATTTCACAAGTTTCCGCACATCCCCACGACTGTTGCAGCAGCTTCAGTGTTGAGTGTGATATCTTCAGTTATGCAAAAATAGACCAATTGAAAAGGAATTTGAAGAGAATGTTTTGAACACAATTTTTGACTCTGCAGCTTTGTTGGGACCAGTTAGGGGTGGACATATCAAAAGTCCCCCATCCCTACCCCTTGTGCTGAAGGGATTAGGGTGGTTTAAAAGTTAAATTTTTCAATGTTTTGCTTACACGCTTATATCTTGAGAAAAATGCGTTCAACTGACATGACTAACTATCCAGAAGTGAAGCCTGATGAATTTCTTAAAATATTTGTTCTTTGGTGATTTGTGATTCATCCAACAGTTTTCGAGATATACGCTCTCAAATGTGTAAAATTGTTAAAATAATAGCTTTTAATCCATTTTTTTGATGTTTCAGGGCCTACAACTCTCCAACAATGGATCGTAAAAATGAATGCTCACGGTAGATTTGGAGAGCTTTGTTTTCTCTTCAATTTGATGTATTATTCCACTACTTAATGTTTTCCTTTTATTGTTATAGCAGATTCAATGTGAGGGTTGAAATTTTTAACTCTGCAACAAGTGTCAACTTAGCAGTTCCACACCTTCAATAGACGGGCAATAGATGCGTATTTTGGCTATGTTTACCTCCCAACTTGTCCTCAAAGTCAAAAATAGTGTACCAGATGTTCCAGACTCAAATTTCAGTGTCAAGTGATCAATTGTTATAAAATTTAAATTTCACCCCTCACATTGAATCTGCTATAACAATAGAAGGAAAACATTCCGTCAACTTGAAATTTCGCATACAGATTCTTAATTTACCGAGGATGGTTATTGGTCTATTTTCAATTCTCCAAGATTTAATTACGTCTGATACTCAGTTTGTCATGTTTTTTAATAGACCCTTGCGGAGCACTGGTAACCCGCTAGTCGAAAATATAAAATAGAACAATCAAAGTAAAAATGTGAACAACAACAGGTGCATAGAAAGGCAGCAAAATGACAAAGAGAGAAAACACAGCAGGATGTTGTATCAATAAATCTGTAGTTTTTGACAGTTTCTTAGTATTTTTATTTAATTTAATCAAACCTTCGCGGAGCACGGGTAACCCGCTAGTCAAAAATGAAAAATAGAACAATCAAAGTAAAAATGTGAACAACAACAGGTGCATAGAAAGGTAGCAAAATGACAAAGAGGGAAAACACAGCAGGATGTTGTATCAATAGATCTGTAGTTTTTGACAATTTCTTAGTATTTTCATTCAATTTTAATCAGACCTTTGCGGAGCACGGGTAACCCGCTAGTCAAAGAGAGTTAGAGAAGAGGAAGTGAGAGGAGAAGAAGAATGTGGGGAAGGCGTGAGGCAGAAGTGATAGGAGTAGAAGAGGAAGATGGAGAAGAGAAAGGAGAAGTGGAAGAATGTGGAGAGAGGAAAAAGAAGGAGGAGGAGCAGTGGTGTGAGAGAGAAGTAGTAGATGTGGACGAAGATGGAGAAAGTGGGAGAAAAAGGTGAAGAAAGTGGTGAAGGAGAGGAAGAAAGAGGAGGTGTAAGGGAAGATGAAGAAGGCGTGAGGCAAAAGTGGTGGAAATAGAAGAGGATGAAGAAGTGGAAGAAGGTGGAGAAGATGAAGAAGGTGAGGAAGAAGAAGAAGAAGAAGAAGAAGAAGAAGAAGAAGAAGAAGAGAAGAAGAATAAGAAGAAGAAGAAGAAGAAGAAGAAGAATAAGAAGAGAAGAAGAAGAAGAAGAAGAAGAAGAAGAAGAATGAAGAAGAATAAGAAGAATAGCAGAAAGAAAATAAGAGAAAAAGAAGAAGAATAAGAAGAGAAGAAGAATAAGAAGAAGAAAAGATACGAAGAAAATAATAAGAGAAGAAGAAGATGAGGAGGAGGAGAGGATGAGGAGAAGGAGGAGGAGGAGGAGGAGGAGGAGGAGGAGGAGGAGGAGGAGGAGGAGGAGGAGGAGGAGAGGAAGAAGAACAAGACCAGTACAAGAAGAAAAGAAGGAGGAGGAGGAGGAGGAGGAGGAGGAGGAGGAGGAGGAGGAGGAGAGGAAGAAGACGAAGAAGAAGAAGAAGGAGAGGATGATGAGGAGGAGGAGGTATATTAGGAGGAGGAGAGAAGAAGAAGAAGAAGAAGAAAAGGAGAATCAGAAGAAGAAGAAAATAAGAAGTAAAAGAGAAAAGTAGATGATATGTTTTAAAAACGTTGGGGGACAAGAATAGGGAAGATTAAATGTGGAAAAATTTTAAGAATAGGGAAGAGCTAGAAGAAAGTAAAGAATTAGGAGTTGGTGAGGACAGAGAAGGGTGAGAAGGAGGAGAAGAAGGGGAAAATAGAGAGAGGAAAAAATAGAAAATGGTGGAGAATATGAAGAAGGAGATGATGGAGAAGACGTAGGAGTAGTAAAATGAGGAGAAGAAAAAAGATGAATAAGGAGAAGAAGTTGAGTGTCGGAGAAGGTGGAGGAAGTGAAGAATGAGAACAACGGGAAGAGAAATAAGAAGATGAGAATATGGTGTGGAAGAGGATAGAGAAAATGGAAAGAAAAAGAAGAAAATGAGAGTTTGGAACAAGGTGGATGAAATGGAGAAGAAAATGATTAATGAGAACAAAGAAGATAGAAATGGAAAGATGAGGTAGAAGAAATAAAAAAGATGAAATTGAAGTAGAAGATGAGGTGGAGGAAATTGAAGTAGGTGAAACAGTAAGAGGTGGTGGAGGAAAAAAGAAAAAAGAAGAAGAATAAAATAAGGATGAAGAAGATCCAGTGGCGTGAGAATGAAAGAGATGGAATAAAATGCAGCTGCTCTTAGTTTGTAGGATGCTTTGAAGGGGTGGTTGTTGCAACAGCGGGAGGGGAGGATTGAGTTGGAGGAGGAAGAGGGGAAAGGCGCCAAGAGATGATTTCAGGAGTTGTTTTCCCCCTCCTTCTTCTTCTTCTTCTTTTCCTTCTTCTTCTTCTTCCACGTTCTTCTTTGCTTCTCCAGCATCATTCCACTTCTTTTTCTTTGGAACTACCCTGACCTGCTCAACCGCCCTTGATGCTGCGGGATCCCGTTATCTTGGCTTGGGGTGGATCTTGCATCATCATCATCATCATCATCACCATCATCATCATCATCATCATCATCATCAACTGTAATTGGATTCAACCCGAATTGTCAGCTTTCCTGTAGAATAACATCTATGCTTCTTATTTATCCAATGTTGTCAGATTTGAAACTACATTGAAACTGATGTTCTACGCAATAAAACTTTTCTTGGCTCTTTCTTAAAATCAACCTGTCTCACTTGCACCTTGTCATTCCTCGAAATGTTATCCTCTCTTTCTATCTATCTATCTCTCTCTCTTTATGTCTCTCTTTCATATATCTCTCTTTTATGTAGATGCATAACAATATAATTATCTATAGTTATTATATTACAAATTGCTTTTTCATATCATATACAGTTCAATAATTATTTTCTTTGTCTATATTATGTAAATTCATCTATAATTTTGCTGTATTGTAAGCTATTGTATATAAGTGTATAAGCCAGTATATATTGTGATCTACATAAATAAAATACTCAATCAATATTTTACCATGTTATTTTACTGCTACTGGTATTTATTTATAACGCTAGAACGTAGGTTGAATTTTGTTTTGTAAACACATGAAAAAAGGAATCTGAATCTGTTGAATTAAACGTAAAAATCAATGAATTTAAATGGCAAATACCTCACACTAATTCTCTCTCTCTATCACGCTCTCTCCCGGTAGTGTGTTAATGGGGAGGATATCCTCCCTTCATATCCTTCTTGGAGAATCGACAATTATTTGTTGAAACACCGCCGATTTATGAAGTTACATCGCAATACTGTATTATAGTATCGTTATTCTAATTGCATTCTATTATATTTTATTCTCATTAATTACTCAGTTTACTTTGTAGAATTTGTTGAATAATTATCAATAATTTCATCTAATGTAGATTAGTGTTGTTTATTGCCATAGCATGTATTGTAACATACTTAAATAAAGAACTTCTAATCTAACTCTCTCCACCACTGTTGAATATTAAAATTCATGAATTGAACATCAATTATCAGATATCTCTTTCACTCTCTCTCTCTCTCTTTTATTAATTAATTTATTTATTTATTTCATTGAGAATTACAAATCATAAAATAATAAATATGATATGATATGATTGGGAGAAGACAACAGGCATAGCCCAAAACTGTCTGCTCCCGAATTTTTAGAAATAAAAGTTTCAAAAAAAATAAGATTAAGATTTCACTTTCACGTCAAAAAGTCCAATTTCCACTTCAAAACTGATGACTAAACTAAAAATTTTGAATTTTGATATTTAAAAACTGATTAAAAACAAAAATATTTCACTAAAATCTCTACAAATTAAAATTTTTTAGTAAATTTGCAAAATTTTGAGCCAGAAAAGAAACACAACTTCACTATTAGCACAGCTGATATGGTATTCATTTGTCTTTCATTCTCTATCTCTCTCTTACTCCCTCTCTCTTTCTCTCCTTGTCTCTCTCACTCTCACTCTCATTCTCTCTCTCTCTCTTACTCTCTCTCTCTCTCCGACACACTGTCACTATGTCTTTCTTCTCTTATTTTCTCACTCACACTCTCTCTATCTCGCATCTGATCACTTATTGCCATCCTCTTTCCCTCACACTCTATCTCTCTCACTCACACAGTATCTTTTCTCTCTCTCTATCAATGCAACACCTGCAGTGGGTTGCGTCTCACTGTTTCAAGGTCACCGCTTGAATTTCAGTGCATCTTCCTCAAGCTTTTTCTACCCTACTTTTTTTATTACTTCAACTCTGTCAGCTTTCACAGCTCAGCGATTTCATTTCGGAACTTTTGAGCGGTGCATAAAAGTTGTTCTGCAGTGCAGTTCACGTTATCAACTTCTGTGCTTTTTAAACTTTTATGTTGTGCTTTTCTGTTGATGTGCATTCATCAACTCCGTACTAGAAACTTATGTTTTGTATCAGCACAACAAAGTCTTGATATTCCATTCGAAAATCTTGACAAACTTGGAGACAGTGTTGTATTATTTTCAGATTGTTGACAGTTCAATGACTTGCGGGGACTCATATTGACTTGCTTTGTGTAAAATTCTACTACCTGCTCTGAAGATAGTAATATGAATGAGTTGAGGGTTCAGTGACCTCTTTCCATTCAACTTTGCAGCTAATGAACAAATACTCAATTTTACTACTATAAACGAATTTCTAAACATAGTGAATTCATACTCTTAGAACCAATGTTTCCTGGTATTATGTAAAGCATAGTATTTCTAAGCATAATTGGTATTTCTAAGCATAGTAAAATCATATTTTAAAAGCTTGTGTTTCCCAGAATTATTGTAGCTTTCCCATTCATAACAGCTCTAGTATTTTTCAGTTCTCATTCATAAATATAAATCCTCAGCTTTACAATTAAACGAATTTCTAAACATAGTAAACTCATATTTTCAAACCTTGTGTTCCCTAGAATTTTTGTAGCTTCCCCATTCATTACAGCAGCTCTAGTATTCTTCAGACCTCATTTATAGATAATGTGAATCCTTAACTTGACTACTAAACGAATTTCTAAACATAGTAAATCCATATTTTCATAAGTTATGTCTCTTGGAATTTGTGTAGCTTTCTCATTCAAAACAGCTCTAGTATTCTTCAGCTCTCATTCATAAATGTGAATCCTCAACTCTACTACTAAACGAATTTCTAAACATAGTGAATCCATATTTTCATAAGTTGTGTCTCTTGGAATTTGTGTAGCTTTCTCATTCATAACAGCTCTAGTATTCTTCAGTTCTCATTCATGAATATGAATCCTCAGCTTTACTATTAAACGAATTTCTAAACATAGTAAATCCATATTTTCATAAGTTGTGTCTCTTGGAAATTGTGTAGCTTTCTCATTCATAACAGCTCTAGTATTCTCTAGTTCTCATTCATAAATGTGAATCCTGAACTTTACTACTAAACGAATTTCTAAACATAGTAAATCCATATTTTCATAAGTTGTGTCTCTTGGAATTTGTGTAGCTTTCTCATTCATAACAGCATTCTGGTATTCTTCAGTTCTCATTCACGAATAATGTGAATCCTTAACTGTACTACTAAACGAATTTCTAAGCATAGTAAATTCATATTTTGAAAGCTTGTGTTTCCTAGAATTATTGTAGCTTTCTCATTCATAACAGCTCTAGTATTCTTCAGACCTCATTTATAGATAATGTGAATCCTTAACTTGACTACTAACGAATTTCTAAACATAGTAAATCCATATTTTCATAAGTTATGTCTCTTGGAATTTGTGTAGCTTCTCATTCATAACAGCTCTAGTATTCTTCAGCTCTCATTCATAAATGTGAATCCTTAACTTTACTACTAAACGAATTTCTAAACATAGTAAATCCATATTTTTATAAGTTGTATCTCTTCGAATTTGTGTAGCTTTCTCATTCATAACAGCTCTATTATTCTTTAGTTCTCATTCATGGATGTGAATCCTGAACTTTACTACTAAACGAATTTCTAAACATAGTAAATCTATATTTTCATAAGTTGTGTTTACTACTAAACGAATTTCTAAACATAGTAAATCCATATTTTCATAAGTTGTATCTCTTCGAATTTGTGTAGCTTTCTCATTTATAACAGCTCTGGTATTCTCTAGTTCTCATTCATAAATGTGAATCCTTAACTTTACTACTAAACGAATTTCTAAACATAGTAAATCCATATTTTCATAAGTTGTGTCTCTTGGAATTTGTGTAGCTTTCCCATTCATAACAGCAGCTCTAGTATTCTCTAGTTCTCATTCATGAATGTGAATCCTCAACTTTACTACAAAACGAATTTCTAAACATAGTAAATCCATATTTTAATAAGTTGTGTCTCTTGGAATTTGTGTAGCTTTCTCATTCATAACAGCTCTAGTATTCTTCAGTTCTCATTCATAAATTAATGTGAATCCTAAACTTTACTACTAACGAATTTCTAAACATAGTAAATCCATATTTTCATAAGTTGTGTCTCTTGGAATTTGTGTAGCTCTCCCATTCATAACAGCAGCTCTAGTATTCTCTAGTTCTCATTCATGAATGTGAATCCTCAACTTCACTACTAAACGAATTTCTAAACATAGTAAATCCATATTTTTGAAAGTTCTGGTTCTTGGAATTTGTGTAGCTTTACCATTCATAACAGCAGCTCTAGTATTCTTCAGTTCTCATTCATAGATGTGAATCTTTAATTCTTTACTACTAAACGAATTTCTTAACATAGTAAAATCATATTTTCAAAAGTTGTATTATATTACACTTATATATGAGAAGGCACATATGCTCAAAACTGTCCCTTTTCAAATTGTTTCATGTTTTGATTGTAATGTTCCTCGATGCCTATTTTTCATGTTTCATTTGAAATGTCTTCAAGCTATACGCTTTTTGATTAAATTTAAATATTTTCTGTGTAGTTGAGTAGTTGATATTGTGGTAATTATTCATATTGAACGAAAAAGACCAAGAAATTGTCAAAAAACCACTGATTTATTGTTAATAAAGACCGGTTTCGGTTATTACACCATTGTCAATCTCTGATAAAATCAGATCAAATCAATAAATCAGTGGTTTTTTGACAATTTCTTAGTCTTTTTCGTTCAATAAATTTTTATAGATCTATTTTCCTGATACTTCTGAGCAAAGGATTTGAATTCAAAGAATTATCAACCTCATCTCAATAGAGTACTGTCAAGATTTGAAATGATGAGTTTATATCAAAGTAATTATGAAAATCACATAAAAATTAAGCTGGATGTAAACAACATGTGAATAAAATATTATAAATATAAAGATAACTAGCCGTCAGGCTCGCTTCGCTCGCCATATCCGTCTGGCAAGGGGGCTCCGCCCCCTGGACCCCCGACAGGATCGTCCAAGAATGAGATCAGCAGGCTCGCTTCGCTCGCCTGCATTTTTCATTTTAGTATTTTTATCATATGTTAGGACGATCCAGTCGGGGGTCCGACTACACGTCTGGCTAAACGGATATGGCAAGCGAAGCGAGCCTGACGGCTAGTAATATGATATTACCAGGAATAGCTCTGATTGAAGTGGCAGTGCCCAATCAATTTTTCCGCGATAAATGCTTTTCAATCTTCAACTTGGTGCCAACCTAACATAGTCAACTCAACTTAATGCCAACCTGACAAAATTATAAATTTAGTTACCAGTTAACAACTGTTTCGAAGAGGTACTCTCTCTAGATTATAGTTCTATATTAACATATGGTATGGACATTTTTCTATTATAATTAAGAGAACAAGAAGAATATACATGCTAAAAGACGAACTTTAAACCCTTAAAAACCACCCTTAGAGTTGGAAAATATTACCAAAAGATTTCTTAGTGCGCCTCTAAAGGGCCAACTGAACATACCTACCAAATTTGAACGATTTTGGTCCGGTAGATTCTCCAGAGTGATTGTGATTAATCAGTGAACAATCAGTTCTCCGAGTGAGTGAGTTAGTCAATCAGTCAGTCAGTGAGTGAGCGCCATATCGCTTTTATATATATATATATATATATATATATATAGATGATAATTGTTAGTCTACAGATACGTATTTCTCCGCTACTATCCAAAACACAATCTAACAAAATTATAATTGAGAATATCCGGTTGATAATGGTTCACTAATCACGAACCAATTTAACACGATTAGCATAATTTATTCATTGTTCTAATTTCATCCGAAAATAGGTTGTCGGCTATCTCTCTCTCTCTCCCTGTTTTTTCTCATTGTGAGATTCATCTCAATCTGTCAGCATTAGTTGAATTATTGGGAGCATTGGCGATATTCGTTGTAAGGGATGCTGCTATAGATTTGAAGTGAGCAGCCTCACTAGAGGGGATGTTTTTTTTAAATATTTTTTTTTCTGTGTTTGGGGGATGGAATAGAATGAATAGTAGTTCATCATACTGCAGCCACCTGCTTCCACAACAACTGGGTAATGAGTAGAAGGGTGAGGGAGAAGACGGTAAAGGAGAAGGAGAAGAAATGAGACTAAGAAGATAAAGAAGAGGATAGGAGAATAATAATAGAAGAAGGGGAAGAAGAAGAAGAAGAGAAGAAGAAGAAGAAGAGAAGAAGAAGAAGAAGAAGAAGAAGAAGAAGAAGAAGAAGAAGAAGAAGAAGAAGAAGAAGAAGAAGAAGAAGAAGAAGAAGAAGAAGAAGAGGAAGAAGAAGAAGAAGAAGAGGAAGAAGAAGAAGAAGAAGAAGAAGAAGAATGAACAGGAGAAGGAGGGAGGAATAAGAAGGAAACATTGAAGAAAAAGAAAGGTGGTAATGAGTTGAAAGGTGAGGGAAAAGAAGGAGAAGAAGGGAAGAAAGAAGAAGAAAAAGTAAAAACGGGGAAACGAGGGATGAGGAAGGAGGAGACAGAGTAGGAGAAAGAGGAAGGAAAGAGCAAAATAAGTGGAAGATTTGCTGTCTACGCTTTTTGTATATATTTGGCGACTACATTTACCATTGGCTGTTTGGGTGTAGTAGTTTTTGCTACGTTGTTTTTATGTGCTAATTGTCAATTTGATTTAAAAGTGAAGAAATTAGTAGTTTGAGGAGAAAAGAAGGAAAAGACAACATGAGAAGTATAGATATGATAGGAAGTATGAAAAAGAGGAGATCAGAGAAAAATGAAAAGATGTAGGATGAACAAGACAATAAAGGAAAGGAATAACGGAGAAGAAGAATAAGTTGGTGGGAAAGAGGAATAAATCGAGCAGAATGAACAGATATAGGAATAGAAGATGATGAAGGGGAAGAAGGAGATAGGAGAAGTAAAAGCTGAAGAAGGAGAACAAGAAGTAGAAAAGAAGAGAATTGGAAGTTTAAGGAGTTAATAAAGTAGCAGTAGATGAAGGCGAAAGTGAAGAAGAAGTACAACGTGAAAGATGAGGAGAAAGTGGCGGAAAAGGTAGAGAAGGAGGTAGAAGTAATGGAGGAGGGAGATAAAATTCGAAAGGAGGAGAAAGAGGAAAAGTGGAGAAAGAGAAGATGTGGACGAAGAAGATGGAGAGAAAGAGAAAAACTGGGTGAGTGAAAGGTGTTGAAGATTGATAATGTGAAGGGGATGGGAAGGGATGGATGGAGGAGAAAGAAAAGAAAAAGAAGAAGAATCAGCAGAAAAAGGAGTAGATGCATTAGAACGAAGAAGATGGAGAAAGAGAAGAACACAAGAAGACTATGAAGAAGAGAGAGAAGATGGACAAGGAAAAGAAGAAAATAAAGGTAGAGTCGGAGGAGAAGGAAGATACCGTGGTAAGGAAAATCAGGACAAACAGGTGGTGAAGAAGAAGGATGAAAAAACAAGATGGAAAAGTAGAGTAGTGGAGAACGGGTAGGAGATGTAGAATAATTACAAAAAGAAAAAAATAGGAGAAAGAGAGAACACGAAAAGAAGAAGAATCGAGGAGAAGATTGATAAAAATAAAATAGAAACTACCCTCCAAGCTGCAAGGGTGCCTATTTTAGTGAGTAGACCAATTAATTTTGGGGAGAGATGGAGTCTATGATACCAACTTAGCGATGGGTCTGCCTTTTAATTATCACATTTTTATGTCTGGAAGCAATTTTTTCAAAACTCTACAATAGAAAATTGTTGCTGGCTATTTGATATGTTTGTGAAAACATTTCATTATCTCCTAGTTCTCTCACACACTCTCTCTCTCACACACTCTCTCTCTCTCTCTCTCTCTCTCTCTCTTTGGTACGGAGTTAGTGGGAAGAATACTTCTAATATTCTTTCCAAAGAATGGACATTGATATGTCCAAAGCTCCGCCAATTTATGTAGATGCATAACAATATTATCTATTTTATCTATAGTTATTACAAATTGTTTTTTTTTCATATTATATATAGCTCGATAATTATTTTCTTAATTTATATTTTGTGAATCCATCTATAATTTTGCTGTATTGTAAGCTATTGTATATAAGTGTATAAGCCAGTATATATTGTAATCTACATAAATAAAGTACTCAATCAATCTCTCTCTCTCTCTCTCACTCTCTCTCTCTCTCTCTCTCTCTCTCTTTCTCTGGTCCCTGTTGATGGGTGGACTCTGGATGAATTTCATTGAGAAGTTTTTCATAAAGTTTTTAGAGGAGGCTGTATTTTCCGTCAATTAAATTCAATTATTTTCAGTTGTATAGTTGAGAAATATAAGATTATCTACTTTGTATTCAACTTTTGTTGAATTTCGTAATTTGGATTTTGGAGGTAGTACTTCAAGAAATTACATACAAATAGATTGGAATTACTTTTACTTAGACGTCTTAAACATTTCTCTCGTGATCTGTATTCTGTATAATAAAAATCTGGTGTGGCGCACTCACACAACTTTCCTTGCCGTTATGAAAATTAAATCAGCTGACGCTAGTGTTCCCGCGCATCTCAAGTCTATTTTTCTAAGATCTAGTAATTACTCAAATTGATCTGAGGCAATTTTTGTCAGTTGAGTAATAATTGATGTGGAATATACCGCTGTATAATCAATCATTTTTCACAGTAATGTCCGGTTTGAGGATTTTTCACGAAATTGTCATCAGTATAATAATTCTCAAAATTGATGACACATACCATTTCCGTCAGATACCTGTGTACAGTACAGATATCCTATTTGTACAAATTGTTCAAGCCAGCTGGTGACAGGACAATACGCTGCAGACACACGAGATCTGCTATCTCTTCATAGTGAATTATTTAATAGAATCAACAGTTGCCAACAGTTTACAATTTAATAATCTTATTTTCTCTAAATTCGAGCTTATTTTCAATTCTAATTGAAAATGCTACTGAACATTAATTGTAGAGATTTTCATGATCAGTCTTTTCCACTTGGAATTTTTGTTTAAATCGTATCTGAAGCCTGATAATTGGGAATCTAAAATCAATCTTTTCCACTCGAGATTTTTTGTTCAAATTGTAGCTGAAGCCTGATAATTGAGAATCTAAAATCAAACTTTGCATAAATGGGGCGGAGCTCCTGTAATTTTTACAGATATGGGACTTGTGGCAGTTGATAGAGCTTATTAATAACTATTCTAGGTATGAATTTGATCAAAATCGTTTGAGCCGTTTTCGAGAAAATCGCGAAAAACCCTTTTTTTGACATTATTTTCGCCATTTTAGCCGCCATCTTGAATCGCATTTGATCGAAATTGTTCGTGTCGGATCCTTATATTGTAAGGACCTCACGTTCCAAATTTCAAGTCAATCCGTTGATTGGGTGATGAGATATCGTGTACACAGACGCACATACACTCATACACACACACACACACACACACACACCACACACACACACACCACACACACACACACACACACACACACCACACACAACACACACACCAACACACACACACACACACACATATACAGACCAATACCCAAAAACCACTTTTTTGGACTCAGGGGACCTTGAAACGTATAGAAATTTAGAAACTGGGGTACCTTAATTTTTTTCGGAAAGCAATACTTTCCTTACCTATGATAATAGGGCCAGGAAGGAAAAATGAGTACTCCAGTAAATAAATTTGTGTTTCAAGCACATATGCTAATACAAACGAGTTGAGTTGAATACAGTCATTACATTCCATGATATCACAATCATTACTGTCTTAAATCATGCTTTAAATATATATCACAAGTAAGAGTACCATGGGATATCTACTATGCTATCGTTTCTCTATACTTTAGTAAGTAAATGTTCCTAATATACAGAAAAATAGATCTATTACATTTGAAAAATTTGAAATTTCAAAATAAAATATCTATTGAGTACTTTAGTATACTTTAAACAGCTGATTGTCCATACCGTACACTAGGAAATCATAGAAAGAAGTCATCGTGAATAGAGACTATCTCTTGTTTTTACTTTCCTTGCCCTATTACCATAGGTAAGGAAAGTATTGCTTTCCGAAAAAAATTAAGGTACTCCAATTTCTAAATTTATATAGGTTTCAAGGTCTCCTGAGTCCCAAAAAGTGGTTTTTGGGTATTGGTCTGTATGTGTGTGTGTGTGTGTGTGTGTGTGTGTGTGTGTGTGTGTGTGTGTGTGTGTGTGTGTGTGTGTGTGTGTATGAGTGTATTTGCGTCTGTGTACACGATACCTCATCTCCCAATTAACGGAATGACTTGAAATTTGGAACTTAAGGTCCTTCCCCTATAAGGATCCGACACGAACAATTTCGATCAGATGCAATTCAAGATGGCGGCTTAAATGGCGAAAATGTTGTCAAAAACAGGGTTTTTCGCGATTTTCTCAAAAACGCCTCAAACGATTTTCATCAAATTCATACCTAAAATAGTCATCGATAAGCTCTATCAACTGCCACAAGTCCCATATCTGTAAAAATTTCAGGAGCTCCGCCTCATCAATGCAGATAGATTCCCAATTATCAGGCTTCAGATACAATTGAAACAAAAAAATCAAGTGGAGTAGATTGAGCATGAAAATCTCTACAATTAATGTTCAGTAACATTTCCACCTAAAATTGAAAATAAGCTTTAAATTCGAGAAAATGTGATTATTCAATTGCAAATTATTGTTGATTCTATTAAATCATTCACTATGAAGAGATAGCAGACCTCATATGTGTCTCCAGCGTTATTGCCCTGTCACCAGCTGGCTCAAATCTTTGAATAGTAGACTTGAGATGCGCGGGAACACTAGCGTCAGGTGATCAATTTTCATAACGGCAAGGAAAGTTGTGTGAGTGCGCCACACCAGATTTTTTTGTTATAAGAAGACGCCCTTGTAGAATTTACAATGTAAATAGTGGTTGTTTACATCTTCCTTACTTTCACAAGTTCACTACACCATTATTGAATGTTTTCTTTCAAGTTTGTAAATTATTGTTGTACTAAGTAAAAGACTCTGAAGAAAAACACTGAAGGATGATACTGTGAAAAATTACTCATGTCATGAAAGTTCGTTTATTTCAATTGTTTCAACTCTTACATTGTCCAGTTTTATTAGCTTTCCCCTTGATTCTAAAACTATTACAAAAGCTGATAATATATTGTAGTCGCCTTCAAGCGTGAGTGGAAGAAACTGAAGAGAATTTTATTATTTGTGAGTTTTTCAAGCGTGAAGCCTTGTCCATCCCCTATAATGACAACCGTATTGTCTTCTTCCTCTTTTGTCCTTGTCTCCCTATTCCCTCTCTCATTCTCCATTATCTCTCCCTCTATTCTTTCCACTCTCTGTAGTTTGCCGACACTTTTCGCAGTTTTTGAGACATGTCAATCATTGGTAAAAGAAGGACAGAGTATAAAGGAAGAACATTAGTAATAGAAGGACAGACAATCTAGTAACAAGACAAGACGCTGAGCTTTGTGCTTGAAAAGTTCTTTTTTAGATTTTGTATTGTTAACAGTCAAGGATTATTTAGTACTGAGTTCGTTGAACCCCCTTTTTGAACAGAGAGACATTCTATTTGAAATAACCTTTGTAATTGATTTTCAAGTCCATCTCTTTTCAATAAACTCAAGAGAATTATGTGAGGATGGGCCTCCACCAAATATGTAAGGAGGCGGTGACACTTCCACTTAGAAAGTGAAATGAAAAAAACTATATCTAATATGTTTTGATTGTTATAACATAAAACAAAAGGTGATCAATATACTATGTAATTTAATAAATCTTCAACATATATTTACATTTAAACAAATCAAGATTACTTTATTATAAGAATACAATATTAAAATGAAATTAATGGGGAAGCTACTTGCTTGCTGCGAAAGATACAATCTTTGTGGTTATGAAAAATTAAAAAAAGAAAACTCAAAAAGGATAACACCTACCTTTTGTGAAGCTGTATTTTACTCGCCTCACATATGTAGGATGAATCTTGTACTGAATCAATGGTGTAGAGGCTATAAATTTTGCAATGCGTGTGTGGACGCTGAGTGTACACCAGACTGATTGACTCACTACAAGATTCAATACAATTGTCGGAATCGCGGGAGGCCTAAACGCTCGCTCACCCTTGATTCTTCTAATGACAGATTGTATAATGATGAAATTTTTTATAAGCAGTGTAGCGATCGCTAAACACTGAATACGGATACCTTAAAATTATTACCTGTGAAGAATGAGCATACAAAATCATACAGGTCGAGCGAAAATCCCGATGTAGATAATTTACGGGACTGCGTCTCTAATAAGTTCTGAAGGATTAAAATACGGTATTTGGACCAAATATCGTTCAGAATATACTTCGAGAACAGAGTCTTGTCGGGTTTTAAGCTCTATTGTAGGAATTTATATGATCTCTGGCTGCATCTGCTGTACAATTGATGTGTTCGCTCCTAAGTCGAGGTTGGTAACAGATAAAAGCTGATATATGAGCAGGTAAGGACAAAGAATAAATATCTCGATCTGACCCCACTCGCTACATCCACTTAGACCTGTTCCAATATCCAGCTTAATTCAGTTATTTCAATGATCGTATTCGATCGGTTCTTGATGATATAGAACGTATCAGACACAATAATTGACAGGCTTAAGAAATAATCGAACTCAGAAAACGAATTAACAAAACTGGAATATATTATAATAAAATATATGATCATACAGTGCAGATTCAGAATTTGATTTACAGATCGATAATAATTTAGCATTGACAAAAGGAGTTAAAAATGTTCTTGTGCTTGCATGATACCATGCGTGATTCGACAGAATTTTACAATTGATAAAATTTAACAGTTTTGAAAAAATAGTGAAAATAAATTATAAAATATTTTTAAAAAAGTTTGCTCGGGGTCGTGGTTCTGGCAGCGGAGGATAGCTAATCAAACTACAAATTCTTAGAAATTCTATATGGATAAATTCTAGGCTCTTAAATGCTAAAGCGCTTGTCGGCGTGGCCAATAATTTAACGAAGAAAATTTTATGTTTTTCTGCACTGAAATATTTTCGAAGCGTAGATTGGGGCCCCTTTTTAACTTATAACTCACGTGAATTTCCTTGGCGGTCGTGGTTTTCTTCTTTAGATCAAAAATCGTTTGATCGGCAGCGGATCCAGGCTTCGGTTTCAGCACGTGGGGAATTTTAATTTAATATTTCCTTCACCAAATTAATTAAGGGATAATTTACTTTAAACTTTTAAATTTATCGATTGATGAAAAATAAATTTACAAATAACAAATAGATTGGCCTAAAATATCGGCTCACAAATAGAACATATAAAATCGAACAAGAATTTTTACGAATAGGTCTTGGTAACTATAAAGAGATCTGAACGGTGAGGATTTCAAAAGGGAAGTGCTGTCTTTTCTCTCAGCTTCTTGGCTAGACCTTTCTTCTGAGAATCTCGATGTAATAATTTGCATGAAAATTTGCAATTGGTAGAACGATTGTGACGTAGACGTGACGTCAGTGGCAGGCAGTAGAATATAATTCCTTTAATTACAATAATAATTCAATTTATGTAATTCTTAAAACTGCTTAATCTCATAGACATAGTTCCTCTCATACATGTACATGTGCTAGCGTATATGATAAGGCAGGTTTGTTGTCTGATAGTAGATTAACATGTGTTGCTTTCAAACGATCACCTTTTTGGTGCTATTTCTATGCACTATGATTGGCTTAGGCTTGCCAAAGAGATTTAATTACCATGTGGTTCAGTTGAATGAATCATTAATAAATTAATATCTTATACAAATTTTATTATGTTTGAGACTGTTATAATTAATTTCTGCCGTTTTATCAATAATATGCTGTTCATGCTATGACCTAGTTAGTTACAATAAGACCTGACATATAATATAATTTCTTAAATAATAAATAATTTCAACGATAATACATACATTTTATTTTTTTATTTGAAATTCTTGGTCCTTTATTGATAGTTTTATAATTTTTAGAAATGGTATTATATCTTGCGTGAAGCCAGCATGACATTTGACAATACTTTGAATCAGTCAGCTGCGTTCGAACTGTTTTAAAAACATCTGATCGATAGTAAACAAAGTGTAACCTCAAATTCAATGAGCAGTTCGTAAATAATTCGTGCTTTATTTGCAGAATAATTATAATTTTATTGAATAATTTTTCTAGAAAATATTCAGTACAGAACGGTACTCTTATCCAATATACAGTTACTGATAAGTAAGCTTTATCGCTCGGTCGCTAACTATTCCTTTAGCAAATTCTTTCATTTTAAAAGGTAATCACAATTTTTCTCTCTTCTCATGAGGTCTATTTAAAAAATTCATCACACTTTGAAGATGGCTTTCTCGATTAAATGTTGGTGGAAAGGATATGTCAACTATTACTTTCCTCGCCTTATTACCATAGGTGAAGAAAGTATTGCTCTCCGAAAAAAATTAAGGTACGCCAAGTTCTGAATTTCTATCAAGGTCCCCTGAGTCCAAAAAAGTGTTTTTGTGTGTATGTGTGTGTGTGTGTGTGTGTGTGTGTGTGTGTGTGTGTGTGTGTGTGTGTGTGTGTATGAGTGTATGTGCGTCTGTGTACACGATATCTCATCTCCCAATTAACGGAATGATTTGAAATTTGGAACTTAAGGTCCTTCCCCTATAAGGATCCGACACTAGCAATTTCGATCAAATGCAATTCAAGATGATGGCTAAAATGTAGAATATAATGTAAATACAGGGTTTTTCGCGATTTTCTCGATAACAGCTCCAACGATTTTGATTTAATTTATACTCAAAATAGTCATTGATAAGCTCTATCAACTGCCACAAGTCCCATATCTGTAAAAATTTCAGGAGCTCCGCCCCATCCATGCGAAGTTTGATTTTAGATTCCCAGTTATCAGGCTTTAAATACAATTTCAACAAAAAATTTTGAGTGGGAAAAATTGAGCAGGAAAATCTCTACAATTAATGTTCAGTAACTTTTCCACCTAAAATTGAAAATAAGCTCGAAATTCGAGAAAATGTGATTATCCAATTGCAAAGTGCTGGCAACTGTTGATTCTATTAAATCATTCACTATGAAGAGATAGCAGACCTCGTATGTCTCCAGTGTTATTGTCCTGACACCAGCTGGCTTGAACAATTTGTACAAATAGGATATCGGTACTGTAATATAATAATAATAATATCGAGTGACCTGGCTGGCACAGGTCTGGTGTCAGAGTTTTCAGGTCGCAACTGATCAATTTCAGGGCCTCTGACATGACCTAACGACTGCTTTTTAGGCAGCCGGGACCTACGGCTTAACGTGTCCATCCGAAACACGGTATTGGCCTGAGATAAATATCTTGCCCGGGCCGGGATTTGAACCCGACCCTCTGAATCATAAAGTCAGCATCTGATCCACTTGACTACGGTCACTCTGGGGTCGATGTCAAACGAGGCAAACGACAGAAGAGTCCTGCGACAGTCGAGACCAGCGACGGTAGAGACCGGCGACATTCGAGGCCAGCGACGGTAGAGGACTCCTGAAAAAGAGGCCTCAAATGTCGCCTGCGTTAAGCGACAGTTGAGGCCACTCTAATTTTTGTACACTCCCGACAGTCGAGACCTTCGACCGTAGAGGACTCCTGAAAAAGAGGCCTCAACTGTCGCCTGCGCTAGGCTCTCCAGAATGGTAGACAGCACCAAAATAATAATTATCATTTAATTTGTATGGATTTACCTGCAATTGAATAATATATTATATCCCATTATTCCTTCCATATTATGAATAAGTATTGCAACTTTACAACTGTAAATAAACCTTAGTTGCTTCATCACAACAAACGAAATTTTCAAGGATAAGCCCTATCTACTACCTTCAAAGTTCATATGCTATTCTTATGAAGTAAGTTTCCATTATTTAGTTTTCAACAAATCAGAAGTTATAATCATTGCAAAATGTATTTTGTCTGGAATCGCAGTAGGATGTGTCCTCAACTGTCGTCTGCTGCAAGCGAGTCTCTAATTTTTGTACAGGCCCGACAGTCGAGACCAGCGACATTCGAGGCCAGCGACGGTAGAGGACTCCTGAAAGAGAGTCCTGAAATGTCGCCTGCGTTAGGCGACAGTTGAGGCCTCTCCAATTTTTGTACAGCCCCGACAGTCGAGACCTACGACGGGAGAGGACTCCTGAAAAAGAGGCCTCAAATGTCGCCTGCGTTAGGCGACAGTTGAGGCCACTCTAATTTTTGTACAGCCCCGACAGTCGAGACCTGCGACGGTAGAGGACTCCTGAAAAAGAGGCCTCAAATGTCGCCTGCGTTAGGCGACAGTTGAGGCCACTCTAATTTTTGTACACTCCCGACAGTCGAGACCTGCGACCGTAGAGGACTCCTGAAAAAGAGGCCTCAACTGTCGCCTGCGCTAGGCTCTCCAGAATGGTAGACAGCACCAAAATAATAATTATCATTTAATTTGTATGGATTTACCAGCAATTGAATAATATATTGTATCCCATTATTCCTTCCATATTATGAATAAGTATTGCAACTTTACAACTGTAAATAAACCTTAGTTGCTTCATCACAACAAACGAAATTTTCAAGGATAAGCCCTATCTACTACCTTCAAAGTTCATGTGCTATTCTTATGAAGGAAGTTTCCATTATTATTGGTTTTCAACAAATCAGAAGTTATAATCATTACAAAATGTATTTTGTCTGGAATCGCAGTAGGATGTGTCCTCAACTGTCGTCTGCTGCAAGCGAGTCTCTAATTTTTGTACAGGCCCGACAGTCGAGACCAGAGACATTCGAGGCCAGCGACGGTAGAGGACTCCTGAAAGAGAGTCCTGAAATGTCGCCTGCGTTAGGCGACAGTTGAGGCCTCTCCAATTTTCGTACACTCCCGACAGTCGAGGCCTACGACCGTAGAGGACTGTAAAACAGTCCTCTACTGACGCAGGCCTCAAATGTCGTCGGTCTCGACTGTCGCGCCCCCTCACTCTGTACTGTGCAAAGGTATCTGGTGAAGATGGTATGTGTCATCAATTTTGAGAATTATACTGATGACAATTTCGTGAAAAATCCTGAAACCGGACATGACTGGGAAGAGAGATTACACAGCGGTGTATTCCACATCAATTACTCAACTGACAAAAATTGCTTTTGATCAATTTGAGTAATCACTATATTGGGATATTTCAAACTCAGGTACAGTCCACATACTAATTTACTTGAGAGAGATTCAAGTAGTTATTAGTGATTACAAACTAAGGTAAAGCTCACATATTAATTTACTTGAGAGAGATTCAAGTATCTATCAGTGATTTCAAACTAAAGTAATGCTCACATATTAATTTACTTGAGAGAGATTCAAGTATCTATCAGTGATTTCAAACTGAAGTAGAGTTCACATACTAATTTACTTGACAGCGATTCAAGTAGTTTTTAGCGGTTTCAAACTAAAGTACAGTTCCTATCCTTATTTCTTTGAGATTGATTCAATCAGTTATCACTTGAACATTTCGACTTGAGACCACCTCACATCCAAATTGTAAACTGTTGAAAAAAGACAAGTATGTCAGTTCACAAGGTCTTCTCAAAAGACTGGCTCCAATCCCGATAATCAATTCCTAAGAAAGACGTTTGTAGCACGTTCCCATAGTAAACCGCTTTATCCATTCATTATTTCCGACTTTATTCATCCTTTTTTTCACTTCTCCCGTGGTCCATAATTTAAATCGGTCTCGTTTGTGATTTTATCAATTTCCGGAGAAGATTCTGTGAATGGAGAATAGTCACTCAAGTAATTATAGGTTGGTAAAATGAGACCTAATTCAGTATTGTTTGAGCGGGAGGCTTTTGTATCATTTATAAGGGATGCTGACCGTTTGAAATGAATTCAGCTTCAGATACTACATGCGATTCCTTCATAGGAGGACAGTCTATTTCTGTACGGTTTTGTTCGCGGGGAAATCCCAGGTTTCGGTACCAGATCAAATAGTACACTTGAAGGACAAGTGAACAGCAATCAATTTGTCTTGAATTAGAGTGCTCATTATTTTTGGTTGAGCTTGAAATTGACGGTTTCCTGTAGCTTTGTTTGAATTTGAAAAGATTGGTTTGTGAACGTCTCTATCACAACTGTTTACATCTTTTTATGCAGGCTCAACTGAGTATTGCTTGTTGGAAGTGCTTTGCAGATTTTAAATAATTTCTGTTGCGGTATTCAAAAATAATATCGGGACACCGAACTTTGCTCGTTATTGATTCATAAACTATTGATAAACAGGACACAATACTTTAAAATTATTGGGGGAAAGGACTAACAGGCACAGCCCAAAACTGTTTCTTCCCCGAATTTTGATTTATATACACTATAAATAGTTCAGAAAGTAGATTATGTTCCATACACATGAATTCAGGTTTAATTTTCAGTCCAAACATTTAAAAACAAAAAAGGTACAATTTAGATTATTCACAAACCAAATTAAATAACAAAATAACACTCACTTCTTCTTCTTTATGTGCCGTCTCCTTTAAGACTTACTTTTTACTTTTTCGTGTCCGGTCTTTCAAATTTTTCCAGCCCAGAAGTGGGCCAGGTCCTCCGCAACTGCATTCCCTCTCCAGAGGTCGTCATTCGTGCAGTGAACAGGGGCACAGTGGGCACTGTGTGAGGTGGTCGATGTCCTGTGCCTCTCCGCAGTCACAGTAGATATCGTCCTCTGCTAAGTAGCCCCACCTCGCTAGGTTGGTCTTCACAGGGGCCACGCCAGTTCTTATCCTATTTAGCGCCCTCCAGGATTTCCATGGCAGACTGGTTCCAGTGGTCTCAGGATCCCGGAGTGGGTACCAGTCTGGAGGTTCTGGCTGTGTGAACCTCATGAAACTTCTCCTGGATTTGAGTCGGCTGCGCGATGGCTCCAGCTGACCGTGCATCACGTGCCTCTCATCGAAGGTCTGTTTGAACCTCTCCAAGTATTCGTGGTTGGCTCTTCTGATCTTGGGAGTGTTCATTCCTGCAGCCCTGTAGAGTTTGTCGATGGGAGTTGGTTTCATGCAGCCGGTTGCAATGCGACACGTCTCGTTAAGGGACGTATCAACCTTCTTTGTGTGGGCTGACCGACACCAGACGGGGCAGGCGTATTCCCCAACAGAGAAGCAGAGAGCCTTTCCTGATGTCAGGAGCACGCTGGGATTTGCTCCCCATTGGCTGCTGCATAGCTTCCTGATGATGTTGTTCCTGGAGTTGACTTTTGATGATGTATTCTGACAGTGCTGTTTGTATGTCAAAGTTCGGTCCAGGGTCACGCCAAGATATTTTGGTGAGTCGGTGTGTTCCAGGGCCTTGCCCTCCCAGGTAACGTTCAGTCTTCTCCTAGCCTCCCTGAATCTTAGGTGGAAGGCGCATACCTGTGTTTTCCCTGGGTTTGGTTTGAGGTGACTCTCCTTGTAGTAGGTAATAATTTTAAGGAGGTTTCCTTTAAGAAGGTTGGCTATCAACATGGCAATTTTGATTTTTGAGGCAACCGCCCTGAACAGATCAATGGAACTACTGTCACTGTCTCAAGTTATTTAACCAGGAGATCCGTCTTCTTCCTATACTTCTTTTGCCTTGCATCTTTCCTTGTATGATGTTTTGCAAAAGTGTATATCTCTCTCCTCTCATTACATGACCCAGGTATTGCAGTCTCCTGATTTTGATGGTGATCATGATTTCTCTGTCCTTTCCCATTCTTCTTAATACTTCCTTGTTGGTTGTTCTGCTAATCACTCACTAATCACTTAAAATTGTCAAGTAATGAATGATTTTGAAAATTATGATATACTCTAGTTTAGAATGATTATCATGTTATGTCAACAAATCAGATTTATAATAAAATCTTGTTTTTTAATCAAGTCGATTGAAATTTCTTATATTTCTCGCTGATTGATTACACAGCTGGAAATAATTCTGTCTCTCTCCCACACACAAATCTCCTGTTTCGACAGACGGCGAAATTATCATCTGTTTTTTCAAGGATGAATAATTGTTATCCTTTTTATGTCCTTCAGCGAGTTTTTTCAGGGATGAGATCCAGTGGAATTGTATTTTTATATCATAAACCTACTATGTTCCAAATTTCGTGAAAATCGTTAGAGCCGTTTTCGAGATCCGTTGGACATAAATAACCAAATGTAATAGTATATTTCGCACTTAGGGCCGAAAATGAGACATTTCCGGCTCGAAATCGGTTTTCAAGTCCGAGGAATTGATTGAAAGATTGAGAGCTGGAAAAACATTTTTGCCCGTGGTGCGAACGCTATTTTTCGCCACACAGGAAAATAAACAATATATATATGAGAATAATTGTTTATTAACCACTTCCGAAAGCAAAAGTGGGGGGTCATAGCTCTAGCAAACCTGAGGTAATCTGAATATCAGGTAATTGTCAAAGTATTTTTATTTTTTATTCTGATTTGATTAAATAACCTAAAATATGATGTTCAATTATGTGGGAGGTTGAGTTTATACTTTTTTATTCTTTCAAATGACAATAAGATGATATTATTATGAATGTTTTGTTTCTTGAATAATGAATACAAAATGAAAAGTTTTTTGATCAGCTGTTTTAGCGCACTTGAAATTTGGACAATCTGATGTCAACAATGCTTGTTATCGTCGACTGTGGAAGTTGAGGTTAGAAGTCCTATCCTACTCTGAAAATCGAATCTGAAAAGTTTATAATATCTTATTTGTATTTCGTTCATTCATATAAAATGATAGTATTTTATTGCAGAATATTTTATTCAATTCTAGAAGCATAAACTGATTCCGTTTCATAAACCATTTTGTGAACACGTTCACATCAAATCAGAATCAGCTGACTTCAATGTTATTCTACAGCCCTAGGGCCGTAAAACTTCTACCTTTCTCTATCATTTTCGGCCTCCATATGACGCCCGAAAACCAGCTCATTACATCCAAGTGGGGCGGAAAAATATTAATAGATATACAGAAATTGCTTGCTCAATATAAAAGTATACATTATATTATAAACGTCCTTTTAATATAACTTGAAATACAGCTATATAATTGGCCTATGCTCCCAAACATGAGCATTCTCATGAATGAACAATCATAACTATCCAGTAAATGATTGTGTGGAAGGAGGGTTTTGCTAATACCCTTAAAATACATCTAAAATGGAAGGTTTCTTACGACTATGAGGAATCATGACATTCTCGGGTTCTCAAGAACTGAACACTGGATGGGAAGTTCATATTTTGCAATACAGTGCCCGAACGTACTTATATATTCACATATGATATTTGTATGAAAAAATTGAATACTGTGGAATGAGAAAGAAAGATATATGGACATTGCAAGGGACTGCATAAAAAATAAGTAGGTGTAGTCTATCGAGGTTCCACTGTTCCACAGGCTAATGCTTTAGCAGGTTTTTTCCTGTATTGTATTAAGTGTATTATTTTGTATAGGCTACAATATTGCATAATAGTATGTTATTATTCAATTTTATTTTTGCCTTGAAAATGGAAAATAAATTTGATTTGATTTGAGGTTCCACTGTAGTATTTTTTATCACCAAAGTTAGCGTTCAAAGAAAATGGTTTTATGAACTAGTTCCATGAAACATTACATTATTGGCTAGGTCACATTTGATATAACTTGTTTTATCCGGGTTTAAATCAACAGATTATCTACATCCGCTGAAACCGGGATAGCGTTTAACCTTCCGGCTGTCGCGCTGTTGTAAAACGTACAACAGTGTCAGATTTGAGTCATCTATGCATTCCAAAACGTTCCCCCCATCACTCCACTGAGTTGCAGTATCAACCGAGCAATGGTTCAGTCTTTAGGTGCCATTTAGTCACCACAGTGCATAAGATAGGGAAAGACTGCAATATACGGGGACTGTAAACGAACCGATAACACAGAATTGATGGCTTTGCTTGATGAACCTTATTGGGCTATGATATGGTTATCATCCAAATGTTCATAGGTGTGAAACAATCCAAAAAGATGGAAAAAGTAATTATACATTAATTAATATATATGTTTTGACAGTAAACAGAGTACATAATACTATAGAGAAACAATAGCGTAAGTAGATATCCCATGGTATAGGGCGTTTATGTCGCAACTTTTACTGTTATCTCAAGCCGGTAGTTCATGTAGTTCTTTCCCTTGAAGCTGTGTGACACTGGTAGTCTCTCATATTGTGCCGTTTATACACTCTCACCCCAACAAAACAGTAAAAATCGACAATAATCAACAGTAATCGGCTTGAGATAACAGTAAAAGTTACGACATAAACTCCCTATACCATGGGATATCTACTTATGTTATAATTTCTCTATTTTAATACTTGGTAAATTGGATGTTGTAGAAAGTACAACTCGCGACTGCTCGTGTTATTGAGTAGGGCGCAACTACCGGATGGTCAAGGGTCTGAGACAGAAAAAACATAGAATTCGCCATAAATTGAATAGAATATGTTTATATGATCCCTTCATCTGTCACAGAGCCCATCAAATTCTCACGAGATGAAACACTCGTAGATAAATAATATAGAAATAACCATAAAACGTCACAGGACATTTGCAAGTGATTGCCAACAATAGACAGAAAATTTATGCTAGAGATCAATTCACTAGACAATAGGAACACAGAATTGGTTTCTGAAAAAAATTCTATTCCTGAGAAAAAATCTACACAAGAATCTAGCGGGTTTCACAAATTTCATAGTGTCATTATTGTTTGAATGGGAGCGTTGGTGGTTTATCTGTGGGGAATGCTGACAGAATGAGATGAATCTTGTTGTTGTAAATCGTAATCTTGGGTTCGCATCACACAAACACACTGGCAGAGTGCAGAGATGCACAGCATGTGAGCATCCCATCCCTCCACGCCATCTTCTAATCGTGTTCCTTTTTACGAAAATAGGAATGAAGAAAGAGCAGGTGAAGAAGAAGAAGAAGAAGAAGAAGAAGAAGAAGAGAAGAAGAAGACGGAGAAGAAGAGAAGAAGAAGAGAAGAAGAAGAAGAAGAAGAAGAAGAAGAAGAAGAGAAGAAGAAGAAGAAGAAGAAGAAGACGGAGAAGAAGAAGAAGAAGAAGAAGAAGAAGAAGAAGAAGAAGAAGAAGAAGAAGAAGAAGAAGAAGAAGCAGCAGAAGCAGAATAAGAAGAAGAAGAAGAAGAAGAAGAAGAAGAAGAAGAAGAAGAAGAAGAAGAAGAAGAAGAAGAAGAAGAAGACGGAGAAGAAGAAGAAGAAGAAGAAGAAGAAGAAGAAGAAGAAGAGAAGAAGAAGAAGCAGCAGAAGCAGAATAAGAAGATGGAGAAGAAGAAAGAAGAAGAAGAAGAGAAAAGAAGAAGGTGGATTAGAAGGAGCAGAAGAAGAAGAAGATGGAGAAGAAGAAGAAGAAGAAGAAGAAGAAGAAGAAGATTGATTGAGTACTTTATTTATGTAGATTACAATATATACTGGCTTATACACTTATATACAATAGCTTACAATACAGCAAAGTTATAGATGAATTTACATAATATAGACTAAGAAAATAACTATTGAACTGTATATGATATGAAAAAGCAATTTGTAATATAATAACTAAAGATAATAATCATATTGTTATGCATCTACATAAATTGGCGGAGCTTTGGACATATCAATGTCCATTCTTTGGGAAGAATATTAAAAATATCCTCCCCACTAACTCTACCAAAACAAGAAGAAGATAGATAGATAGATATATTTATTGATAATTGTTACAAAGCAGTTGCCTATGTTAACATTTACAGTAATTGAAAATAAAATTGAATCAAACTTGAGAGATAAATAATCATTTAACAGTTCTGCACCAGTATAATCAATTACAAATACAGTATCAAAGAAAATAATATAGTATATATTAAGCCATCAACATTATACTAGATCACATTAGCAATACTGGAGGAAAGAAACGTTGTTATTTGCATCCATGTGGAATGAAACTTATCATGAGAGTATACCATGAAATATTAAACTTCATAATACAATACAATAGAGGGTAAATGGAAGAAATAAACTTTGAAGGTGGTGAATTACAAAACATTGATCAGACTTTTAATAAAAAAGAAGAAGTATAATAAGGATGAGAAGAAAATGAACAAGAACAAGGAGTAGAAGAAGGGACTCTTTCCCTTCCGAAAGGAAGAATAAGAAATTAGAGGAGAATAAGAGAAACAAGAAGACGGAGAAGAAGAAGGAGAAGGAGAGTGAGATAAAGAGGAGGTGCAAGAGAAGGATGAGGAAGAGGAGGAAGATGAAACCGAGAGAAAAGTTAAAAAAAAAAAAAAAAACATTATGGCAGAATCAGGAAAAGGAGGGAACAGGTGGAGGATGAGAAGGAGAAGTGGAGATAGAAGATGTAGGAGATGAAGAAGAAGGATGAGTAGATGGTTGATTGATTGAGTACTTTATTTATGTAGATTACAATATATACTGGCTTATACACTTATATACAATAGCTTACAATACAGCAAAGGTATAGATGAATTTACATAATATAGACTAAGAAAATAACTATTGAACTGTATATGATATGAAAAAACAATTTGTAATATAATAACTATAGATAATAATCATATTGTTATGCATCTACATAAATTGGCGGAGCTTTGGACATATTTGGATGGAGGAGATGAAGAAGGAGAAGAAGAAGAAGAAAATGAACAAAAACAAGGAGTAGAATAAGGGAAAGAGCGAAAGGGAGAATAAGGGATTGGAGGAGAACAAGAGAAACAAGAAGACGGAGAAGGAGAAGATGAAGATGAAGAAGAGTGTGAGAAAGAGGAGGTGCAAGAGAAGGATAAGGAAGAGGAGGAAGGTGAAACCGAGAGAAGAGTTGAGAAAAAAAAACACGAAAAAATTAATGGGAGAATCAGGAAAAGGAGAGAACAGGTGGAGGATAAGAAGGAGAAGTGGAGATAGAAGATGTAGGAGATGAAGAAGATGGATAAGTAGATGGAGGAGATGGAGGAGATGAAGAAGAAGAAGCTGAAGAAGCTGAAGAAGAAGAAGAAGAAGAAGAAGAAGAAGAAGAAGAAGAAGAAGAAGAGAAGAAGAAGAAGAAGAAGAAGAAGAAGAGAAGAAGAAGAAGAAGAAGAAGAAGAAGAAGAAGAAGAAGAGAAGAAGAAGAAGAAGAAGAAGAAGAAGAAGAGAAGAAGAAGAAGAGAAGAAGAAGAAGAAGAAGAAGAGAAGAAGAAGAAGAAGAAGAAGAAGAAGAAGAAGAAGAAGAAGAAGAAGAAGAAGGAGAAGAAGAAGAAGAAGAAGAAGAAGAAGAAGAAGAAGAAGAAGAAGAAGAAGAAGATGAAGAAGTGGTTCTTGTTGCTTCATCATCAATCTTTAAATCTAGCATCTGGCTTGCATTTATCTTTTGATGGGGGATGCAGTAAGATTAACTTCAGTCAGTTATCATTGGCAGAATGAGAAGCATTCTGATTTCATCCTGTATAAGAAATACTGACAGATTATAGTGAATTAGCAGTAGTTTGTGATTTTCTAGTTTGGTTTGGTCAGGTTCTTCTACCCTTGCTTGGCGATTTTGTTGGCGGTGGTAGTTGGAGGAGGTTTGGCAACGTCGCACTTGGCAACGTTGCAACAATGCCAGAAGACTCCCTTGTTGAGGGGGTGTGACCTTGAAAGCTACAAGAATCCTTGAAACGCGGGCTTTGAAGCGCCATCAGCCTTAACTATGCAGAGGTCCACGTTAGAATGGCAGTATAAGATAAGAAATTGGTGTTGCTGTCCTTGTCTATTATTCGACAAGGCAGATAGCACTATCCTTATCAGGAAATTGAAAACCCAAGTACTCTTCTCACTCACTTGAAAATGATATTAATGTCGTCGAAACATGTTCTGAATAGAATTTTTTTTAAGGTTTCTAAGATTTTCTATTTTTCGATAAATAAGAGTGTATCCCTCACTAAAACATTGAAGCTGTGCAAAGGCTAAAAATAAACTTCCTATTGGTGATATTTCTTAAAGTTTTTCGATTTGTATATCATCAAGCTATCAAAATAAAAAAGTTTCTTCATAAAAACATATTTTTTCCGATCTTTACTCCTTGAGATATGAGCAACAATACCATGAACAATTTATCCTCTAGATCTCATGGATTTCTCTCACCAAATTTGAAATGTTCCGTCCCGAAAATTTAAACTTTAGGCGCTCATATCTCAAAAAGTAATGATCGGAAAATATGTAATCCTGAGTGAACTTTTTTATTTTGATAGCTTCATGATTATACAAATCGAAAAAATTCTATAAATATCACCAGTAGAAAGTTTATTTTTAGCCTTTGCACAGCCGTTTATTCTTAGTTTATTTTTGGCCTTTAGCGCTATCTTTTTCTAGCCGTTGCCAGATCGACAATGTAAAAATATGACATTATTTTCAACAATCAAATAAATATTAAATCTTAATTCTGAATATTCACTAGAAAGTATAATCATTAGAAAGTATAATTCCTCAACGAATAGAACATAATTGTTGATAATTTTGAACGAGAATTAACAGTTAATATTACAATCAGGTACACCAATCACAGCAGCTATCCACTATGGAAGGCAGTGGCAAGGTGGAGAATCGGCATCGTTGTTCTCCCATTCACTTTATCCTCATCTCTCAATTTTCTCAACTTAAAAGCAAGTTTATTATTCTTCTCTATCCACTTTCTGCCTAACAGATTCACTTAACAACTGTGTGGAAAAGAATAAAATTTTGTGTTGAGATACACTTCTGAGTGGAAGATAGAACATTTAAAATAGGATTCATTTCTCTCTCATTTTATATCAGCTACTCATTTTCAAGTTTCATTCCAGCTATTCATCATCTCTATCGATTCTTTCATGGAATTATCACAAATAGTAACGTTTATACTTAAATATCGGGGCACCGAGCTTCGCTCTTTATTTATTTATTGACTTTTGATGAACCGAACACAATTCTTTAAAATTATTGGGGAAGTACTAACAGGCACAGCCCAAAACTGTTTCTTTCCCGAATTTCGATTCATACACTATTAATAGTCCAGAAATAAGGTTAGGTTCCAAATACTTGAATTCAGGTTCAATTTTCTGTTCAAACATTTGAAAACGAAAAAAAAATAATTTAAATTATACAAACCAAATTAAATAACAAAATAACACTCACTAATCACTTGAAATTGTCAAATAATGATCAACTTTCAGAATTATGATATACTCTAGTTTAGCAGGATTATCATGTCATGTCAACTAATCAGATTATGTTGATCGAATCGATTAAATTGTCTAGCTAGATAAAATTTCTCGCTGATTGATTATGATTACACAGCTGGAAATAATTCTGTCTCTCTCCCACACAGGCACACGCATCTTCTGTTATCGAGAGACGACGAAATTATCATCTGTTTTCCAAGGATGAATTATCCCTTTAATGTCGTTCAGTGAGTTTTCCAAAGAATGAATGAATGAATGAATGAAGTTTTATTCTCAATAAGCACAATACAAGGAAATGTAAAATACATGCATATCAAAAACAAACAAACAAGATTATTATATACAAAATCTTAAAATATGAGATATTTTAATATTATAATGCAACTTATTACTTATTGAGAAAAATACAATCCAGCACGTAAGATGCAACTTACGGACCGCTGGAGGGAGTCTAACACACTATTTTACTAAAGCAATAGAATGGACTGAAAAAAAAGAAAAAAGAGAGATAAAAAAAACATTTATGGGCTGTAATCAAAATAGGATATTATAGTATTTAATTATTAAAGAGATGATGCTAATTAGAGAAAGCAAAAGAAAATCATTAAAAATAGAGATTCAAATTGTGTGAAAAGATTAATTTATTGATTTATGTTGAAAAAAAAAAAACGGTACGAAGAGCAGGGAAAATACAAAAAAAAAATAAAGAGGAGAAAAAATAAAAAGAAAAGCAAGATAACAGAATGCAAAGTTAACAGAATGGAAAGAAAAATAGACGGATTAAACAATAATTATGAACAAAAACTCTAGAGCTTCGGGAGTGAGTGACAAAAGCCAAATTTTAATTAATCTCTTAATCTTATTTCCACAATTACATGCAGCAATGGCATTCTTGACCTGAAGCGGCAAAGCATTATAAAATCTAGGTGCCAGGAAAATGAACGTTTTACGAAAAAGCGTGAATGAGACCTAGTGCAATCGAATTTTTATATCATGAGCCTACTCTGTTCCAAATTTCGTGAACATCTTTAGAGCCGTTTTCGAGATCCGTCAAACATAAATAACCAGATATAAAAATAACCAGATATAAAAGTAACCAGATATAAAAATAACTAGTTATATAAATACAGAAATTGCTCGCTTAATATAATAGGATTATCATGCATCCAATCATCTTCACCTGGGCTTGAAATACTTGTGGGGAGTTACCTTTGTAAATAAATCAAACTGAATCAACGTGAATTTTAACGTTGAAAGGCAAATCTGAATCAAATCGTGAATTAACGAATAGCAAATTTGGCTATTCTGTGATGAACCCTTCTTAAGGCTATTCTGATGCATAGTTCTGATATGGACATAGTTATAGTTTTCATGAACTACTGTATATTCTGTTGAAGTCACACATAACCTCGAGCTAAATTTGGACTGTTGCATAAATTAGAATTGGAACCGTTTTGGGCGTAAGTTAGCCTGTGGTACTTTTCTGTAAGTTAAATAATCCTGAATGATTGAATAAATAAATTTAATTGAATGAAAAAGACTGAGAAATTGTCAAAAGCCACAGATTTATTGATACTTAGAAAGACCGGTTTCAGTTATTACACCATTGTCAATCTCTGATAAACTTTATTTAGTTTATTGAGTCTATCATAGATTGACAATGGTGTAATAACCGAAACCGGTATTTCTAAGTATCCATAAATCTGTGGTTTTTGACAATTTCTTAGTCTTTCTCATTTAATATGAATAATTACCACAGTATCAACTTCTCAACTACACAAAAATCTGGTGTGGCGCACTCACACAACTTTCCTTGCCGTTATGAAAATTAATCACCTGACGCTAGTGTTCCCGCGCATCTCAAGTCTACTATTCAAATATTTGAGCCAGCTGGTGACAGGGCAATAACGCTGGAGACACACATGAGGTCTGCTATCTCCTCATAGTGAATGATTTAATAGAATCAACAATAATTTGCAATTGAATAATCACATTTTCTCGAATTTAAAGCTTATTTTCAATTTTAGGTGAAAATGTTACAAAACATTAATTGTAGAGATTTTCATGCTCAATCTACTCCACTTGATTTTTTTTGTTTCAATTGTATCTGAAGCCTGATAATTGGGAATCTATCTGCATTGATGGGGCGGAGCTCCTGAAATTTTTACAGATATGGGACTTGTGGCAGTTGATAGAGCTTATCGATGACTATTTTAGGTATGAATTTGATCAAAATCGTTGAAGCCGTTTCCGAGAAATTCACGAAAAACTCAGTTTTTGACAACATTTTCGCCATTTTAGCCGCCATCTTGAATTGCATTTGATCGAAATTGCTCGTGTCGGATCCTTATAGTGGAAGGACCTTAAGTTCCAAATATCAAGTCATTCCGTTAATTGGGAGATGAGATATCGTGTACACAGACGCACATACACTCATACACACACACACACACACACACACACACACACACATACAGACCAATACCCAAAAACCAGTTTTTTGGACTCATGGGACCTTGAAACGTATAGAAATTTATAAATTGGGGTACCTTATTTTTTTCGGAAAGCAATACTTTCCTTACCTAAGGTAATAGGGCAAGGAAAGTAAAAAGGGAAAATAAATTGAACTTCAACTGTAGTTGGAGAATCACGTTGATTCAGTTAATTCACGTTGATTCAGTTGATTCACGTTGATTCAGTTAATTCACGTCAATTCAGTCAACATGATACAGCAGTCAAAGAACTATATTTCATCAGAACTATAAGGCAGTTCTCTGATAGAACCTTGAAACATTTCAAGGCCATTCTTCAGCCACCATTAAGCAACCTACTTGTAAACTAGATAATATCCAACCCCTCGAGTTCCTTGTAATAAAACTGCTGAAAGCAATATAACCAAAAACAACTGTTCCTATTTATAACAACATGTGAGCCAGGTTTTTGGTCCTATGGTGAGGTCCACGTTATGGCTAGTTACTGGTGTTTCCATCCTTGTCTGTCGCTCGACAATACAGATAGCACTATCCTTTTCTTGCTTCACAACGTTGCCAGATCATTTTTGAACAATTTAGAAATACTATTAATTGACAGAATATTCAATCTTAATCATAAAAGTTCATTGATTTTATCATTTAGGGCCGTTTGCACAGTGTAAGTTTAAGCTACCGCTTAAACCAAATCTGGATTTTTTTTTTGGCTTAAACTAAAATTCTGTTTGCACAGTATCAGTATTGAGTTTAAACTCTGAGAAAGTTTAAACCTCCAAAGCAGGTGGTTTAAAACAAATAATTTGGATTAACTTGACATCTGTAAAGATTTCATTGGGAAACAGCTGATAGTAAATTATTTTTCGACGGTTGTTTTTAATGCTTCTGTAGACGATAATAATTATTTAGGTTATAGTGAATCACTATTGATAGAATATTGATAGAAGTTTTCAATGCGATTGATAGAGATGACTGCGAAGAAATTTTGGAACTGAGAAAAATTGGGCAAAAAACGAATCATTTAATTTTCTGGGATGATAGAGATCTTTTTAACGGTTTTGCTTGAGTAAAGCAAGTGTCAAATTGGTATTTGATTAAATTAACCACTTGATAGAAAATAAAACAAGTTTTTTCAGTGGTCTTTGATCAGAAAACATGTTCTTAATAACACATAACTGAGATATTTTGCTTTCGAGTGATTTCTAATAAACGAGGAAGATCATAGTGGATTTAAGTGTAACAAAATAACTTTTTTGAATTCTTTCTTGAATTCTTAAATATATTTTTTGGTGCTAACTAAATATAAGTTTGTACCGTATCTAATAGTAATATAGCATTTTTTGAATAATTTCTTGATCATTTTTCACTTTTATTACCGTACAACTTACAGTTCTGTGGGTTTTGAACAAGGAAATAGTAGCTACATAACCTCAATTTACTGATGGTTTGTAAACAAATAACAAACTTCCTGTAAAAATCATCCTTCCTGATATTATAAAGGATGACATTCTATCACCAACTTAACGCTAAACTAGTTTAACTTAAACTGGGTTAGTAAATGCACTGAGAAAACCGATTCAAGTTTAAACTTTCAGATTAACTTAAACTCGATTAACTTAATCGAGTTTAGCAATCTATACTGTGCAAACAGCCCTAAATGTCATAAAATTCATGACATTACAGTCTTCAGTGAATCAGACTCATATTCAAGAACCAAGTCCAGTGAATGAGTTGTAATCTGTTTACTTTTAAACTTATCCTTGTATATTTTGTTGACGAAAATATTTTGAGTGAATAAGCTAGTTAGTCCGGTCGAAGAGAGATTATAGAGGGAAATGTTTGGATGACAATTTTTGACCCCGCAGTTAGGAATGGGGACTATTTATATGTTCTTCTCCTAACTAGTCTTAACAAAGCTGCAAAGTCGGAAATTGTGTTTAAAACATTCCCTCCAAATTCCTTTGTCAATTGGTCTACTGTTGCAAAAATGGAGATTTCACAATCAACACTAAAGCTGCTGCAAAAAGTAAAGGGAAATTCGTAAAAGTGTGAAATTATACATCAAATTGAAGAGGATTTAATGCTCTATAAGTTCATAATCAGCATGAATTTTTCCCATCGATTTTTGAGAAGTTATAAGAGCTAAAGTTGAAAAAAAAATTGGAGGCAAGCGTTTTTTTTTTTCAAAAATGACACACCGACACCTTCAAGAGCGGATGTCTCGAAAACTAGGGAAGATATAGAAAAAGTTGTGAAATGAATATTGTAGGAAATTATGTGAGCTTCAATTTTGTATGGAACAGTTATGTCCGTAAGATACATAGTTTTCGCCCCACTTGGATGTAATGAGCTGGTTTTCGTGCGTCATATGGAGGCCGAAAATGATTGTTTTCTGACCAGGCCGGTAAAAGTTTTACGGCCCTAGGGCTGTAAAATAACCTTGAAGTCAGCTGATTCTGATTTGATGTGAACGTGTTTACAAAATGGTTTATGAAACGGAATCAGTTTTTGCTTCTAGAATTGAATAAAATATTCTGCAATAAGATACTATCATTTTATTTGGATGAATGAAATACAAATAAGGTATTATAAACTATACAGATTCGATTTTTAGAGTAGGATAGGACTTCTAACCTCAACTTCCGCAGTCGACGATAACAAGCATTGTTGATGGATTGTCCAAATTTCAAGTGCGCTAAAACAGCTGATCAAAAAACTTTTCATTTTGTGTTCATTATTCAAGAATCAAAACATTCATAATACGGTAATATCATATTATTGTCATTTGAAAGAATACAAAAGTATAAACTCAACCTCCGACATAATTGAACATAATTTTTTAGGTTATTTAAACAAATCAGAATAAAAAATAAAAATACTTGGACAATTTCCTGATATCCAGATTACCTTAGGTTTGCTAGAGCTATGACCTTCCACTTTTGCTTTCGGAAATGCTCAATAAACAATTATTCTCATATATATAATTATATTGTTTATTTTTCTGTGTGGCGAAAAATAGCGTTCGCACCACGGACAAAAATGTTTTTCCAGCTCTCAATCTTTTCTAGTCCTCGGCCTACGGGCTCGGACTTGAAAACCGATTTCGAGCTGGAAAAGTCTCATTTTCGGCCCTAGGTGCGAAACATACTAATTCGAGTTATGTGCGAGAAACCAAAAAATGGTACCTTTGAACCACCCCCACCCACTTGTACAGTGGGTAGGGGTGGGGACTTTTGATATGTTCACCTCCTCACTACCCTAAACAAAACTGCGGGGTCAAAAATTGACTTCCAAACATTTCCCTCCATACCCTTTTTTGAGCATCACCTGGACTAACTTGGTATGATTTAAGATTTGTTTATTATCTTCAATTTCAGGGTTGTTGAATTCCGTTACTGGATTTACTTGAAAAGATAGAGTTCAACCATAAAGAAGAATCTTGCAAGAGAGGAGAATATTGTGATATCATCGTGATGATTAGATAGCATGGGTCGCGCTGAACTAGAGAGAAACAAGAGATGAAGGTAGAGTGGGCAAGAGAAAGATAGAGGCTACAATGGAAAGGATAGGGTGAGTGAAACTAATGGATCAGCAGATAGATAGCGATCGACATGAGAAGATAATATACAGGTGATAAAGAGGGAGTGAGAGAGGAAGCAAAGTGATAGAATACTAGAGAATAAGGGAGAGAAAAAGAAGAGGTAGAAGTGCTGAAGAAGAGTAGAAGAATAATAAATTTGAAAAATGATGAGGAAGAGGAGGAGTTGGAGAAGGAAGAGGAAGGAAAAGAAGAAGAAGAAGAAGAAGAATATGGCTAAGAAGCTGTTGGTATAGCACTGTAGGTGGTGTAGGGGATTCCATTGTTGCCAAGTTGAGCATGCACTGCGTGCAATATTGGTGATATTGATGATAATGATGATGATCATGATGAAGAAGAATAAGAAGAAGTAGAAGAAGAAGAAGAAGAAGAAGAAGAAGAAGAAGAAGAAGAAGAAGAAGAAGAAGAAGAAGAAGAAGAAGGAGAAATAGAAGAAGGAGAAAAAGAATTTGGATGGAATGATCCCAAGTTAAAGGTTCAGATTTAGATCCATCCATTAAAATCTGGCGTGGCGCACTCACACAACTTGCCGTTATGAAAATTTATCACCTGACGCTAGTGTACACGCGCATCTCAAGTCTACTATTCAAAGATCTGCTAGCTGGTGACAGGGCAATAACACTGGAAACACACGAAGTCTGCTATCTCTTCATAGTGAATGATTTAATAGAATCAGAAGTTGCCAACCGTTTGCATTATTGAATAAACACATTTTCTCCAATTTCCAGATTATTTCCAATTTTAGGTGAAAATGTCACTAGACATTAATTGTAGAGATTTTTATGCTCAATCTTTTCCACTTGTAATTTTTTGTTTAAATTGTATCTGAAGCCAGATAATTGAGAATCTAAAATCAAACTTTGCATAGATGGGGCGGAGCTCCTGAAATTTTTACAGATATGGGACTTGAGGCAGTTGATGGAGCTTATCAATGACTATTCTGGGTATGAGTTTGATCAAAATCGTTGGAGCCGTTTTCGAGAAAATCGCGAAAAACCCTGTTTTTGACAACATTTTCGCCATTTTAGCCGACATCTTAAATTGGATCCCTTCGAAATTGTTCGTGTCGGATCCTTATAGGGGAAGGACCTCAAGCTCCAAATTTCAAATCATTCCGTTAATTGGGAGATGAGATATCGAGTACACAGACGCACATACACCCATACACACACACACACACACACACACACACACACACACACACACACACACACACTCACACACACACACACACACACACACACACACACACACACACACACACACACACACACACACACACACACACACACACACACACACACACCACACACACACACAACACACACACCACACACACACACACACACACACACACACACACCACACACCACACACACACACACACCACACACAACACACACACACACACACACACACACACACACCACACACACACACACACCACACACACACACACCACACACACACACACCACACACACACACACACACACACCACACACACCACACACACACACACACCACACACACAACACACACACACACACACACACACACACACACACACACACACACACACACACACACACAACACACACCACACACACACACACAACACACACAACACACACACACACACAACACACACAACACACACACACACATACAGACCAATACCCAGAAACCACTTTTTTGGACTTAGGGGACCTTGAAACGTATAGAAATTTGGAAATTGGGGTACCTTAATTTTTTTCGGAAAGCAATACTTTCCTTACCTATGGTAATAGGGCAAGGAAAGTAAAATGTGTTTGAACAAAATCTGAACATATGGTGAGTTGAATCAAGCTTTGCTGTTGTTTTCAATAATGTGTAGTCTAACATTTTTACAATCGAAACCACCAGATGTTTCAATTTAGTTTAAACTTACGCTGCGTTTACAACTATAACTACTCGATTTTTCTGAACAATAAGATTAATTGAATAAAAGTTGGTCAATTCACTCTAGTATTTCTTTTGAAATGAGGATGAAAAGTATGTGTAATTGACTGCCTTATTGTAGGTGTATAGCCTACAGTCACAAGGTAAATGTGCAATATATTTGAATGCACAATTTGCACAGCGGGATGTGTGCAATTGTTGAAAAGCGTGCTATAAAGAACAGAGAACGAAAACGTAGAAGTGTGCAGAAGAGAGCCGAAAGAGGGAGAGAGAGATTGTGATTCAGTTTAAGAGAGAGTGAGAGAGAAAGAAAGAAATGAGTGGAAGACTGATGGAGAAAGATAGATTTATTGGAGTAGTGGGTGAGGGGGTAAGATATGAAGAGAGGGAGTGAGAGAGAGTGATTTTGTGGGTGGGGGAATGTGAGAGATAGAGTGAGAATGATACATTATTCAACATTGGGAGTGAGGAAATGAGAGAGACAGATACATTAACATTGAGAGTGAGAGAGAAAGGAAATAATATTGAAAGAAGGTGTGAGTGGGAGGGTAGACGTTTGATTAGAGTTGTAAAATCTCGCACTATGAAAACAAGTAAATGAAGTCAGTCAGCAGGGTGTATTGAAGGGTTTTAAGGACTGCAAAGGTTCAACCCCCACTTCCGGTAGCCTCACAGGTGACTTCCGGCCCTTGGAGGGAGGTGTCAGCCCTTAAATTACTCCGTTTTACTGTTTCATTCACCCCCAATCACGCCCCAATTTTGGGCAAATTTTGGGTTTTTGTTGTGTGGTCTACCAGGTGATTGGGGCAACAATACACCCTTAATCCTTTTATTCGGATAAAAAGGTTTGCTACTGTTATACTGGTGAATGCGGGGTGCTTTCTATACCAAAAGACCACAACCCCTTAAATGAATTTAGGGATTTCTATACAAAAACATGACTTTGTGATTGTTAAATTGGTAATAATCAGTATTTTTTTTACAGTCAAATCCAAAACCTAGAGTTTGTTACTGTTACTTTAGAAATAATGGGGCTCATATGCTTTTATTTGAGGAAAACTACTGTTATATTAATGAATATGGGGATTTTCCAATTTTTTTTATAGCCTCAAGCGGTCCATAGTGAATTTTAAAATCAAGGATTGCCTACAATTTTGTTGGCTAAAGGATATTCATTGAATTGCCTATAGATGGAAATTTCTGAGATATTGCAATTATTCAAATGCTAATGAATTTATTACTATTATTAAACGAAAATCCAAATAAAATGCTGTAATCCACCCCGAAGACTTCCCGGGCTGACAAATAAATTTTGAATACTAGCGCTCATCGAATTTCCATCTAGCTGTTTGCCCTGTAGTCAATATTTGCAGTAGCAGAAGTCTTCAGGGTGAATTAAAGCATTTAATTTGGATTTTTGTTGAATAATAATAATTTTTATTGAAGTAGTGTCTAGTCCTGATGAGAAGATTTGTGAATCTATGTTTGTATTCAACGGTCATCTACGATCTTAGGTTCACTTGACTTACGATGAGCTGTTGGGGAGACTAGTTGACGGCAATTGTATATTTTGCCTGGGGATTGGCTGACGCCTGTGGTCAAAATTACGAGGAGCTTAGTTGTCGGGGAGACAGGTTGGCGGCGACCCAAATCAACTGTACCTTCCTTGTCTAGGATTCACTCGCATTTAACTCTAATCAATTTTAACCGCCGTTAAATGAATTCATCTAATGGAACCAATGCAACGAGAACCAATGAATAGATCTGATCTTCAAGGCAATGATGTGATTTGAGATAGTTGAATTTAATCGGACTTTGTTCAAATTACCCCTAGTCTACTCGTGAATAGTCAAGAAATCGTGATCAATGATATAATAAAAAATTAATAATTCAGAAATTTGATGATTACATCGGAAATGTAACTTTACTAGGAGTGTACTCAAATCAAATCAGTTTTAAGAAATTAAAAGAAAGAAATTGATTTGAATAATATTGTTGAAAAGCTGAGATCATTCATTCATTTAAGATGTAACTAATAACCTTCATGTTGTAACTTAAGTAAATGATTACATGAATATACAATAATTTATGTTATTTATTTAGCGTATGGCAGATACACAACACATATGAAGCTCATGAGTCTCAAATGTCTACCATACACTGTATATTTTCAATTCCTTTGAGATGTTGTGTAGTTTTTGGTCAGGAGAACATAAGTTTGTCTGACCGCCATCATTAAATGATTAATTAAATGATTAAATTAATTTGCACTAGCAAATTTTGCTAGTCGATTTAGTGTTACTCAATGGAGGCGAACTCATGGAGGCGAACCATGGAGGCGAACTAGCGTTACACATAAGTGAAAAATCTGATTGCTGGAACAATTTTGAGGTTAATAATTTGTAATTTATGTTACCAGAACAACTACACTGATAGAAGTTAAATTGTAGGTTACTAAACTATCTTACTCAGGGAAGCTTGGTTCTTAGATAGATTAATTGGAATCGATCTAAACTCTAGAGCTGAACAGATGAGCGTCTTCATTTTGAATCAAGTATTTGAAAAAAGCCAGTATATTGGTAAGAAATATAATATTAAATTAATTAATCTGATAAATTCAAAATTATTGTAGTACATACATTTTTTGGACTCAAAATAGTGTGTGAATTAAGAAGTTATCATTTGCATAACCTCTATATTGTATTGTATTGTTTTTCTAATGCTCTCTTTGCTTACAAAAGGAATTGCATATATGCTACAAATTAATTACATTATGTTACTAAATGGATTAAATATGTACTGTGGATTGTAGATTAATAATTACATGAATCATCTCTTTTTCTTCTGAGTTTTTAAATTATTATGAATTCATTCTAGTTTTTCTGCTCTCTTAGTATTTCACTCTTAGTACTTCTTCTTTTCGGATTGAAATTTTATTTTTTTTATAGTTTTTCATACATTCCATATGTTTCTTTTTTCTTCATTATATTTTTTCTATTTTCGACTGAATCTCAAGCCACTAATTATAGCCGACTGATTACTCGTTGCCATCGCTCAAACTACTTAGTTTTGCTGGTAACGCCAATGATAATATTATAATCGATTTTTAAATGGAAAATATTTTTATTTTAAGTTTTTGCAATGTATTGTATATGAAAATTTTTATATTTTTCACATTTGTAAAGTTTGTTTAATGATTTTGGCAATAAATATTTCTTTCTTTCTTCCTTTCTTCTTTCTCTAGACTGTGTATTCCAAATTGAGATTTTAAGCAGTTTTGGGCGGATACCTGTTGTTTTTACCTGCATTGTATCTATTGTCTATGAATAAATGAGATAGAATGTTTTAAAGAATTTCGTTGATGTATATGAGACCTTATAACGATGTAATTCCCGTGTAAATAATTTTTTTTCACCTCTGAATATGAAAAGACTATGAGACAAGCAGCGATGTTTATTTGATATAACGTCTCTATCTCCCTGTGCAGAATTATTAAAAAAAACTCACTATTGGCACAAAAAGGTTTTCAACAGTTTGGGGCTACGCATTTTAGGGAAAGAAGATTGATATATTATGTGATTATATCAATATTCAAACCAATAATAGGCAAATATCATTGATAAAAAATTAACTAATAGATTATTCGGTCCTTTCAGCGAATCAGATTCGCCCTATCAAATGTACTTCATAGATATTTGTATGTAAATTGTGATTTTCCGTTATAATCTAGATAAAGAATGGGACAGGTTCTTATAACAAAGCTCCAATGTCAACCTAAATAGATTAATGATCAATGGTTGGTATTGATTTATGAATTGGTTTGGGATATAGTATCACGATAGGGAGAAAAATAGAAAAACTTGATTTTCAAGAACAAGAATGAAGAGGATAATGTGAGAATAGAAAAGAGATAGAAAGTGTGGGGTGAGAAAGATGTGGTGAAGGCAACTACGGAAGTAGGGCCCTCTCAAAAAGGACCTAGTATATTTTTTCAAAATTTCTAGAGATGATTTATTTATTGACCGAGCGAAGTGAGGTCTAAGTTTCAAGTCGACGGTTTGGCATTTATCTGAATGTTTAAATGTTTATATTATGTTGCGCATTTACGGCGAAACGCGGTAATAGATCTTCATGAAATTTGACAGTTATGTTCCTTTTTTAATTGCGCGTCGACGTATATACAAGGTTTTTGAAAATTTCGCATTTCAAGGATAATATAAAAGGAAAATTGAGCCTCCTTCATACGCCAATATTAGAGTAAAGATAAGACTATATGATGAATTTAATTCATCATAAATCAGCTGACATGTGATTACACAGATGTGTGGAGAAGCCAGTCTATGATGTAAACTAACTCTATAGTTTCAATCAGGTACTTGTGGATGAGAATACTGCATGAGGTCTACTGTTCACAGAACTACTAGTATTCTCCAGTATGAGTAGCAAAGAGTGTAATTTGTATTGTGTCGCCAAGATGTTGCACAAAGTCTCATTATTGGAATAGTTTACAAGAAACAAAATTATCATTATAATTTGGCAGTGAATCCTGTTTTTTGAACGATTCACGATTTCATTAACAATCAAGAGACATGGCCAATATTTACCTGCTCATTTGAGGGGCCTAGAGGCAAAAGTCACATTCTCCATTTTTTTGAGAAATTGAGTTATTATTTGGCTGTGTTCGTATTTTAAAGGGGAATGAGACTGTCTGGTTGTTTTGTAGCAAAAGTAACTTCTACAGACCTAAATGGTATTGAAAATCACGATTTGGATCAAAAGTCACATTCACCAGTAGATGTTTTGCAGCAAAATTCACACACTCCAATCACAAGCCAATCACAGGGCATCTGGGTTTGCAAAGCATCATTTAGACTATGTACTGTGATATTCGATTACAGCTCGAAATGTGATCAAATACAAAAATCTTGTGTGGCGCACTCACACAACTTTCCTTGCCGTTTTGAAAATTGATCATCAGAAGCTAGTGTTCACGTGCATCTCAATTCTACTTATAAACAAAGATCTGACCCAGCATGTGACATAACAATAACGCTGGAGACTTATCTCCAGCTGTTATCCCTTCATAGTGAATCATTCAATAGAATCAACAGTTGCCAACAGTTGTACTGTAATTGAATAATCACATTTTTTGGAATTTCGAGTTTATTTTGAATTTCAGGTGAAAATGTTACTTAACATTAATTTTAGAGATTTTCATGCTCAATCTTTTCCAATCGAAGTTTTTTGTTCAAATTGTATCTGAATATTGAGAATCTAAAATCAAACTTTGCATAGATGGGGCAGAGCTCCTGAACTTTTAACAGAAATGAGACTCATGGAAGTTGATAGAGCTTATCAATGACTATTTTAGGTATAAATTTAATCAAAATCTTTGGAGCCGTTTTCGATAAAATCGCGAAAAACCCGGTTTTTGACAACATTTTCGCCATTCTATCCACCATCTTGAATTACATTTGATCGAAATTGTTGGTGTCGGATCCTTATATTGTAAGGACCTTAAGTTCCAAATTTCAAGTCATTCCGTTTATTGGGGGATGAGATATCGTGTACACAGACACACATACACTCATACACACACACACTCACACATACAGACTAATACCCAAAAACCACTTTTTTGGACTCAGGGGACCTTGAAACGTATAGAAATTTGGAAATTGGGGTTTCTTAATTTTTTTCGGAAAGCAATACTTTCCTTACCTATGGTAATAGGGCAAGGGAAGTAAAAATAATGAAAAAATATATTTTTGTGTGAACTCATAGCTTGCGTGTTAATACGCTAGGATATCTGCTACATCACCTATATTGTTGCTTTAACGACTCACTAAACACTCACAAATTACTAATCCGCACGAAAAAAAACAAACAAAACAATCAAATTGTCTTTTTTCCTTTAGGGATACCCTTAACACCTATAAAACTACATGGTTTTCAAAACACAAAGAAACACATACGGTCATTTTGACCGATAAGCTCATATTTAGACTTCTATAGCTTTTCGTCTGGTTTTGAAGACGTTTTTCATGAAATATATCATCAAGGATCAATGTAATAAGTAATACTGCTAGGTTACAGGGGTGCGCACTCATGCTGGAAAGCCGGTTTTCGTAAGCAAATTGTATAATGTACATCCAGGTAGTGGTTATCCATGTCTAATGATAAATAATGATTTTGTATATATACACATTATTTCGATCATACTTACACATTATTATCGCTACTATTATTATTCTTATTATATATCTAGTACAGAATAAATTAGCGGCTCTAGAGTATTTACAAGTGGGTTGGGATATATAGGTTAGCATACTAAATGAATAAGATTTTTAATATATATCAACACTCCTTGCCTTCAACTGATTGTTAATGTGCGATGTAGGCGTGTCTTTAGTGAGGGGAAAGGTACTGCATGTAATTGGCTGGCTTCACACTTAACCACTTCTGTCACAACAACAGGTGAAAAATGTGCATCGGACAATCTGACAGATGTATTCCTATAGGTGTTAAATATAAATGGAAATTAGAAATCTGAGTACCTTTTTGAAATTGTTAAATTTTTGACTTGATAATGGCATTATATGTGCTGTTTTTTCTCCCTGAGGGAAAAGTTTGAAGCCCGAGGCGAAGCCGAGGGCAACAATTTCCCTGAGAGAGAAAAAACATTATTCACTCGTGATATACACAACATTTTTCCTCCACCTACATTTTTATAAAAACTGCTGATAAAATAATCTTTAAAAACGTATGTGACCAAATAATGTGTTACAACATAATCTAAAAAGTAAACAGAAACAGCTGGCTTGTAATCACAGTTCTCCTCCGACAGCACTATCTGTCGGCTAAAGTTGTAACAACAATGACAGCCAAAACTACAGCTATGATGAAGTTCCCGTTTCAAATTTGATTAGTTAATAAGTAATATTAGTTGGCTGATATTTTGAATAACATGGAATAAAAGAAAAAAATATATACATTTTTTTAGTATAGTGATATGAAGTTTGTAATAATAATTTCAGCATACAAACATAAATTTTATATATCGATCAAATGTCTGGTTGAGGTATTGAATTTAGTTGGTTTAATGACTACTCTATATGCTTCCTCATCTGATCTTAGACCTTCTACCTATTCTAAATGTACGTTTTTAAAATAGAGATGCTTCCCATATTATTTAAATGGAGTCACTTTTACTCCCTAGGGAGTTTTTCTGTTTTTTAGTACCGATAGCAAAAAAGTGACACTTTAGTATCATGTTTCAGGGAGTAAAGTAAGTACTTTTGACAGTAGTTGGAGGAGAAAATAGTTGTAGGCCACGTTGTTTTGTTCTTCTACGTTCACTGTCAATCAGTGTATACATTCTTGGGCCTCTTTATATGGAAATAATTTTCTCGTTTCAACTAATTTGAAAATAGGTAAACCACGAACACTTTCGTTCCATTTCAATTGTCAACCACTGAAACCTAACAAAATCCTCTCAAAAACAGCCCACCCACACCGCTCCTATTGTCTTACACAATTAAAACGTTAATAAATAATTTCTCAGCGCACCATTCTGAACAATTTTATTGAAGAAAGCAAATTAGGCTATTATTTATTGCGGATGCTTGTAGCGCCAGGAAGACTGACTGAGAGAGTGAGTGGAAAAGAGTGAGAGTGTGTGAGTAAGAGAGAGAAAGAGAGAGAAAGACATAGAGAGAGAGAGAGTGAGTGAGTGAAAGATAGGATGTGGATGAGGAAGAGGAAGAGGGAGAGAGATACTTTATCCATCAATTGTTACTAGGATTGCATTGCTTGAGAGAGAGAGAGTAAGGGGAGAGACAGAGAGAGAGAGAGAGTGACAGAGAGGGAGACAGAGTGAGAAAGAGTGAGGTTGAGGAAGAGGGAGAAAGATACTTTGTTCATCAATTGTTACTAGGATTGTATTGCTTGAGAGAGAGCGAGAGAGAGTGAGAGTGAGTGAGAGAGAGACAGACAGAGAGTGAGACAGTACTTGAGAATAGAGGCCCTGAAAAACCAATAAAATATTCCTTAATGGCCTATCACACGTTTTGTAAGCGAATATTCACCGCTCATAAAATCAGGGTGTGCAGTGGCCAAGCCAAGTCCACGACAACGTTCTCTCCTGGAATTTCGGTCCTGGAGAGAGAGAGTTTTCGAGAGAAAGAGAGTGTGAGAGGAAGGGAGAGTGAGAGAGAATGTTTTCAAGGGAGAGAGGATAGCCGAAAGTGCCCCACGACGGTAAGTAGAGAGTTACCAGGGACCGTTATGAGATGATTTGTTGTAGAAGTCTCCCCTAACAGATTAATTTCACCCCAGCTCTCCTTATCTAATTAGACGCACAACCCTTTCTTTCACCTCCCGGGTCCTCCTGGACCTTCGACCCTCCGACACCCTCTTCCTCATCCTCGCCCGAAAGGGTGGAAACATCCCCCTTAGCCCTCCAAACGAAAGAAGAGCCTACACGTTACAGCATGTTAGCAGCAGCCATAGTGAGGTCCACGTTATAATGACAGTGGAGAAAGATGGGAGAACAAGGTTGCCGATTATCTGCCTTGTCACTGCCTTCTATGGAGGATAGCTGATAACTGTATAAAAATTATACAAGGAGTAGGGATAGGGATTTTTGATATGTCCACCCTCTAACTGGTCTCAACAAAGCTGCAAAGTCAAAAATTGTGTTCAAAACATTCTCTCCAAATTCCTTTGTCAATTGGTCTATTTTTGCATAACTGAATATCTCACACTCAACACTGAAGCTGCTGCAACAGTCGTGGGGATGTGCGTAAACTTGTGAAATTATACATCAAATTGAAGAGAATTTGATGATCTATAAGCTTATGATCAGCATGGATTTTTCCCATCGATATTAAAAAAGTTATAAGAGTAAAAATAGCAGAAAATCGAAGGAAAATATGTTTTTTTCAAAAATGTCACATCTTTTAGAGCGGATATCTTGAAAAGTGAAAGAGATATGGAAAAAATTGTTAGATTAATATTGTAGGAAATAAAAATTATACAGTTATCAGCTATCCTCCAAGATAATTATTATCTTATGTAATATTAACTGGTCACTCTTGTTTCAAATATTCAATTAATATATTTTATCTGTCAAGGTAATATATTTTTCAATGATTGTCAATTTAGTTTCTCTTTTCATTCTCTATTCATTTATACAATAAGTACATTATCGAAATGATAGGGAGAGGAGAAATAATAAGGTAACCTTGTGCTATTCCTCTCCCAAATTTGGATAACGTAACAAAGGCCAAGTCCGAAATAGGTTAAGGCCCGGTTGCACAAAATAATGAATGATTTAATCATAAATTTTTCTGAATTGAGATTGAATATTTTGTTAATTGAATATATTTCTACATTATTAGAAACCAATCCAGCAACTTTACAAAGCCAGAGAAGGATATAGCTATCGGCTTTGTTTAATGATAGACAAGGATAACAACACCAATGCTAAATTGAATACTGCCATTATAACGTGGATCTGACTATAGCACCGGCTTTTGTGAGCTCCAAGTTAGAATGGCAGTATAGTATTTGATTATGATTGGTGTTGCTATCCTTGTCTATGATTTGACAAATCAGATAGCTCTATCCTTTTCTAGCTCCATAATGTTGCCAAGCCGTTTTTAACAGTGTAGAAACATAATTTTCCTACAGTTACCTTGAAAAGTGACCATTCCTGCACTGATTACAGAACGCAAAGAATCACTTTTCCGCTCTAGTGCGCAAAGTATTACTTTGTGTATTATCTTGCAGCCATCCCAATCAGCTGTTGACATTGTTGGCGTGTATTTTAAATGCGAATTTGTTCTACCTATATTTTTTCTGATTTTCAAATAAATGGAAATGAGAACTCATTAAATTATACATTTTGAATATTATTAATTATTCATTATTTCAAATAATATTTTTTTCATTCATAAATTGATTGGTTGAAAAATTATTTAGAAATTGAGATTAACTCAATTTTTTTCAAATTTATTAGACTAATTTAATTATTAATTTGAATAAATTATCGATTATTAATTTCCAATTGGATTATCAAGTTGAAAATAAATTAAAGCTGTTATTAATAGCAAAATTATACAAACATTTGATGGATTTCAGCCATCATTTCACCCATAATCAGCCACTTCTCATATTCAATGGTAACTGTAGGAAAAATTCAATGAGAAATACGTGCGCAAAGTTCCTCTGCTGTACTCAAGAAACCATTCCGCCCTCGCCTACGGCTCGTGCGTAATCGTTTCTTTCGGTGCAGCAAACTGTCACTTTGCGCACTAGTTGCACAAATAACTATTCTACGTTATTAGAAACCAATACAGCAACTTCACGGAGCTAGAGAAGGATATAGTTATCGGCTTTGTTTAATGATAGACAAGGATAACAACACCAATGCTAAATTGAATACTGTCATTATAACGTGAACCTGACTATAGCAGCAGCTATTGTGAGGTCAACGTTAGAATGGCATTACATTATTTGATTATCATTGGTGTTGCTATCCTTGTCTATCATTCGACAAAACAGATTACGCTATCCTTGTCTATGATTTGACAAATCAGATAGCGCTATCCTTGTCAATGATTTGACAAATCAGATAGCTATATCCTTTTCTAGCTCCGTAATGTTGCCGGACCGTATTTAACAGTGTAGAAATATAATTAATTAACAAAATATCTCAATTATAGAAATCGTTTATTGAAACATTGGAATTTTTTTTGACAAATAAGATATTGATTATTTTAGATAAAAACGAAAAAATCATTGTTAACAAGAATAAAGAGTTAATAAATTACATCAGATGAAATCTAGCTCTGTAATGTTGCCGGACTGTTTTTAACAGTATAGAAATTTAATTTATTAACAAAATATCTCAATTATAGAAATCGATTATTGAAACATTGAAAAATATGTTTTTTGACGAATAAGATATTGTTTATTTTTAAGAATAACGTAAAAATAATTGTTAACAAGAATGAAGAGTTAATAAATTACATCAGATATTAAAATGGAAAAGACTAAGAAATTGTTACCACAGTTTATCAGAGATTGACAATGGTGTAATAACCAAAACCGGTCTTTCAAGTTTCAATAAATCTGTGTTTTTTTTTTTGACAATTTCTTAGTTTTTCCATTTAATAACATGAAACATTACCACAATATCAACTTCTCAACTACACAAAAAGTGTACTCTACTACTCAACTACAGTAACTACTACTACCAACTACTACACTAATGAATCATTGAAAAATATATTTTTTGATGAATAAGATATTGATTATTTTAAAGAATAATGAAAAAATCATTGTTAGCAAGAATAAAGAGTTACATCAGATATTAAAATGAAAAAGACTAAGAAATTGTCGAAAAACCACAGATTTATTGATACCTCAGTTTATCAGGGATTGACAATGGTGTAATAACCCAAACCGGTCAATCAATAAATCTGTGTTTTTTTGACAATTTCTTAGTCTTTTTTCATTTAATATGGATAATTACCACAATATCAACTTCTCAACTACACAAAAAGTACATCAGATACATTGGTATCAGCTATCCGCAATAGAAGACAGAGAGTTGTGAACGCTGTTCTCCTATCTTTCTCCACTGCCATTATAACGTGGACCGCACTATAGATTGAAACAATGCTCCTGGTTATAGCTCGCCTTTACTTGCTTCACAAGAGTCCGTTGTTATGCAAAGTAGCAATTCTCATCTTGAAAGACAAAATAACTATTCTAGCTGGATGGGAAGAGGGATAGATTTTTGCATTCAAGAGAACTGGTTGTGTTTGTTTTGTGCAAAGTAATAATTATTATGGTTTTAACAGCACAAACTATCCTGTTTGTGTAAAAAATGTGACACATATTCCAGATTTACATTTGTTTAGATAACAGTTTTTACTTGGAGAACGTGATTATAATGGGGGTTCTTATTCACAATTATAAAATGTGAAGATAGTCAGTGTGAAAAAACAAGGTGATTATAGTGGAGGGTCTCATTCACAATTATTATAAACGTGAATTCATTCATTATAATCATAAATGTGAAGATAGTCTTGAAACCAGTGAGACAAAACAAATTCAAGTATTCACCTTCCATTGTGAACCAGTTGACCTCCGATTCCAATAGTAATCCATAGTAATTCATAAGTACGGTACTATCTTCGAAAACTGATCAATGAATTGTTAAAATATAATCGTCAAAGAAACTAAATTTAGTTTAGCTCAGAGTACCCTAAGTCAGTCGTTTTTCAACAAAGTTTAGTTCAGCTCAGGGTACACTAAGTCAGTCGTTTTTGAACAAATGATAGACTGAAAAAGATTGAAAAGACTTAAGAACATACTTACTAGTTGGTGATGATGGTTGAAGCTGAAATTAGGTGTATTTACAATACAAGGAGCATTGTTGTCAGGTGTACCTGTAAATCTATATGAGATAGAACACTCTACCTGATCTCAGATTGTAGAGCACAAAAATACGCCCAGAGGGATTTTGAATTATACATCTAAATGGTAACAATCGGAAGATATTTTTGATCAAAAACTAAAATTTATCAAAATTGACTTTTCTCTTTAAATTTCACTCATTTTTGAAAAATCATAACTCAGTACTCATTGAAGATAGAGAGTTTTGAATGATCTCATTTTATTCAGAATTTCATAATCTAGAAAAAAGGCGGCAGCAAATTTTTCTGTCCAATTACGAGATTTGGCAGAAATAGCTGAAAACTGGAAAATGAGCTGAAAATACGAGGTTTTTGGGCCACTCTGTATCCAGTACAAGGAAATTTTGCATGAAGAAATTGGTTCTGGACTTCTCCTATGTACCCAAATAGTATATTAAAAAATCAGAACTACAATATAAATTGCGAGCACACCCCCTTTTTTATGTCTATATTGACTGGACTATTGTAGCTACATTTGTTCACATTTTTTTCTTTTTGAAGGGTGCGTTTGAAATTAAGATTTTTTCAAATATTGATCATCATGATGTGTCATTATGGTCTATCTTGATCATGTTTCTCAATATCTTCAATAGAAACTGTGATATCTTCATTAGATATCTGTTTTCTCTATCTTCTCTAACTTCAATAGAAACTGTGATAGATTCTCGAATTTGGAATCTATTCCCCAAAATAATCACTTTCAAGAAAGCATTATATGAACTTGAGCTGGTGATATTATAAAATCTGGCACGATACAAACAAAATTCATTTGACTAGCAATCATTCCTTCATATTATACTTATAATTTTTGAAATTGAATAGTACTTCTTTAGTACAGCACGCTCCAAAAAGGATTGGATGAGAATGGGAAGCGAAATTGTTTACGGAGAGTAATAGCATAGAGAAACAATAGCGTAATCTATTGTTTCTCTATGGTAATAGGTGAATCAAAATATTCATAAAATGGTCAGTCATATTATGACACGCTTCAAACAGGAATAATATCATTATTTAATCATAATAAGGGAGGGTGTGGGCTTAGAGGTACTGGTACTGGTACTAAACTGACCAGTATAGAAATTTTCCTACTCCCCAAATGAATAATAATCAGGAAACCTAAATCGTGTTATAATTGTGTCATTCTTAAGGTGCGTACAGATATACGCGCCGCGAACATGAGCAATTCACTTTTAATCAGCTGACTATATCTGTATTTTTACAGAAATGGTGAGATACAGATATAAAAAGCTTGGCGTCAGCTGATTAAAAGTGAATATTGCTCATGTTCGCGGCGCGTATATCTGTACGCACCTAAGAATGACACAATTATCACACGATTTAGGTTTCCTGATTATTATTCATTTGGGGAGTAAGAAAATTTCTATACTGGTCAGTTTAGATACGCATCATGCTTCATTCCCATTATTTAATCCTTTATGAGTTTCAGAACACAAAGTCATGTGTGGACGTTTAAAGTAGAGGTCACTTCTGTCATGACACCCTCTAAACTGGAATTAAAATTCCTGACCATTCATATGGGGAGCGAGTTATATTCCTAAGCTGGTCAGTTATAAGGTTGGCATCAAGCACTAGTTTTATTATGTAATCATTCATAATATTATTCTCAAGACACAAAGGAATGAAGATGTGGAAGGTGTTTTAAGTAGTGGTCAGTTGTATCATGACACCCTCTAAACTGGAATTAAAATTCCTGACCATTCATATGGGGAGCGAGTGAGATTTTTAACCCTTCAGAGACTCACTTACTTTATTCTAAAACAGTGGATATACTGGGGTGTTGAACACCCCAATCTAATTTTGCATTTTTCTTTGAAAAATATGAAAAAAACAAATTCTTAGACCATACTTCATCATTTTTCTTCTCCAAGTGCATACAGAAAACAAAAGGAAAAGCACTGCTTATCAATATTTATACTAATTTAAGAAGTACGCATGTTCCGCCTAAGTGTTGGAGCTCCTAATCCTGTTTGAACAAATGGCTCGATCATTGCCAATGACAACTTCATCAAAAACTCACGTCTCTTCATTGTATTGTTTTGAATCTTAAGTTGTAGAGAATGATAGCATTTATTCCAATGTGATCCATCATCCCATACTAAATTCGTAGTGACAATACAAGTAAATCTTTGTAATAAAAGTGTTTGATAAAAGTCCTACGTAAAATACACTCTGGGGTGTTAGACACCCCAAACGAAGAACAAGATGAGCTAGTGACCTTGTAGAATGCTATTACTGACTGGAAGTGGTGGAGAGTAGTTGACAATACTACAAACCTAATTATTTAGACTGGGCATAAATTCCCATCTGTTTGATATTTTCAACTGCAGAACAGAAAAAAAATCCCTGGGGTGTAAAACACCTCAGTGTGTCTCTTTAGGGTTATACTGGTCAGTTATAAGGTTGGCATCACGCTCTACTGTTATTATGCAATCTTTTATCATTTATTATTCTCAACACATAAAGAAACAAGAGTGAGGAGGCTTCAAGTAGTGGTCAGTATGAGCCAGACACCCTCTAAACTTGACACAGGTTTCTGATCTTAGGGGAGTGAGTAAGGAGACTTCTAGACTGGTCATTCATTGTTGGCACGTTCCAGAATAAACAAAGAAACGTTTCAAATCTTCCTGTTCTTACAATAAGGGGGTGAGCAGTTTGGAGCATGTAGAGGTCATTTTTATGTGGCACGATCTGATACCCAAATATAAAGAAATGGAGGTGGGAACTTGGGTAGTGGTCGAATTCATCATGACACGCTCTAAACTCTGGATTAGGATATCCTGATCATTATCAATGAGGGGTGTGAGTAAAGATTCTGGACTGGTCAGTTGAGGCTGGCACGTTCCAAAATTAACTAACTAGTAGTTCTGTGAACAGTGGACCTCGCGCTCAGTGAGTTACATTGACCTGTTGTTATGTTCTCTCAAAAATAAATAAATAATTTATCAATTAAAAATGTCTAGAAAAATCCTAAATAAACATAGAGCCTTCTATCCTATATCGTACCGTGACGTGTCGTCCCGGAATTTGAGTGTCAGCGCTGTTATCAGGTCTGGCTGCAACTGTCTACAACGTTGATGGAAAGATACAATTTTCAAGATGTTCGATGTTTTTGAACGGGTAGTATTATAGTCAACTGTCTACTAACGTTAATGGAAAGATACATTTTCAAAATGTTCGATGTTTTTGAACGGGTAGTATTATAGTCCACTGGATACATTTATTCACATTTTTTTTTTTTTTTTGAAGGGTGCTTTTGAAATAAAAAAATTCTTAAATATAGATTATCATGATGTGTCATCTTCAATAGAAACTGTGATAGATTTTCGAATTTGGAAACTATTCCCCACAATAATCACTTTCAAGAAAGCATTATACTAGTAGTTCTGTGAACAGTAGACCTCACGCAGTATTCTCATCCACAAGTACCTGAGTGAAACTATAGACCTTATGGAAATACAGCAATAGACTGGCTTCTCCACACATCTGTATAATCACTCGTCAGCTGATTTATGATGAATAATTCTATAGTCTGATTTTTACTCCAATATTGGCGTATGAAGGAGGCTCCTTTTTCCTTTTATATTATCCTTGAAATGCAAAATTTCCAAAAACCTTGTATATACGTCGACGCGCAATTTAAAAAGGAGCATACCTGTCAAATTTCATGAAAATCTATTACCGTGATTCGCCGTAAATGCGCAACATAAAAACATATAAACATTCAAACATATTAACATTAAGAGAAATGCCAAACCGTAGACTTGAATCTTAGACCTCATTCGCTCGGTCAAAAAAAACTCTTTGAACGTTTTATGTTGCCAATAGATGGTGGTGAATCTTTTTAGCATGTATTTTTTTAGCATTGTTTTTTGACAATTCCTATACTCTGATTAGAGTCTCTGGGAAGCTTTAAAAACAAACAAACAAACAGACAAGTTAATGTATTGAGAGGTCCACGTTATAGTAGCAGTATTTGATTGTCTCCTCTTCTTGCTGTCCTTGTCTATCATTCTATAAGGCAGATAGCGCTGATGCTAGCTAGCTCCTTTCTAGCTACGCAACGTTGCATCGGTTTTTATTATCATTAAACGAAAATCGAAATTGAATGCTGTAATTCACCCCGAAGACTTCTGCTACTGCAAATATTGACAACAGGGTGAACAGCTAGATGGAAATTCGATGAGCGCTACTATTCAAAAATTATTTGTCAGCCCAGGAATCGAACCCAGTACCTTCTCATTGCTGGTCAGGAATGCTTACCCTTACACCAATCTGACAATCTCTGGATAGCAGCGCTCATTTTATACGAAGCCTTAGCGGCCAGTCAGTCTACATATGGAAATTACTGAGATATTGCAATTGATCAAATTCTAATGAATTTATTATTATTATTGATTAATTAATTGAATGAATTATTATCAATGTATCAATTAATTTTTTTTCTACTCAAGATTGACAATTATTTCTTATTTTGATTTGAGATCACTGATTCATTATATCAGTGTACTATTTCTATGTTTTTTTTAATATAATGTGAAACTTGACACCTCCAGTTAAACATTCTTTAGAAGGTTTTGGAGAATTTATATTTCGTCTGGTTTATAATTTTTGAAATTTTCCACTGAAGAGGAATTTTTCTTATCTTCTGTCATTCTTGCTTATTTTATTATTCTTCATTTGTTTTGTTAGTAAGATTTATTTTTATAAGTGTATTTTTCATTTTTGTTTGTTATATTTTCTATAATAAACTCCCTTCTTCTGGGGGTACCAGGACGAAGGAAAAAGGAAAAGAAAAAAAGGAAAAAGGAAGGATTTTATTATTAAACGAAAATCCAAATCAAATGCTGTAATTTACCCCGAAGACTTCTGCTTCTGCAAATATTGATAATATGGTAAACAGCTAGATGGAGATTTGACATAGTTTTTTTTCAATGTAGAAATGTACTCAACATTATATTTAATCTCAATAACAAAATCTATTGAATCATCGAAAAATATAGATTCTTGACGAATGAAATGCATTATTTTAAACAAGAATGAACATATATTACATCATATATGCCGGTCAGCTACCCGCTATAGAAGGCAGTTGCAAGACAGATAATCAGCAACGCTGTACTCTTATCTCTCTCCACTGTCATTATAACCTGGACCTCACTATAGCACAGTCTTTTGTGGCACAAAGCTAGGTTTTTGGTTCAAATAAAGCTTGTTCCTGTGTTCTACTTGAATCACAGCCTCCTCTTGTTCTTCCAACCTTCTCTCTCTTTTTTCCTGCTTCAACTTCCATCCTTTATTATAGTTGTTGTCCTTCTCAAATATTATTTGCTGAAACATCGCCGATTATGTAGTTACATCACAATATTATATTATCTCTATTCAATATTATTTACATATCATATAGGCAGATAATCGGCAACGCTGTACTCCTCCACTGTCATTTTAGTTGGACTACACTCTTGGATAATACCATTGTTATATTTTCTAGTGTAGCGTCTGATATATGTATCAGACATGTGATATATGTTGAAGTATTAAGAAGATATTCAGTTTTTGATGTACAGAATCTCACAAATTTATTGTATACAGTATATTTATGTCATTAATTCATAACAGTATGTTTGTCGGCTTCATCCCATTACACGTGGAAACTATTATCATTTAGTAGACAGAATCATTTTCCTCTAAATTTTTTCTTGTATATTCATGCATCTATTTCTCACTTGTTCTTCTCTTACTCGTTCTTCTCTCTCTCTCTCTATAATTCAATTCTTCTGAATTATATTTTTCTCTCATTTTCTACCTCTTTATCCTCCTCATTCTTTCCTTCCTTCTCCGTTGTCAAATTTTTTCTCTAGTACTTTTTTTCTCACAAACTCACCGAGAAGTCAGCACTGGTCGTCAGGAATTTATAACGTTTTTGAAAAATCCAGCCACCCCGTTTCGTAGACCTCAAATCAACAACGAACGGAAGGCAGTTGAAAATTGCTCATTTCGGACGGCGCCTCCATCTCAACAGCCGAGAAGAATGAAAAAAGAGAAAAATAACTGGAAAGAGAGAGAGTGAGAGAGAAGAAGATGATGATGGTGTATGGCAAGGGTTGATACAGTCGAATGAATCTGTAGTTGGAACACTACCCTCCCCCTCTGTATTATAACACCACCAACTATCAGGGAAACAACCCCTTGAGAGAAACCTGTTTCTTACCCCTCTCTCAATTTCCTCTCTCTCACTCCACTGTCATGCACCTAGTCTTAAGCCCTTCTTCTTATTCACCACCTCACTCCTTCTTCTCATCATCATCAAATTCTTTTTTTTTCTCCTCCTCCTCCTCCTCCCTGCTCCTGCTCTACATCGTCGAACGGTACTTTCGCTTCTCCTTCTTCTTCTCCTCCTCCTCTCTTCTATTTTCCCGTGATAACGGGCGTTAGGTGATCCTGGATCGCGGTGATGAGAAGAAAAAGGATAAGAAGAGAGAGAAAAAAGATTTGGAACAAATGTTTTTCGTTGGCAAGGGATGAGTGTGTGTGGGGAGGGTGGTAGATGATTTTTTTTCTTCAACCGAAATTCTTTTCTAGCTTGTTCGTAGTTTTTGTTTTTCTTGGTTCTATCCATCCGCCACTCAGAAACCGTTCTAGCATCGGCACATCTATCGAGTTTCGGCCATTAGAGCGGGAGAGAGCGAATGATTGAGGAATAGAGAAAGAATGAGTTGTCGGTAGGGTTGGTGGTGTCTTGAGAAAAATGTAGAATTCACAATCTTTGCTGGTGTAGGCCTATTGTGTTCAGAGATAGAGCAGATCATGAAAGCTGCAGAGGTCATCAACGAATTCCAATGACCTTGGAATTTGTGAAAAATATGGAAAAAGCTCTTCAATGCTGTTAATTGATGATTGATCAAATTAAAATTTTATCGATCAATGAAATAATCGATAATCTCTGATAATTAAGTACAGTATCCACAGTAACTAAGATTAATGTTTAGGCTATAGCACAGACCATGAAAGTATCCTAAAGTAACCATTAAAGAATGGTTATTCTATGTACTTATTCCTAAGTACCATGAAAGTAACCTAACCTTTCCATGAAAGTATCCCATAAATCGAACTTCATTTACGCAACGGATTAGATCAGGGGTCTCCAACCTATTTTATCGAAGGGCCACATTGTTAATTCTTGGGAGGCTTAGAGGGCCAATAACAAGGATGTACGTGGAATTTGACTTGTGGGGACACACACGACGGGGGGTTTGGGGGGTGTAAAATTATTATATTCCAATTAAAATAATATAAGAAGTTTTAAGAAGGTTTGATAAAAACACACGAAGAAACAAGCCAATTCATTTCATTTTAATGCGAAGTCAAAAGGTCAAACAGTAAAAAGTAAAAAGGCCATAAGAGAACTTGACAATTCATGAATCTAGCAAGTTAAATGAAATAGTAATAATTTTTAAATAGTGATAAGACAACTTGACATTACACGAATTTACAAAAATTGAATGAAAAAGACTAAGAAATTGTCAAAAAAACCACTGATTTATTGATAATTAGAAAGACCGGTTTCGGTTATTACACCATTGTCAATCTCTGATGAAACCGGTCTTTCTAATTATCAATAAATCAGTGGTTTTTTGACAATTTCTTAGCCTTTTTCATTCAATATGAATAATTACCACAATATCAACTTCTCAACTACACAAAAAGTGAAAATTTACAAAAAGTTACCAAGCTAAAAGAGAATACTTATTTTTAGTGAGAAGATTGCATTTTGTTTTTCACTTAAAATGTCCGCCCATTTAGGGTCTTTGTGGTTTCGATCATTAAAATTGATTTCAAATGTTTATCTGACAAGGAAGATCTGTATTTGGATTCAACAAACTTCATTTTTGAAAATGTCTGCTCACACTAAGGTAGATCCAAGAAGCTGCTTGTTTACAGCTAATTTTACACTTATTAAGAAATGGAGTGGCTAGTAAGAGAAGAGTACTGAACTCACAGTTGTTGTCAAAAATGTGTATAAATATATTTTTTACCGGACAAAATCCATCCGCGGGCCGGATGTGGCCCGCGGGCCGTAGGTTGGAGAACCCTGGATTGGATGGATAAATTATTCCAATACATAAAGAAATACCATCAGCCAATGAGAATAAATTATTTGGATACACCAAACTCATCTCAAAAAAATCAATCAATATTGATTATAAATCGAATTGAACAACAAATACCGATTCTATCTTCTCTTAGATCAATTTGACAGAATGGAGTCCGAATAATGACATAATGCCATCAGCCAATAGGAGCGCGTTGTAGGCGTGGACTCGTACCAGGCACCAAGTGTACTCGCTCGTGATTGGACGAAGCTCATGTAGATGAAGCTCATGACTTAGTAGATTTCTTAATTTCTTTGAAATTGGCTTTGGAATGTTACAAATAAATGTTTTAAGATTGGTAAAATTCATTGGGCAATATTATTTTGTACTTGTGTTTATTTATTAACCGAGCGAAGTGAGGTCTAAGATTCAAGTCGACGGTTTTGCATTTCTCTTAATGTTTCAATGTTTGAATGTTATTTTTCTATGTTGCACATTTACGGCGAAACGCGGTAATAGATTTTCATGAAATTTGACAGGTATGTTCCTTTTTAAACTGCGCGTCGACGTTTATACAATATTTTTGGAAATTTTGCATTCCAAGGATAATATAAAAGGAAAAAAGAGACTCCTTCATACGTCAATATTGGAGTGAAAATCAAACTATAGAATTATTCATCATAAATCAGCTGTCGAGTTGACTATAAATTGCATGCCATGACGCATGCAATTCAATATCTCAATGTAACTTGGTAAAAAATTAGCAGCTGTGTAGACTATAAATGGCATGCCTCATTGAATGCAATTTTTATGCACTATTAAAATAATAGGATGCAAAGAACTTATAACAGCTCGTCTGCGCGCCTAGATGTCTTCTGGTTTTCTCGCGCTAAATTCCGGAAAGCGTTATATGATAATTAAATCTTGTGTAAGCATGATCTGATCAAATAAATAGTTAGTGTATCAGTGTGGATGTGCTTATGGTTTGGGACGTCGTTATAACTGCGCGAGGTCTTCTGTTCACAGAACTACTAGTATCATATTATTTTTTTCCAGAAAGATATCGAAAGCAGGGCTGTACGAAAGCCTCTTCTTTGAAATGTTTCTATTCAAATTAACTGATAGTCTGATCAGTTGTGTCTCTGAGAAGTATTGACACTTCATTGGTAAAAGAATTTAACTGTAATAATTATCAACTCACAAATTATGAATTGCATTCTGTTCTGTTCTGTTCTCACGTTCAACAATACTCATGATTAGTCGTTTTACTCAAAGAACTTTGAAACACAAGTTAAAAATGACAATAACAACTATTCATAAATTCTTTTCGGAATGTTTTGTACAAACAAAATGGAATCAAATGTTCCTTGGAACGTTAAAGTTCATTACTCAAAACATTCAACAACAGAGAATGGAAATTTCTAGATTACTCGACCATTCAAAAATAATATATACAACAAGAGCATTTATCAGGAACTCACACAGAATAAAAATACAGAATCAACCATTATTCAGTTTCATTCAAAGAATAAACACAACACACTAGTCTCCTTACTCGACCATTCAAAAATGATATACAACAAGAGCACCTTTCAGGAACTAACACAGAGTCAACCATTATTCAGTTTCATTCAAAGAATAAACACAACTCACTAGTCCCCCTTCTACTCACTAAATTTTTGAAAAAATTCAAGAGCTACCCTCGATCCGTTAATCAAAAATTAAAAAATTACATGCTGACCATAACAAAATCACTTGTACAGGTACGTGAATAAATGGCCGTTTGATTTTATAATATTTTGAATAGAGTAACATTGAATTGGACATAACAATAAAAAGTTTCTTCAGCTATATATCAAATCACCTTACAAGGGTATCTGGTTTCCGGCATATTCAAGGGATGGGAGGTCCACCAAGGGTTGATACTGTTTGATACATATATCTATTTAGAGGGACAACCAAGGGTTGGTTCTATTCTTTGATTATAGTATATCTATATAGAAGGACCACCAAGGGTTGATACTGTTTGATCCATATATCTATTTAGAGGGACAACCAAGGGTTGGTTCTATTATTCTTTGGTTAAAGTATATCTATATAGAAGGACCACCAAGGGTTGATACTGTTTGATCCATATATCTATTTAGAGGAACAACCAAGGGTTGGTTCTATTCTTTGGTTATAGTATATCTATATAGAAAGATCACCAAGGGTTGATGTTCAAAGACTATTATAATCTCTATATCTATATCTACACGGAACTAACAAATGAAATACGTTACAAGGTAGTGATGACGTCACGGTGCAGTGATTGCAACAAATTCGGACAATTTGACCCTTTGGGGCAGGTTAGGGTCAGAGGGCACACCCCTAAGGGTCAGCTTTAATTGAAAAATCATAAGGTTGTGCGTGTAAGGTGTTTGTCCGTCCTTTTAACATGCTAATGCAGGTGTGGAGACCCTTTTCGGGGAGTGAGATCGAGTGTAGAGACAGAAAATGTGGAAGGAAGTAGCAGTTGGGAAGGTCATGAAATTGTAGAAAGGGCTAGGAATCTGTAACTGTAACAAAACTGTGAATGGTGTATTTGAACAGTTTTACAAGTTACGGTATGAGAAACTGTGCTGGAATAGTTCTTCAGCAGTATGGATTTTAAAATACTCTTCATTCTTGCATTTATTTATTTATTCATATGGCTTTTATCGGCAGAGAGATCCTTTTGAATGTTCTGCCTTGCCGTATTACCCAATGTCATTTCCTATTTACACTCAAGTTTATAAGTTATATATTGGGTTCTTCATGTTTTCTCACTGAATATTTGCACTTTCACTTCCTGAGTTTCTATTTTATAGAGTTTAAAATAAAGAAAACTTATTCTTGAACTCAATTCACATTTGAAAAGCAAACAAATATGAAATGTTGATGATACACAAATAGTTGAAGATATTACAAATCTTTCCATGGTAACCAACAAAACCAGTTCACTTTTGTATTCATTCATTGAATTCATTCTTGTATGTAATGAATTACTAAGCATATACAGATAAATATATTCCATTATTATTGTCACTATTATTTTTAGATGTTTATCTAAGTGCAGTGCAGAAAAGGAATAAATAATTTGGTTAATAACGTTACGATGCTGGAGAGCTGGAGATATTCAATCATTCATAATCATACAAGTAGTAACTGCTTCTTTCAGTAGTTAAGATGTCTCCTCCATTCTTTCCGATCTTATTAAATTTTTCTCATCTATCGTGGTATATACCTCGATCTCCTTCATTTATATAACTTCTTACAATTCCCCTAAGTCAATTTCAGATTAATATTATTCATCTCAGCTTATAGATAGCTTATAAGTGATCTTTAACTTCATTCATAATTGAGAATGATATTGTATGTATCAATGTATAAATGAAAACCTTCTATAATTGTAAAGGAGGCTAACGTCAATATTCAAATTTTCAACGTGGGCGCGTTACAGTCGAGAGCGACGACAGTCGCGGCCTGCGACTGGAAAACAGTCCTCTACGGTCGTAGGTCTCAACTGTCGGGGCTGTTCAAAAATTAAAGGGTTCTCTACTGTCGCCTGACACAGGCGACATCTGAGGACTCTTTTTCAGGATTCCTCTACGGTCGCAGATCTCAATTTTCGGAACTGTTCAAAAATTGAAGAGTCCTCTTCTGTCGCCTGACACAGGCGACATTTGAGGACTATTTTTCTGGAGTCCTCCACGGTCGCTGTCCTCAAATGTCGCAGGTCTCTACCGTCGCTGGCCTCGACTGTCGCAGGCCTCTTCTGTCGTTTTCCTCGTTTGAAATCGACGTCAGATCTGTGCTATTGTTCTGCTATCCCTTTTCATTTTACACTACTTTTTCTCTCTTTCATTCTCCAATTTTCTTCTTATTCCATTTACATTTGATCAGTCAGCTGAAGGTTATTCTCCATATTTTCCACTATAATGGCAGTATTTGATTAACATCAGTGTTGCTATCCTTGTCTACCATTTTACAAAGCCAATATCCTTTACTAGCTCTGTAACGCTGCCGTATCTTTTTCTAACAATGTAGAAATATAATTCATCAACAAAATATTCCATCTCAATTATAGTAATTCATCAATTAATCATTGAAATATATATTTTCTTGACAAATGAATAAGTAAATTAATTAATTAATCTGATAAATTCAAAATTGTAGTAGACACATTTTTTGGACTCAAAATAGTGTGTGAATTAAGTTTCAATTTACATAACCTTCAGCTTTAGACTGTGTATTCCAAATTGAGGTTTAGAACAGTTTTGGGCGAATGCCTGTTGTTCTTACCTTGATTGTATTTGTATATGAATAAATAAATAAATCTAATATAATTGATTATTCAAAAAATGAATGAACATCCACTATTACATCAGAAATACAGGTATTAGCTATATTCTATAGAAGGCAGAGAATTGACAACACTGTTCTCCTGTCTTTCTCTACTGCCATTATAACGAAGACCTCACAAAAGCTGTCAGTAGTGGGTGGATATGTCAACAAAGCCGTTACAAGTTACAAGCTTGCTAGCCAACCACTGATTTGCATAGTGTTTCGTTCGCAGCCATGTTGAAGTTGATTTCCATGTTGATGTTCTTGTTGATTTCTATGTTCATGTTGATGTTGATGTTGATTTCTATGTTGATGCTCATGTAGCTGGCCTAGTAATGTGTTTGGGATCATTCTACCAAGTCCACGACATGACAGTAGGATTTAGTGATAATGATAGAAGCTGCACACAGAAATCAATTTTTACTTAAACTCTCACAATAAATTCTCTCAGTATATTCTTCAGTCTTGCACCTACTGTTTGGATTAATTAAGAAACACAATAGAAGATAAAAATTACCCTTCAATTGACCGAGCGAAGTGAGGTCTAAGATTCAAGTCGACGGTTTGGCATTTCTCTTAATGTTTAAATGTTTGAATGTTTATATGTTGCGCATTTACGGCGAAACGCGGTAATAGATTTCCATGAAATTTGACAGGTATGTTCCTTTTTTAATTGCGCGTCGACGTATATACAAGGTTTTTGGAAATTTTGCATTTCAAGGATAATATTAAAGGAAGAAGGAGCCTTCTTCATACGACAATATTAGAGTAAAAATCTGGTGTGGCGCACTCACACAACTTTCCTTGCCGTTATGAAAATTGATCACCTGACGCTAGTGTTCCCGCGCATCTGAAGTCTACTATTCAGGGATTCGAGCCAGCTGGTGACAGGGCAATAACGTTTGAGACACACGAGGTCTACTATCTCTTCATAGTGATCATTTAATAGAATCAACAGTTGCCAACAGTTTGCAATTGGATAATCACATTCTCTCGAATTTCGAGCATATTTTCAATTTTAGGTGAAAATGTTACTGAACATTAATTGTAGAGATTCTCATGCTCAATCTATTACACTTGAAATGTTTTGTTTAAATTGTATCTGAAGCCTGATAATCGAGAATCTAAAATCATACTTTGCATGGCGGAGCTCCTGAAATTTTTACAGATACGGGACTTGTGGCAGTTGAAAGAGCTTATTGATGACTATTTCAGGTAGGTATAACTCTTATCAAAATCGTTGGAACTGTTTTCGAGAAAATCGCGAAAAACCCTGTTTTTGACATTCTCGCCATTTTAGCCGCCATCTTGAATTCCATTTGATCGAAATTGTTCGTGTCGGATCCTTATATTGTAGGGACCAAGTTCCAAGTTCCAAGTCATTCCGGGAGATGAGATATCGTGAACACAGACGCACATACACTCATACACACATACACTCATACACAAACTCACACACACACACACACACACACACACACACACACACACACACACCACACACACACACACACCACACACACACACACACACACACACACACACCACACACACACACCACACACACACACACACCACACACACACACACACACACACACACACACACACACACACACACCACACACACACCACACACACACACACAACACACACACACACACACACCACACACACACACACACACCACACACACACACACACACACATACAGACCAATACCCAAAAACCACTTTTTTGGACTCAGGGGACCTTGAAACGTATAGAAATTTAGAAATTGGGGTACCTTAATTTTTTTTGGAAAACAATACTTTCCTTACCTATAGGGCAAGGAAAGTAAAAATTGATGTATCTCGAAAACTAAGGTCGATTTAAAAGAATTTCACCGGACATTTATTGTAGAAAATTATAAGTAAAATCTGTGATTTTCGGCTGTTACACCTTTCTTGTGACAATCTGTATTGAAAACCCTCAGATCATGTCTTATACATGTGCAAACCTACCTCCACATTTACACCAATAGCAACACCTCATGCTCTACACTGTGATATGAGGAGAGTTGGCATCTGAGGTGGAAACAAGGCAGGCATTCGCCAATGGTCCAGACTCACTCACTGTGACCGTTCACACTTCGCTTCTCTCCAACAATCACCCAATTTGCTTCTATCTTGCAATCCAATGCCCCTTCCCACTATCCTGTAGTGCTTTCTCCCTCTATCTCGCAATGTTCTTTCACTCTATCTTGCAATATCAGCTTTCTTCCTCTATCATACGAGTCTCTCTATCAGGAGCTTGTGATCCTCTATTCGACACTAGCGTCAGGTGATCAATTTTCATAACGGCAAGGAAAGTTGTGTGAGTGCGCCACACCAGATTTTTCATCAAATGTATGAGCTCTGGGCTACTTAAATATATTTTATTCATAAAATAGAATTTGTAAGCAATATGGTGGGAATGAAAGAACTGTAGTGGGTTTTCAGGTCGTTTAGGTTTTTGATAAAACAAAAATTATTATTTAGAATTGTGGGTCTGAAAAGAAAAAAAATGTACAATCAACTATTATCTTAAACTTTACCTTGAAATTGTCCCTTGGCCTGATCCTCAAAGGTTCGGTTAAAACTCTCACGACTTTAAATAAATGAATATATAAATATATATATATATATATATATATATATATATATATATAAAAAGAAGCGTTAATGGTAATGAGTATTTTAAATTGAAAAACAATAATTTGAGAAATAAATACGAAGCTTGTATACCTAAACCAAATAAAAGTCACTTCATGAAACGTTTTTCTTATTTGGCTCCAAAGTTCTACAACCTGGTGCCCTTGGAGATAAGGCAGTGCAAGATACGATCAAAGTTTTTGAGAGATGTCAAGAGATTTATAATGGAATGTGAGAATATAGTACTTTTCTTAGAATTCTCATGTAGACTTGTATATAATGATATTGTACAATATACTTCAAAGGTAAAATAGATAAATCATCGATACTGTTATGTAATATGTGTCACTTCATATGCGACTGTCGGCCTCAGTAACTACATTTTAGCGCTATAGTTTTGTAATCAATTTTATATCACCATCTCAAACAGGTCTAGTACCTCGAGATGCAAATACTCAATTGGCATTGCATTTTATTTTGTAATAGTATTTTCTCATGTTGTAAAATTTGTATTGCTCTTATTATGTATTTCTAAGATGTTGTAATTTTATATTTCTGCCAATAAAACATTTTCATTTCAAAAAAAAAACTTCTGCCAGCTGATTGAATCAAAGCACCAGCTTTCCCTACAAGATTCCAATCCTGAAAAAACAATTATGCAGGTTTAAACTGCCCGAACTGTGACAGCCTATAATTGAATTCTCAAGACAGAATCCTTCAGGTAACCAATGCCTTAACTCAACAACTATACTTCACAAACGGTTCAAAGAATACGGGTATCGAAAGAAAAATTCAAAATCTATTTATGTGAAAAAACATGCAGTCTTGATTCACAGATTAAGAGTCGACTCACTCTTGTTTATATAGCATGGAGCTAAAAACCATAATATTGCCTTCACGAAACGTGATAAAACACACGTTTCATCTTTGTACAATGGAGATATTCTCGCTTTATCAATTACATTTAATAATATAATCCGCGACCAGATTTCCAATTCACAAAATAATATTTCAATAGAATTGAATGGGTTTTGATTTCATGTATATGTCATGTAATTATAAAACCCTTTTCTCAAATTGATAATAAAATAGATTTAAAAATAGATGTTATTAACAAAAGTTACTGACTATCGATGGATAACATAAAACTTGTTAATAACAAGGAGTTTTCTGTTGAAAACACGAGTTATCAACTTTTTTCAAGAGAATTTCTTGTCGATTCAGTCAAGTTGACAAATTTTTATTAATAACTCATATTATCCATTTGTTATCCAATTTGTACTCAAATATTACAAAATATCAGCTGATAGTTGCAGTGATAGTAGTTTTAATTTTTCTGCTCAAAATTTTCAAGTTTATTTCAATATTATTGAAACTTTCGGATTGTTTAGTGTTATTTCCGGCTCTTATCAACCCTTCGAAATTCAAAATTCATCAGTCATATCTCGAATAAGTATTCTCTGAGTGTTAATCTTTGGTGAAAACAGAAATTTTAAACTTAACCTCACTTTGGACTATTTATGTGCCAAAATCAAGGAATTGAAGAAGTTTTGGGCAATTGCCTGTTTCTCTTTCCAAATATCGTGTTTTGTGACTGTTCTGATAAATAAATAAATAAATATCGGGTCACCGAGCTTCGCTCGTTATTTATTTACTAGCAGGTAACCCGTGCTTCACAAGGGTCTTTCTAAAAACTTGACGTAATAAAATCTAGAAGAATTCAAAATAGGCCTTTGTACAGTGAGTCAGTCATTCTATCATGGCTCGAATAATTTTGAGATTTCAATTAAATAAAAATGAGAGAATAATAAAATTTATTTATGTAAATAACAACACCTTCATTGAAAGACATATTAACTGCATGCGTTTTCATATTGCCAATACAGCATTGATGAAACTGTAGATATTTATTTAGCATTTGTCTCCAAAATTTTTCTAGCTGAAAAATTAATAATCCATGCCACGTGTAGGCCTAAACATTGATTGCATCAGGGAAACGAAGTTTCAAAAATATGTTTTTCAGGTAGAAAACAATATAGAAGCAGATGTTCTTTTTTAATTTCGACCATATGATTTGGTGATTTTTCAATGAAATCGAATGTACCATTAATGAAATTTGAACAATTATTCTGAAAAATCTTGAAGGAAAATTTCAATTTGGGCTTCCAGGTGCACGAGATTGATATTTATAGAATGTGCAAAATTTGGAGATCTGAATCATTCCCGTTTTTCCGGTATGCAATCCACAAGTTGACATGTTTTGATGCGAACAAACGAACAAACGAACACACGAACAAACACAACCCTACTCTCTCTTATTATAGAGATTGACTTTTGATAAACCAAACACAATTCTTTAAAATGATTGAGGAAGTACTAACAGGCACAGCCCAAAACTGTTTCTTTCCCAAATTTTGATTTATACACTATAAATAGTCCAGAAAGTGGGTTTTGTTTCATACACTTGAATTCAGGTCCAATTTTAAGTCAAAATATTCAAAAACAGAAAAGTTCTAATTTAGATTGTTTACAAATCAAATTGAATAACAAAATAACACTCAATAATCACTTAAAACTGTAAAATAATTATTAACTTTGAATATTATGATATACTCCAATATTTAGAGTAATAAACCATGTCATGTCAACAAATCAGATTATTTTGATAGTCTATTAAAATTTCTAGATAATATTTCTCGCGAGATACGGTAAGCTGTTTGAATGATTACACAGCTGATCTCCCACACAGGCCCACGCATCTTCTGTTATCGACAGACGACCAAATCTGTTCTCCCAAGGATGAATTATCCTTTTAATGTCCTTCAGAGAGTTTTCCAGGGATGAGACCTAATGCAATCGAATCTTTATATTATATACCTACTATGTTCTGAATTTCGTGAGAATCGTTAGAGCCGTTCTCGAGATCCGGTGAAATAAAAACATTATAAACATCTAAACATAGAATCTGGTGTGGCGCACTCACACAACTTTCCTTGCCGTTATGAAAATTGATCAACTGATGCTAGTGTTCCCGTGCATCTAAATTAGTCTACTATTCGAAGATCTAAGCCAGCTGGTGACAGGACAATAGCGCTGCTATCTGTTCATAGTGAATGATTTAATAGAATCAACACTTGCCAACAGTTTGCAATTGAATAATCTTATTTTCTCGAAATTCGAGCTTATTTCCAATTTTAGGTGAAAATGTTACTGTACATTAATTGTAGAGATTTTCATGCACAATCTTTTCCACTTGGAATATTTTGTTTAAATTGTATCTGAAGCCTGATAATTGGGAATCTAAAATCATACTTTGCATAGATGGGGCGGAGCTCCTGAAATTTTTACAGATATGGGACTACTGGCAGTTGATAGAGCTTATCAATGATTTTTTTAGTTATAAATTTAATCAAAATCGTTGGAGCCATATTCGAGAAAATCGCGAAAAACCCTGTTTTTGACAACATTTTCGCCATTTTAGCCGCCATCTTGAATTTCATTTGATCGAAATTGTTCGTGTCGGATCCTTATAGGGGAAGGACCTTAAGTTCCAAATTTCAAGTCATTCCGTTGATTGGGAGATGAGATATCGTGTACACAGACGCACATACACTCAAACACACACACACACACACACACACACACACACACACACACACACACATACAGACCAATACCCAAAAACCACTTTTTTGGACTCAGGGGACCTTGAAACGTATAGAAACATAGAAATTTGGGTACCTTAATTTTTTTCGGAAAGCAATACTTTCCTTACCTATGGTAATAGGGCAAAGAAAAGTAATAAACAGAAATTGCTCGTTTAATAGTATAGGATTTTGTTCTATGTAGTCGCTGGTTACAACGAACCATTAACCATGGAACAACGTAAAACTATTAATCAATATTATTTTGAAACAAAATTATTATTCTCCTTGATTTCTTCTTCCCAGAGGAAGTGACTTCCGGCTTATGTCTATCTGTTATTGTTATTGAAGGGGCACGCCTTGTTTGAAAACTATTTCGAAATAAAATAAAAGCAGAATGGAAGAAAAACTAGAGTAGAAAAGAATAAATAACAGAATCGGGAATCCAAACAAAGAAGGTTTGGAAGTGGAACATCTGCTGCAGTTGGACTCAATTCACTTTGACAGTATTCAGACTGAGCAGCATCCATACTCCCCATTAGATCAATGCTGACAGTTTATAGCTGATTCCATGTTAGTGCGCATGCTCAGACAACCAATCGGCAGATTAAATGGGGAAAAATTCAGCATCTTGCAACCTCAAGTCTAAACAAACATTGAGGAGACTTTGTTCTTTGGAATTAAATTTCCAGATTGAAGAGCACAGAGAGGCATGTTGAGGTCTGACACATCGTTGAGTTATAGCATGAGCTGGATGCATGGATATGTATGTTAAAATGAATAGATGAAGGAATATTTAGAAGCATAGATTTCACCTGTCTCTACTTCTGAATGAGTAGATGACAGAAGAATTTCATATTGTAAGGGTGACGCCTCCACCAAATATATGTAATGGTGGGAAAATGAAAAAAAAAACACAATAAAAGATCGTACAGGTTTTTGATATTTAGAACAAAACACTAAATTATTTATTACAAAATTAGAATTATAATAAGAAATTACGAAATAATAATAATCAGATGAATATTTCAAGGGCTACTCGCTTTGCTGCTAATGAGGATTCAATGTTTGTGGTTATGAAAAATTTAAGAACAATGACTCAGTAGTCACCTACCTTTATGAAAATGGCTTCCCACTTTGGCATCCACTGGTAGAAACGCGACGTTAATTATTAATTAAAAATCAAAATAACTGATCTAATGAAGTGGGTTCAGATCCCTTCCTATTTAATAATACAATTCTCTTTAAACTGCCCGAACTGTGACAGGAAAACTGTATTATAAAACAAGAACAAAATCTATCCCTTTCACCAGAACAGCCGGATTTTACTCACAGTCCTATCGAACGAGCTCACACAACAAGAAAAGTATAATTTTTGGTATTAAATATAACTCAGTCAATGCCAAACATGAAAGTCATTTCAGTACATATTTTTATCTGTCGCACAAGCGGCACGTTTGTTATTAAAAACAAAAGAGAAGCTACATTAATTTTGACAACAAATGAAATAAACAATCTTTCTGCCGATGACAAAAATTGTTCAAAGACGAAAAAACTGTTCATTAAACTTTTCTAAATTAAAACTCTAAAATCCTGATCAATATGAGATAAATATATGATTCATATATATGTCCCATATTACCAGGTGACCCGGCGGGTACCCAGTTACAAAAGAAAAAAACTAGTTACAAAAGATAAAATAAACTGAGACAAAATAAGTATTACACTTCAAGGATTTTGAGTAGCCTATAAGATGAAAGAAAACAAATACAAATTGCAAAAAAATACATACATTAGATTTTGATAGATGATAAATAAAAGAACGAAAAATAACAAAAAATCTATTAGAAAGGAATGAAATAAAAAGGAAAAGGGAAAAATTGTTTTACACAAGTAATAATACATTTTACCGTTGAGTCAGGTGGCAGTGCCAATATAAAAGGAAGGAAAACTTTAAAACTTCAGCCAGCAAAAATAGAAAAAATATGATGATTCTAGTTGCAAAAATATTGAATGTTGGAGGATGAAAAAAATCAAAATAATTATCAAAATTGATTTAATTATTCTATTTCAATCTCTATTACAAGTTGATGAATCACCTTTATAACGACAAAGAGGTCCGAGTTTAAAGTAGAAGAGAGTAAAAACTATCACATCTAAAACTTTATTATTATCATTCTTCAATGATTCATACAGTAAGTACATCATCAAAATGATTGAGAGAGGAAAAATAAGGTAAACTTGTGCTATTCCTCTCACAAATTTTGATAGAGTTACACATAGTCCGAAATAGGTCAAGTCTTGTCAAAATGATTGGGGAAGAAAAATGAGGAAACCTTGTGCTATTCCTCTCCCAAATTTAGATAGAATTACACATAGTCCGAAATAGGTCAAGTATTGTTCACTTCACAAAATTTTCAGTCAAAACTAAAACAACATCTACTATATTTACGTCGTTGTATTTCTGTTGATTGTGGACATTGGGGGTGGCGAAGTTATTTGAATTTTTTGGATCTCTGAGTAGAAGGCTATGACGACATTATGGGATTTTAAGTTTTTCTTTTCATAGAGGATGATTTTAGGACTCTTTGTGTGTGTTTGTAACTTTGTAAGTTCTAAATGAATTCTCAATTCAATGACAATTCTATAAATTTGGCACTGTTGAATTATTTATCTATTCACTTATAACATCATCAATTTATTTATTGATCCACATCTATAATGATCTAGTATTGGCAAATACCACATACAACTCTACTGTGAAATTCACGTCAGAATCTGACTAACATTGCCAGCATCCTATTAATAAGATTGTTGTAGTGAGGTCCACGTTATAATGACAGTATTTGATCAGCTTTGGTTTTGCTATCCTTGTCTATCATTCGACAAAGCCGGTGGTACTATCCTTTTCAAGGTCCACAACGATGCCAATTATGATTTTGACAGTGTAGAAATATAATTAATTAATTCAGAAAATCGGCATCACTATTCTTCTATCTTTATTCACTGCCATTATAACGTGAACCCCACTATAGCTTAATAATTAGTTGTTATTAGCTTGCTTCTAGGAACTCTTCCCCATACACATACCTGTAGTCCTCTTGGGGGATTCCACTTTTCAATGGTGTTACAATTTTAAAACAAAATAATGATGTAATTCCCTTTTTCTTCTATTGTAACTGAATTATATTGTACAAATTTGTATTTTCACGTGGAAAATAAATTAAACATTGGCTCTATGTTTGTCTGTCATTAAACTAAACAGATAACCACATTCTTTTCTAACCATGCCCCGTTGCCAGAATGTTTATAGACAATGTAGAAATACAGTTATCATAAAAGAATGGTGCGGTTTCGAACATGGTTTAAAGAAAAACCAAATTACTTACAGTTGATGTTGTTTATTCATCTAATTTGTCGTCTCAGGCAGTTTTTTTTACATAATTGATAAACTTAAATATGTGACCCTTTAGTCGTTCGAAAAAATATCCAAACGATAATCAATTTCTCTCCAAACATTCGCTAACATTTCATTGGTTATGGTTGTCATTGCTTCATTAATCCTGTTTTTAAGTGGTTCAGGTAGATTTTTTCTTGTAAATTTACATCAAAAACATTGTTTATTCACAAGAAATCGCGAACTGAACCACTTTAAAACAGGATTAAAGAACCAATGACAACCATAATCGAAGAAATGTTATCGAATGTTAAGAGAGAAATTTATTATCGTTTGGACATTTGTCGGCGACTAAGGGCGCACTTATTGAAAGTTATTAATCTTGTAAAAAAACTGTTTCAGACGACAAATTAGGTGAATAAAAAACATTAACTGTAAGTAATTTGGTTTTTCTTTAAACCATGTTCGAAACCGCACCATTCTTTTATGATATCCCTGTATAATGAACTTCCAAGCAGAATACAAAACAGCAGATAAAAATGTAACCAATCAATTATGATGATTGGTGAGTGATCGTTGATGATTTTCAATAATAGTAATTATCGATGATAATTTGATCTCAATAAATTATGGGAAAGTATCATTGATACATGTAGAGATATATTATCTTGGTGTATTTTTTATCATTATTAACAAGAATCAATAGTTATTATCCAATAACTTATTACAAACACAATATACAGTGAAGTATTATCCTATTATATTAAGCGAGCAATTTCTGTATTTTTATATCTGGTTATTTATTTATATTTAATTATAAACGGTTACTTATGTTCAACGGATCTCGAAAACGGCTCTAACGATTTTCAGAAAATTTGGAACATAGTGGGTTTATGATATAAAAATTCGATTGCACTAGATTTCATCTCTGGGAAAACTTTTTCAAGGACATGAAAAGGATAATTCATCCTTGGAAAAACAGATGATAATTTTTGTCGATAACAGAAGATGCGTGTGTCTGTGTGGGAGATCAGCTGTGTAATCAATTAGCTTACCGTATCTCGCGAGAAATCTAGAAATTTTAATTGACTCGATCAAAACAATTTGATCTGTTGACATGAGATGGTATATATCATAATATTCAAAGTTAATCATTATTTTACAGTTCTAAGTGATAAGTGAGTGTTATTTTGTTATTCAATTTGGTATGTAAACAATCTAAATTGAAACTTTTATGTTTTCAAATATTTGGACTGAAAAGTTCACCTGAATTCAAGTGTATGGAACATAACCTACTTTTTGGAATATTTATAGTGTATAAATCAAAATTCGGGGAAGAACAGTTTTGGGCTGTGCCTGTTAGTACTTCCCCAATCATTTTAGAGAATTGAGTTCTGTTTATCAATAAATAAATAACGAGCTAAGCTCGGTGCCTCGATATTCTCAGATTACCGGGATAACATGATAGACAACTATCCACTATGGATGGCAGTGGAAGAGGGAAAGTGACAACAATGCTTTCATATCATGTCTACTGGCTTTTAAACGTGATTATCACTATGGTACGATACTTGAGTTGTCTATTCTCAAAACGCATCAACTATCCACTATGGATGGCAGTGGAAGAGGGAAAGTGACAACAATGCTTTCATATCATGTCTACTGGCTTTTAAACGTGATTATCACTATGGTACGATACTTGAGTCGTCTATTTTCAAAACCAGTTTTCAAAACGCATCTGGTTTTGAAAATTACATGAGGTCATCTTGATATTACTCAGAGGGCCGGTTGTACTGGAGCCTGATAAATTTAAATCATGATAAATGTAACAAGAACCAATCAGAGAAGGCTTTTTGGATACGAAGAATTCTCTGATTGGTTCTCGTGACATTCACTCATGATTTAAATCAATCACTTCTGTGTAACCGGGTGACTATTGAATACAATATTGTGCGTTTTTCAATGACTTATGGAGTTTTCTGGGAAAATCCATGGGCAGAAATTATGAGCTGTGGAAAAAAAGAAAGTAACAACAATGCCTTCGTATCTTTTCCACTGACTTCAGTCGTCTATCTCCAACACCAGATACATCACTGTTTTGAAAACTACATGAAGTCGTCTCTATATAACTCAGAAGAACAAAAGCTTTTTAAATTTCAATCATGATTAAATGCTATAAGAAACAATCAGAGAAGGCTCTTTAGATACGAAGGACTCTCTGATTGGTTCTCGTGGCATTCAATCATGATTCAATCACTTCTGTGCAACCGAGATTGATTGATTGATTGAGTACTTTATTTATGTAGATTACAATATATACTGTCTTATACACTTATATACAATAGCTTACAATACAGCAAAATTATAGATGAATTTACATGATATAGACTAAGAAAATAATTATTGAACTGTATATGATATGAAAAAGCAATTTGTAATATAATAACTATAGATAATAATTATATTGTTATGCATCTACATAAATTGGCGGAGCTTTGGACATATCAATGTCCATTCTTCGGAAAGAATATTAAAAATATCCTCCCCACTAACTCTCTACCAAAGAGACTTATTGAATACAATATGCATTTTCCTATCAAATCTGAGGTTCTCTGCGAAAATGTATGGACATAATGCATCTAGTAAGGCTTTAAATGTATGTATTACATCCCTTACTCTTCTCCAACAATAACTTACGGTAGAATGCTTGAATTATGCCGAGAATTATTATCGTCTCTACGTGGATCTGCATTGATAAATCATGCATAAAATAGAAACACCATAAACCACCCAAGGTGGAAAACCGATTATAGTTTTTATCGCGCCCGTAACTTTTATACTTTCTATAAAACTATCATCGGACGTATGCCAGTCTGAGCTGAACAATTTGTTTTCCCCCACAATAGCTGTAATGTTACTTTGAATTCTGGAACGATGTGTGAGCTTTATATTCCCATGGTCTTGGAAGTCAGTAGTGATGGAGAGCCAATGGTCCATATGAATAAAACCAGAGCAAATGCTCATGAGTAAGAGCATGGAGCATAAGGGTTTGCTCATGAGCAAAAGGTAGAAGTAAAAGAATTTGCTCATTTTTATATGAATAAGCTTTACCTTATACTCTTACCTTATGCTCCTGAACTATAAAGTATCTAATACTCACGTATTTTAGAGATTTTTCATCAGCTGATTCGCTTTTGTAGCCTTACTTTGTATTTATAGCTCACGGAAGCGCTAAATATGCAAGAAGGGGGGACCGCTTGTGTTTGCGTCGTCTAATCTGTTTTCTATTTATGAATAGAGTTTTAGGTTAGTTGAGTTTTGAATTTTGAAATGATAGCATAAAAAATGTCATCTCTATAATAATCTTCAGCATATTCTTATAATATCAATAGCCTTCATATAATCGTCTACACTCTCATCATCTTAAATGCCTATTTCTTATTTTGTGGTGGCTATCTTTATATCTTTTGTATTTATTATTTTGTAGGGATAATGGTGATATATATCATGGTTGAATCTATAAGAGTTTTATAGTTCTTAACTATTGGTTGTGATCGTATCTGGTATAGTTTCCTCTTCCTCATATGAATTAGTTGAGCCATTTTACTATGAGCAAAAGGTGATAAGCTGCTCTAGACTAGACTCACCTTTTTTGAAGCATTTGCTTCAAAAGTTGAGCAAAAAATGCTCTAGTAGTTATTCATACAATTTTGAGCAAAAGCTTTTACTTTTGAGCAAATGCTCAAACTATTTTTTTGATGAGTATGAGCAAAAGGTTTTGCTCACGTTTATTCGTAGAAAAAGAAGCAAATGCTCAACTTTATTCATATGACCCAATAATTCTGTAGTAATATTTACTCACGAAAGTTCGAACTAAACAGAATCTTACATTAATTACAATACTCCCATTATTACATTAATGGGATATTTTTGCTGTATGAATCTGAAATATACTCACAGAATTCTGAAATAACTTATTGAGTATATCACATCAATTGAATATTTACGCTGTATCAATCCGCGATGTGTGAAATGAATTGAATAATAATACTAAGAAATTGTCAAAAACCATAGATTTATTGATACTACCGGTTTCGGTTGTTACACCATTGTCAATCTATATGTATAAAAGCGAAATGGCACTTACTCACTGACTGACTCACTCACTCGCAGAACTAAAAATCTAACGGACCAAAAACGTTGAAATTTGGTAGGTATGTTCAGTTGGCCCTTTAGAGGCGCACTAAGAAATCTTTCGGCAATATTTTAACTCTAAGGGTGGTTTTTAAGGGTTTCAAGTTCGTCTTTTAGCATGTATATTCTTCTTATTCTCTTAATTATAATTGAAGAATGTCCATACCATATGTTAATATAGAACTTTAAACTAGAGAGTACCTCTTCGAAACAGTTGTTAACTGGTAACTACATTAATAATTTTGTCAGGTTGGCATTAAGTTGAGTTGACTTTGTTAGGTTGGCACCGAGTTGAAGATTGAAATGCATTTATCGCGGAAAAATTGATTGGGCACTGCTACCGTACTTCAATCAGAGCTATTCCTGGGAATATTATATTACTAGCCGTCAGGCTCGCTTCGCTTGCCATATCCGTTTAGCCAGACGTTTAGTCTGGACCCCCGACTGGATCGTCCTAACATATGATAAAAATGCTCAAATGAAAAATTCAGGCGAGCGAAGCGAGCCTGCTGATCTCATTCTCGGATGATCCAGTCGGGGGTCCAGGGGGCGGAGCCCCCTGGCTAGACGGATTCGGCGAGCGAAGCGAGGCTGACGGCTAGTCTCTGATAAAATAAAACTAAACACAAAAGCAGCAGAATTTTTACTAGTAGGCAAGTACTGCTATTGGTCAAGGACATGAACGCCTGCCATTGGCCCAGCTAGACAGTCTCCTCTCACTTAACGGTGTCACAAAATGCCTAAAGGTCATAAATTTGGGATTGTTATCTAAGTATTTTCCTCACAGTTTGAGCTTACAAATCTAGAATTGATTGAAATTTGTCTGTTGATTTTACTCGATAATCTATCTACCATACTTTTTTCATACCCATTTGTGACTGCTATCTTCAAAAATCAACAAACAATTTTCAATTAATTCTAGCTTTGTAGGCTCGAACTGTGAGGGAAAGACTTGGATAACAATCCAAAATTTAGGCTTTTTATCTGATAAGGTGGGTAGGGAATTGAAGAGGAATGGATTTCATTTTGCTTTCAATACCAAACCGATTTTAAATGGTTTAGCTGATGTAAAGACAAAAATATTTAGCTGAAGTAAATATAGATATTTAGATATTATGAAGAAGTAGATATTTTTATTTAGCTGAACTAAAGACAAAATTGAAATTTGGGGTAAAAGTGGGGTGTACAAACTTTAATGTGGTTATTGTAATGCTTGTTACGTGGGTCAGACAGGTAGAAATTTCAAAAGTAGAATTGAAGAACACATCAGAGATTGGAATAAACAAAATGGGGAATCCAACTTTGCAGAAAATTTGATAACAAATAAACACAAGTTCACTGTTGAGGAGAATGTTGAGTTTCTGAATGTTAATAACAAAGGCAGATCTTTGAATATTCTAGAGGCTTTAGAAATAACAAGAGTAATTGAAGACAACTCCCAATATAGTTTAAATGACCATATTCGTTCCAACCAATTGGCCTACAACTCTAAGAATTTAGTATTATCATAACATTTTAAGCATACGTTAGTCAATAGTTTTTCTATTTACATATTTGTTTTATTATATTTTACTTCTTTTCTTGGTTCTTATTCTGTACTGAAAGTAAATTTTGTTATCATGGCGAATCTGTTGCTTAAGCCGCCATTTTGTGATATCGTTAAGTGGGAAGAGACTGTCTGAGTATTATTTTATTTAATATGAATAATTACCACAATATCAACTTCTTAGCTACACAAAAATGTGAAAGGAATAGTTCTTCATTGAACATTTGATAATAAGATGAATACTATAATAATAATAATAATAATAATAATAATAATAATAATATCGAGTGACCTGGCTGGCTCAGGTCTGGTGTCAGAGTTTTCAGATCGCAACTGATCAATTTCAAGGCCTCTGACATGACCTAACGACTGCTTTTTAGGCATACTATAATACTCAGTATTATCCATAAATCTAGTTTATTCTCACAATATGCACTTCCTCAAAAATATCTACATTTTATTATTAAGCCTTTTCGAACATCATCAATCTCTCGTCCAACATTGTATCACTGATTTACACTGTATAAATAACATTGTATTCTATACACATAATCTCTATAATTTTTCAACTAAGTGACAATTTATTAGGGAATAAAGTATAATTATAATATATGTAACATATCATTTAAATGCATTAATTTTTTGCAAACTGACATTGTATTTATTACTAGCTGGCCCGGCGAACTTCGTACCGCCAAATAGTTAATGCATCTCATGAAAAACTTTAGCTTTATGCTAAAATTTAAAAAAATTAAATTTATGCACACCTGAGGAGGCGCGATGCGGCATTTTGCATCCAGGTGCTTCTTGCTTATTGGCTCCGATCCGAATAGCAGATGCTATTATTCGTATTATTTTAATTATCAATGATTTTAATGGATTTTATTTTTATAGATAATTTTCCAACTGCAAAATAAATAATTGACTAAAAATCAATTAATTTCAAACACCGAAGACATCACATTTATTCGAAACAAAGCGTATTTAGCGCATGTAAGTCTCTAACCTGAGGCCAAACTGCTGGGTGGTTACACACAGAACAGTCATTTTGTTTTGGCGGGGCGTTTAGAATAAAATACGCGGGTGGTTATGGAGCAGCACACACTCTTGTCTACTATCTACCGACGGCTGTTGGATGATGCAATGATTATAACAGCTGATTTTTATTTCAATGTGTGGTCAGCTCACAAATCTTTTCCCATAAAGATCACATGTAAACTTTGAAGGACCGTAGGAAAGAATCCTAAAGACGGATAATAAATTTGATAGGCCATAAACCTGGTCCTGAACAGAACGAACACAACTAAAAAATATCATCAAATTCGGTGCATACATAATAAAGTTATTGTATGTCAAAATTTGAGGCTCAATTTTCACTTTCCTTGCCCTATTACCATAGGTAAGGAAAGTATTGCTTTCCGAAAAAAATTAAGGTACCCCAATTTCTAAATTTCTATACGTTTCAAGGTCCCCTGAGTCCAAAAAAGTGGTTTTTGGGTATTGGTCTGTATGTGTGTGTGTGTGTGTGTGTGTGTGGTGTGTGTGTGGTGTGTGTGTGTGTGTGGTGTGTGTGTTGTGTGTGTGTGTGTGTGGTGTGTGTGTGTGTGTGTGTGTGTGTGTGTATGAGTGTATGTGCGTCTGTGTACACGATATCTCATCTCCCAATTAACGGAATGACTTGAAATTTGGAACGTAAGGTCCTTACAATATAAGGATCCAACACGAATAATTTCGATCGAATGCGATTCAAGATGGCGGCTAAAATGGCAAAAATGTTGTCAAAAACAGGGTTTTTGGCGATTTTCTCGAAAACGGCTCCAACGATTTTGATTAAAGTTATACCTGAAATAGACATCGATAAGCTCTATCAACTGCCACAAGTCCCATATCTGTAAAAATTTCAGGAGCTTCGCCCCATCAATGCAGATAGATTCCCAATTATCAGGCTTCAGATACAATTGAAACGAAAAAAATCAAGTGGAGTAGATTGAGCATGAAAATCTCTACAATTAATGTTCAGTAACATTTTCACCTAAAATTGAAAATAAGCTTTAAATTCGAGAAAATGTGATTATTCAATTGCAAATTATTGTTGATTCTATTAAATCATTCACTATGAAGAGATGGCAGACCTCGTGTTTCTCCAGCGTTATTACCCTGTCACCAGCTGGCTCTAATCTTTGAATAGTAGACTTGAGATGCGCGGGAACACTACCGTAGCATCAGGTGATCAATTTTCATAACGGCAAAGGAAGTTATGTGAGTGCGCCACACCAGATTTTTATTAATATAGATTCAACACTGTATGAATAACATTTTATTCAATACACATAATGATTATAATTTCTCAACTAAGTGACAATATAGTAGGGTATAAAGTATATGCCCTAAATGTAAGTTAGTTATGTTCTATTACCTCGATAAAAATAGGAAATAACCACCTGTATTCCAATAATTGTAATAAAATATGAGCTAAGCACCATCACTAACTTTCTCAATAATTAGAAGAAACCTTTTTATAACATCATTTTCATAATTTATAAACTATTAACAATAGCTCTGTGAATTATTTTGAATCAAGGTATATGTAAGAAGATGGGAGCCTCAAGAATCATATGATATTTTCATTGAAAACTTCGGAGTTCGAACGGTCTATCTTAGTATCACGGCTCCATCTGCAAGGCTCTATCCTTGTTTCTAGGGGTAGATCATAGTTCAGTCTAGTTGCCGCAACCCCCACCCAGATAGCAGCACTATGCAGTCTAGTATGTGATACCATACTAGCTTATAGTTTTTTTTCTGATTTCTGTTCCTTTCACAACATTATTTACCTCATTCACCTCCTTCCACTTCCTTTTATTCTCTTCTTTCTCCTTTTGGTCTTGCCAATTGATAGCTTCTCATTAGAGGACACTGGAATAATTTTCTTGACAGATTTATAAGTATTTCAAGAAGCAGAATTGCAATTTTATCACCGGTACCAGACTAGCTTATAGTTTTTTTTCTGATTTCTGTTCCTTCTGAGTCCTTTCACAACATTATTTACCTCAGTCACCTCGTTCCACTTCTTTTTATTCTCTTCTTTCTCCTTTCGCTCTTGCCAATTGATAGCTTCTCATTAGAGGACACTGGAATAATTTTCTTGACACATTTATAAGTGTATTTTGAGGAGCAAAATATTGGAATCTGATCACCGGCGGATGGCTTCACTCTAGCCATTAATGAAAGGTGTTTCTCTCTTGCGATGTTTTCTACTAAATAAAATTTACAACAGAATCCCAACTATTTAACTTTGTTACTTCTCATTTGCCTTACCTTTTTACTTTTGAGAATTACATCTCTAGAATTTTCTTCTTCGTCTTCTTCTTCTTCTCCTTCCTCTTTTTCTTCTTCTTCTTTTTCTTCATCTTCTTCATCTTCTTCTTCTTCTTCTCCTTCCTCTTTTTCTTCTTCTTCTTTTTCTTCATCTTCTTCATCTTCTTCATCTTCTTCATCTTCTTCATCTTCTTCATCTTCTTCTTCTTCTTCTTCTTCTTCTTCTTCTTCTTCTTCTTCTTCTCTTCTTCCTTTTCTTCTTCTCCTCCTCCTCCTGCTCCTCCTCCTCCTCCTCCTCCTCCTCCTTCTTCTTCTTCTTCTTCTTCTTCTTCTTCTTCTTCTTCTTCTTCTTCTTCTTCTTCTTCTTCTCTTCTTCTTCTTCTTCTTCTTCTTCTTCTACTACTTCTTCTTCTTCTCCCACATTTTTTCCACCTTCTCCTTCTTCTTCTTCTTCTTCTCCTACTACTCCTTCTTTCCATCGTCTTCTTCTTCTCCTCCTTCTCCATCTTCTACTCCTTCTTCTTCTTCTACTCCTTCTCCTTCTTCTTCTCCTCCCACCTCTTCTCCACCTTCTCCTTCTTCTTCTTCTCCTGCTACTCCTTCTTTCCATCCACTTCTTCTTCCTCTTCTTCTTCTTCTTCTTCTTCTTCTTCTTCTTCTTCTTCTTCTTCTTCTTCCACCTCTTCTTCACCTTCTCCTTCTTCTACTCCTACTACTCCTTATTCCCATCCACTTCTTCTTTCTCACCACTTTTTTTCACCGATCGCCTTCTTCCCCTTCATCACCCTATATTCCTATATCTCTTCCATTCTCCTTCTTGTATTTCTCCTTCCCACTTCTTATTCTCATTCTCTGTTCTCTATTGTACTGTTCATTCTACGTCTATTCTCTGTTCTTCCTCTTCTACATATAGTCCGGTTTTCTTTGTTCTCCTCTTTTTCATACTTATCCATACTTCTCATCTTGTCTTTTCCTTCTTTTTTCTCCTCATACTTCTCTCATTTCTCTACTCCTCATCTTGCTCTCTCCTTCCTTTTCCTCCTACTCTTTCTCCACCATGTCCATCTCTCATTTTCCTGATTTCGCTTTCTCTTCTTCTCTCTTTCCTTCTTTTCCCTCACCCTTTAACTCATTACCACCTTTCTTCTTCTTCTTCATTTACTCTTCCTCCCTTCTTCTCCTGTTCATTCTTCTTCTTCTTCTTCTTCTTCTTCTTCTTCTTCTTCTTCTTCTTCTTCTCTTCTTCTCTTCTTCTTCTTCTTCTCTTCTTCTACTACTTCTTCATCTTCTTTCACTTTTCCTTTTCATCAGTTGATTTAAAAATAACTAAGATTGATCAATAAATCAATCAATGATTGCCTCAATAAACTTATGATTGCGTTGCAGCCTAGAAGACAGACTCATTTTTGAGCAGTCGAGTGCCAAACTCCTTGAGCTGTGCGGTCCCCGTGCAGTGGCCCCCTGGTGGCCGAGGGGCCTGGCCGCCCCCCGCAGCAGAGGCGGACGCCAGGGCAGCGCCGACTTGGGGGCGGCTGGAGGCGGTAGCTCCAGACAGGTCACGCTCAGCTGGGGGCGGCTCAGAGGCTCCGGGCTGCTGTGTGACTCTTGACCACCTGACTCCATGTCCAATATATCTGCAAATCGAGGGTATTCAATTGATTTAAAGTTCGTGGATAATACTGCAATAGATTAATCAAATACTTACTATCTTATTGTAAAAGTTACTTATAATCTTGTACTTTTCTTGCCCTATTACCATAGGTGAGGAAAGTATTGCTTTCCGAAAAAAATTAAGGTACCTTAATTTAGCAATACTTTCCTTACCTATGGTAATAGGGTAAGGAAAGTAAAAATATAATAATTGTAATTGAATAAAAATACAAATATGTTGTCAAGTAAAGTTTCCAGTCAACTTGAAAATGTGACCGGTGTGGTCACGAAACCATAGTCGTGTACCGAATAAAACTGAGTAGAATTTGACAACATATTTTTGTTTTTATTCAATTATGGAACGGTTCTACAATATTGACAATGACTCAGTCCAATTTTTAATAATTATAAAATTTTCCTTCATAATCATTTATGGAAAACTTTGATCAATTCCTACTTGGCAATGTTAAACTCCTCTGTTTTAATTTCCATCGGACCATTTTCGTGCGGTTGACTATGAAGATTCATAATAATCCAACGTCTGGGGATATAGTCAACCACATTGACTGTATAGGGTGTTTTCTAATACATTATTTCATCAGATTTACTGGTGATGATAATAATAATATAATAATAATAATATATTGATTTTGGCAATAGTCTCACTTTGAGACTATTTGAATCATTTGCGAATTATAATTCAAATAAATCATATGCACATAATATTATCATAGAGAAACAATAGCGTAAGTAGATATCCCATGGTAAAGGGAATTTATGTCGTAACTTTTACTGTTTTTCTCAAGCCGATAGTCCACGTATTCTTTCCCTTGAGGCTGTATGACACTGATATCTCTCATATTGGCCGT